>NC_062578.1:79620000-79920000 GCF_022837055.1 Prionailurus viverrinus
ACCCACAAAAGGTGGGAGCTCAATCTGATGGGAGGAAACAATTAATTATGGTGGTGATAGGCAAGTGACTGCACTAGAAACCAGGCATCCCGGCCCAGGAGAGGTGAAAGTAGTGGGCATTCTACAAGGGGATGACATCCGGATAGGTGTCAAGACATGTGTCAACGTGAGGTCCAGGGCTGAGGCTGATGATGGGGAAGGGGAGAGATGGAAGGTTCCAGCAGAGTCCAGAAATCAAAGGGCACGTCTTTAGGAAGATGGGTACCAGAGCATGACCTGGGGAAGCTGAGCTGAGATTTGAAGGACTGGCATGAGCTAAAGATGGAAGAAGAGGGAAAAGGAGGGTCACTAAGGGACAGGAATGGCATATGCGGGAGCCCAATGCTGGGATGGACCATGGTGTTTCTAAGGGAATGAGAAGATGCCAGGGAGGCTGCAGAAAGGGGGAGGGAACAGGGGGGCAGAGCGAGATGAGACTGGGGGGCTGAGGTCTGGGGCTTCCTTCGTCCCAAATCATGGGAAGACACTGGAGGCATTAAGTGAGGGTAGCAGTGATGTGCTCTGTGTTGGGAAATGAGAAAGAAATCTGACTCTCAAGACAGAAAATCAACGATGCTTGTTGGATGTATAAACACATACACATGGTATAAGCACCCAAACTTGTAAGAAACAGATAGCAAACTGATTAGAACAGTCATCTCAGTGAGATGGAATTTCAAGAGGATTTTGCTTTTTCTAGGGTACCTTTCTGTATGTCACAAATATCTTGCATTGGTACATTTTGCCCTTTCTGAAAAGAAAATAAAGTTTGTTTTGTTTTCCTTCTTTAAAAAGCAAAATCTCTGCAGACAATGGTTTCTTTAGACAATAGGAATAGATCGCAAAGGAAATTGCCCTAATGTGACCCAGTCTGGGACCAAGCATGCTTTAAACATAAATAGAAAGGTCTTTTGATGATGTCATTTTGAAAGTGTCCTTGACATTCTTAAAGGTTTTAGCAAGCCTAAAGAAAAGGAAAAAAGTAGCACCATGTTGCTGAAAAGGACCTTACAGTTCAAACAACCCAACGTGCATATTTTACCACTGCAGGAAACGATGCTCTGAAAGACGTTTACTTCGAAGAGAAATCCACTCAATAATCAAGAGCATTTCTAAACAACAATAATAACCAAGTAGACATCTACGTGTTTAAATGGTTTCAATCATCAATAGCAACAAAACAGGTCGACTAAGAGAAAATCTGACCACATGTGTGCAAGTTCATCACAAAGACTGTAAGGAAAAAAGATTAAAAAAAAAAAAAGGCCTGCAGAAATGAAGACCTATACACCTTGGTCAAGAGTGGGAAGATTTACCATCGGGACCTGCAGAATGGGCCACCATATAGCAGATGCCCCATATATCCAGGCTGGAGTGAATTCTTTAGAAAGAAGTCAGTCCTCCCCACAGGGTAAGCACATAGTCATTAGCGCCCCAGAAAAAATCCTGACAAGGTTGGTTGGTTGGCTGGCTTTTCTTTTTAAATCGGTGTTTTGTGCTGTAATTTCCATGAAACAGAATGCATTTATTTCCAAGCGTACGATGAATTTGTACAAACATCTACATCAGTGCGATCATGACACCACTAGAGGCTCAGATACTCCCGAAATCATTGTTGCACAATATGCTAACTAACTTGGGTGTAAATTTTTAAAAATAAAGAAAATAAATAAAAATAAAAGAACATCTCCATGACCCTGAAACGTCTCACGGGGGCTTTTCAGGAACTTGGCAGACTGATCTGTAAATACACACTGTATGGCAAAAGGTCAAGGAGAGTGTAGACAGTGATAGGGAACAACAGCAAGTGTGGGGAGGGGGTTGATCTAACAGATACAAGATTAGTTTTAAAACCACAGTAATGAAGACACGAACAGTCCAAACGCATAGTTATGGATTCCAGAAATAGACACACTCAGATAAGAGGTCTCTCCACATTTCCCAAAGTATATATGCCCCAAATAGCATCTCAGGTCAGTGTCAATGGAAGACGGCCACTGCAGCTCACCAGCGGGTTGTCCGCGACTGTTCAATTCTACGTATAGATTACATTTTGGCTCTTCGTTCCTTCTCTCATTTCTTTATTTTTATATGGGATCATTTTCTCGCCTTTGGTGTTTAGTGCAGCTATGTTGATATTCAAGTTAATCTCTTATTTCCTTATAAAGTGTTTTTACTTTGCCTTCATTTTTGGAGCTGCTTTTGCTCAATATGGAGCTGGAGGATGGTGTTAGTTTCCTTTCAGCACCCTGGTGTCCCCCTATGCCTCCCTGACTTATTACAAATGAAACACGGATTATTACTTTTATCAATTCTCTCACAATGCGAGGACCCTGCAATAGTCAAATTCTAATGATTATCTTCATTTTTTTTCTGTTATTTTAGACTACAAGAGATTAAGGACCCACATTCTAATCACTGGGTAACCACTAAAAGAATAAAAAAGTAACAGATGTAATGCAAAATTAATTTAATGGATGGACACAGGGAACAATGATATATTGAAAAGAAGGCCAAAAAAAAAAAAAAAAGAGAGAACAGAAATAGAAACATACAATAAATGGATGTGTCAAGAAGAGAACAAATAGTAAAAAGGTAGACAGAACCCTACATCTATTAGTCTTATTTTAATTGTAAATAGATACTCTTTCGATGAAAACATTGAGATCATCGAAGCAGATACAAAAGCAAATGCAGCAATATTTTTGCATGTAGGAGTTGTATCTTTATTACAAAAACATAGAAATATACAAAGCAAAGGGTGAAATGTGTGTATCATGCAAATACTAACCAAAGGGAGAAAAAATTGGCTTAGCTATATTAATGTCAGCTATATTAATGTCATGTGAATTCAGGCAAAATAGACTTTAAGGCAAAAAACATTACTAAAGAAAAAACCACCTTTCCTTCATGAAAAAGGGGCCAAGCCATCACGAGGAAATAACAGTTCTGAACCAGTGTAACTTCAAAACCTATAGAGCAACACCCAACCAAAACAAAAGGGGAACTGAAGAAATTCACAATGATCCTGGAAGTTCTATGACACTTGCCACAGTAGGCGATAGGTCATCCGAGGAAAAACTCCATACAGAGAAAGAAAATCAAAAGAAAACACCAAATTTAAATTATTTGACACATATGGAACACTGTGCCCACACTCACCATGTATACATTCTCCGCAAGGATACATGACCGCTTCCCAAAGTTGATCATATAACAGATTGCAAAGCAAGCCTTAGCATTCAAAGGACTGCAATTATACAGGTTAAATGCTCTGATCGCAGTGAAATTAGGCTGGAAATATACATCAAAAGATAATTCAAAAATCACCAAATTATTTGTAAGTTAAGCAATACACTTTAAAATAATGTATCATTCAAACAAAAAAATCACAACACAAAGTAGAAACGTGTTGAACTGAACATTAAGGATGAGACTCAGCAAAACGTTTGCAATACAGCCAAAGCAGTTCCTAGAGAGAAATGCATACCCTCAAGTCCGTATGTTAGAAAGGGAGAGAAGATAAAAAGTATGGACCCAATTCTATCTCACAAAACTAGGGAGGAAAGGGGATTAAATGGAAGCAAAGAAAAGGAAATAAAATTATAAAAAAAAAAAACAACCCAGAATTTGATGGATTAGGAAAAAATGTAACATAGAGAAAATCATCAAAGCCACAAATTTATTCTTTGAAAATATTCATAATGTTGGTAATCCCCTAGCAATGCTATTCAAAAAAGAGTATGGGAATAAACATGTATTACCAACACTGGGCAAAAAAAAAAAAAAAAAAAGATGGGGGGGCGAATCACTATACAACCTCATACATCACTGATACAGGAGTAAGTCGAGAAAACCACTGTGTAGCCCAAGTCAGTGGTGTGCACAAAGTTTGATGATCCTGTAATTCTGCATGGAGGGATGTGGCTTCAGGTGGTGGTTC
Source organism: Prionailurus viverrinus (assembly GCF_022837055.1). Taxonomy (NCBI): domain Eukaryota; kingdom Metazoa; phylum Chordata; class Mammalia; order Carnivora; family Felidae; genus Prionailurus; species Prionailurus viverrinus. Next base: position 79,623,983 of record NC_062578.1, read on the forward strand.
CGGAGTCTGTACGTACATTAGAACGCCTGGCAAGCTAAAAATCAAAGCAAAACCCAACTGACAGATTAACGACATTGGAATATCCGGGCCTGGAGAGCACATGTATTCTGCCATTTTAAAAATGCTCTCGTTTTTAAATTCTCCTTAACGTATCACCAGAGTTGAGAACCACTTCCCAAGGGAAACATATGTAAATATTCATAAGGAGATAAGGATATTCTTTGTAGTGTCTGCAAGGAAATTAAGAAGGAAACTATAAACGTTCATCAACAGAAACATAAATAATGAATCTGGAAATTTTCAGTATTGGAATACTATTCAATTCGTTTTCAGACAAATGAATGAATGCCCCAACAGGTTGACACGGAGGGAGCCCACAAAGTAGGAAGAACAAGTCCAGTATGATACCAGTTTTATAAAGTTTCGAAAGATCCCCAAAATCTACTCCATGTTTTATTTATTTTATATATTTTTTATTTTTTATAATTAAAAAAATTTAATGTTTATTTTTGAGACAGAGAGAGTGTGAGTGGGGGAGGGGCAGAGAGAGAGGGAGACCCAGAATCCGAAGCAGGCTCCAGGCTCTGAGCTGTCAGCACAGACCCCGACGCAGGGCTCGAACTCACAAATCATGAGATCATGACGTGAGCCAGTCAGAGACTTAACCAACGGAGCCACGCAGGCGCCCCTCTACTCCATGTTTTTTTTTTTTTAATTTTTTTAACGTTTATTTATTTTTTATTATTTTTTTAACGTTTATTTATTTTTGAGACAGAGAGAGACAGAGCATGAACGGGGGAGGGGCAGAGAGAGAGGGAGACACAGAATCGGAAGCAGGCTCCAGGCTCTGAGCCATCAGCCCAGAGCCCGACGCGGAGCTCCAACTCATGGACCGCGAGATCGTGACCTGAGCCGAAGTCAGCCGCTTAACCGACTGAGCCACCTACGCGCCCATCTATTCCATGTTTTAAAGTCAGCAGAGCGCAGTAGGCGAGAACTCAGATACCGGCTTCCCTCCCAACAAGTAATCATGTGATTTCTGTGCACCTCACTGCTCCCCCATATAAAATGAGGGCCACCTCAGAAGACTGCGGTGAGGACAGGATGAGCTGACAGATGTGAAGTGATCTGGGACCATCCAATGTTACCACTGTTATAGCTCAGGCCTCCACCGTATCTATGCTTCTTAGTATCAAGCATGGAGGGTTGATAGAACTGGGTGGTGAGTGTTGTTTTGGTTTTTTTTTCCTACATATTTAAAATATTTTGCAAGGAAAACAATTTAAGGGTTAGAGACCATGTACACAGCTCAAGTCTTCTACCTGGACCCACTGCCTGTGTCACTCAACTGTTCACTGTAGACAGCAGTCAACCCAAGGTTCTGAATCCACATCGAGGGGAGTCTGAAAATCCCAAAGCCTTCTTGCCCCAGAGATCTTGCAACTAATTTAGCAATTGTGATATAAGAAATTAAATTCATTATGTGCATAGGAGTCATTTCTATTCCAACTGCTACAAAACTGGTCTGCAGAAGCCACAGTTTCAAAAGTCCTTTGTGAGATGCTCCTGGGTGGCTCAGTTGGTTAACCATCCGACTTTGGCTCAGGTCATGATCTCACGGTTCGTGAGTTCAAGCCCCGCATTGGGCTCTGTGCTGACAGCTCAGAGCCCGGACTTGCTTCCGATTCTGTGTCTCCCTCTCTCTGCCCCTTCCCTGCCCACACTCTGTCTTTCAAAAAATAAATAAACATTAAAAAAATTTTTTTAAGTCCTTTGTGACCCTTTAATTGGCTTCTTGTTGTGTTGGGTTGTTTTTCCTTTGCTCACCTCTCCTTCACTGACTTACGACCAGAAAACTCAATGAGAAAACACTTCCTGGAATTCCCACCTCACTCATTATTACCACCAGACTTCATGCTGGCCGCTGAACATGTTTCTCTCCTGATCTCCTGCCCCCTTCCCTGTGCCCCACTGTCCTGGCCACACTCTAGTTTGGGTTCTGATTTTTCCTTTTCAAACCTGCCAAGCATCCTCTCATCTCAGTGTCCTGGTACTCACTCTGCCTGGGTCTCTCCCTACAGATCACTCTGTGGCTCACTCCTCCCTTCCCCTGAGTCTCCACTCAGACAGCAACACCCTTCCTGGCCAGCGCGTCTGAAATAGCCACTCCCCTCTATTGCTCTCTGCCCAGCCTTGTTTCTTTCTCCTCCTGGCTCGCATGCAGGCCAGCCTCCAACATGCACAAGACCCAGAGTGAGGATGCAAACAGAGGCCCACGTATCTGATTATTTACGAGTTACGAGTCAAGCTGGCAAGCTGCGAATAAGATGTTTTCTATTCTCCTACATTGACAAATAAGCAGTCGTAACCACCTACCAGGCTAAGTTTAAATTTAGGATTTTCAGATTCCTCTGAATTTTGTACCAGGAAGCAGGGAGAGTGGGGCAGGCTCTGGTTCCCAGACTGGCTCTTACTCCCTTCTATCCCAGCCCGGCTTACAGACCAAGGGAATAGGCCCTACTGTGGGGTGTCAACCACCCCGTGTCTTAGATCATGCACATTCCCATGGAAGGGGCTCTGATTTTATCTGGGCAGAGCCTTTGAAATGATTGGACACTGCCGCCCAGTAGATGGCTCAGGGATGGTCACGGGCAGAGATGACTACACAAAAAGAAGATGTCACACAGGCAGAGACACATTCCTGGTACAGGTCTGTGGCTCAGGATGTGAAAGAACCAGTCAAAGTCAGACAGGCAGGATGGATTATGGGCTCTTAGTGGCACTGGGTGGCTCAGTCGGTTGAGCATCTGACTTCAGTTCAGGTCATGATCTCACAGTTCATGAGTTCGAGCCCCACATCATGCTCTGTGCTGACATCTCAGAGCCTGGAGCCTGCTTCACGTTCTGTGTCTCCCTCTCTCTCTCTGCCCCTCCCCCTCTCGTGCTCTGTCTCTCTGTCTCTCAAAAAAAATAATAATAAACAAACATAAAAAAATACATATGGGCTCTTAGATCACCCGGCTAGAGTTCAAATCCTGGCTCTGTCACTTACCAGCTTTGTGACTTTGAACAAGTTATGTAACTGGCCTTTGGCTGCTCCAGAGGGTGTTTGAGGTGATTTCTCAAGTTAATCCAAGTGAGTAGAACAGGGTCAGGCAGTTATTAAACTCTGGTAGGTGTTAGGCAGTAGAGTAATGTAGCCTTGAAAGTCCTCACTCTTCCCTTCACCAAATCCTGTGATTTGTAATAGAATCAAGGGCTGATATACAAATTAAATGTCCCCTTGAAAATAAATTCTGAATTGTAGACTTTTCATTTCATAAGATTTTACAAGAAGGAGAGGAGAGTAGGCCCTGGAGCCACCCAGAAAATCTTCCAAGAGGAGCCCAGAGGAGGGGCATCGGGCTGGAAAAGGCCCCTTCATTGGAATAAGGGTTGAGTGTCCAAAGGGCAGTGTTTTGAAGGACACAGCGAATTTGGATATTTATGCAGTAGTTTAAAGAAAAATCACATTATGCTATAGTTGTAACTTTTAACGAGCCACTTCCCTGACGAGGGAGGAGACAGATCTTCTCAATCATTCTACTTCCTGCCCCTTGACAAGGCTTTCTTTCCACCATAAGGCAGCCTCCTCTTCCAAGTGGTCGTTTGTGGGTGCTTCCGTGAGCAGCCTTATTAGGAACCCTGCCCGGAAAGCCAAGTCAAGCTTGTCCACAGAGCCACTCAGCTGCCTTGTCTAATTGGAGTTTGCTAACAACAGGCTGACGGACAATGGTCTCTGCACAGATGCCATATTGATTTCAGTCCATCCCCAAAGCCTTGCCCACCTCATGCCCAGTTATGTTCTCTGCTAATTAAACCCTGGTGTCCTTGGGATCGGACCAAGCTAGATGCAGGGGGATCTCTCTGCCCCTCTACTTCTCCCCTCGTTTCCTGAAGACCGACCTAGAGGGCAATCCAGGACTTGTGTTTGGAAAAGGCTGCTTAAGAACATGGTGAACACACTGGATTTATGATCTCAGAACTGATCTCAGGAATAAGAGCTAATGTTCAGTTATGGTGTGTGTGTGTGTGTGTGTGTGTGCGTGCGCGCACGTGCGCGCACACTACATGCTGCCTCTGGCCATGGCATGGAGCTCTCTCTGCAGCAGTGCTCAGCACATCAGCTCTTTCCTAGCTGTCTTCTCATGGCTGTTGCCATTGGAAAGGGCCTTAGACCTCTAAGAAAATACGGTCCTCCCCCTCAATCCCCACCCTTCCCCCCCCCTCACTCCATGTTCTGGCTTTTCTGTGCTTGGTCTGCCAGGTCAGTGCTGGTCATTCCCATGCTTTTGTCTTTTGTTGGCTGCCTTTTTCACCGTCATGCTCCCCAGGGCATGGTCATGGTGCCCATAGTTTTACATGCTGCCTTTAAACCTGTGTTCCTGAACTCCGGCCCGAATGACACTTTTTGGGGACTGTCTTGAGTGTTGTATGAAACTTGGCCACATTCTTGGCCTCTACCCACTGGATGCCAGTGGTGCACCAGCCCCCACGGTTGTGACAACCCGAAATGTTTCTAGACACCAGCAAGAGTCCTCTGAGGGCACGACTGTCACTGGTTGGGCACCCCTGGTGGAAGCTGGTGCCTCTCCACTCTGTGCTTGCAGAAACTAAGAACCTGAGTCTGGGAGACGATAGGTGAGCACAGCCTAGAAATCTCCATGTGGAGCCCCTGTGGGTACCCGCCCCCTGCACACAAACATACACAATTCATCTGGGTCCCAGCATCCTTTCCTTGAGCCTCTTTCTGACTCACTGACCTCACTGATCCTCCATTCTTCTGTTTTCCTCAGTGGCCCCTCAACCTGCTTAAGTTTTTCTTGTACCCACCCTGTGCTCTCCATTTCGATCACCACTGTTCTGGGGCAGGACCTTGTCTTCTCTTGTCTCGGTGACAGCCTCCCTCTTCTTCCTCTATCTTCCACAGGCAGCTAGCTTAGTCTATTTGAAATCCAAATCCATGAAAAAACAATTTAAAAAATCCAGTTGGGTCACTTCTCAGCCTACAATTTCAAAAGGGGCCAAGAGCTCCCCATGCTCAGCCCCATAAAGTCCAGGTTCCTAAGTCCGGACTGCTAAGCCATCCCTGCCTATCTTTCCAGAGACTCCCCAGTTCTTCAGTTCTATTAATGCCCAAATGTCTGCAGTTCTACCCATAAGCCATGCACTTCTGTCTCTGGGCCTCTGTTCTCATTCTTTGTACTGCTGGGAATGTTTTTTCCTCTCCTCAACACTCAGCTACATTCTAGACCTTTTCCAAATTTGCCCAGATGTCTTTTCTCCCAGGAGGGTGAGAGAAGACATGGAACCCCAGGCCAGGTTCCCCTTCTAGGCTCCCAAAGCACCTTGTAATCACCCCCACCAGACACTTGCTACATGCCACCTTCTCCCCACATCATGACCTGTTCTCAGCACACCCAGCTCTCCAGCAGTGCCTGGCCCAGGGTGGTCTTCAGTACCTGTTTACTACCTAACCCAGCTTCAGCCCCTGGCTAATTATGTCTCATCCTGCAGCACTCAACTTGGGCATCATCTCCTTCAGACCTCAACGCCTCACTCCCCGCCATGGGGTTGAGTGCCCTTCCCCTCTGCTTTCCAAAGTCTCCTCTCTGTAGGCCTCCCATGATGTCTGTCACAGACTCTGCATGGCTGCCTTTCTCCTTCTGTCTCACCAACCATACTTAAGCTCCAGGACAGCAGAGTCTGTTGTGGGTTGAATTGTGTCTTCCCCAAAGTTATATTGAACTCCTTGCCCCTAGTAGCTAGGAATGTGATCTTACTTGGAAGTTAGGGTCTTTGCAGATAAAGTCAGGTTATGGTGAGGTCATTAGGATGGGTCTGAACACAATGACTCATGTCCTTCTAAGAAGAGGAAAAAAGACACAGCACAGAGACACACAGGGAGAACACGGGACACGTGACTGACAGAGGCAGAGACTGGAGTTGTGCATCAAGGACTGCCCATCACTGTTGCAGCCACCGGAAGCTACAAGGGAGGCATGGAACAGAACTTAGAACACTTTAAAAGAAGCAAACTTGGCTTGAACTTTGGACTTTTGCCTCCAGAAGAATGAGGATAGATCCCTGTTGTTGTAAGCCACCCATTTGTAGTTCTTTGTTACCCAGCCCTAGGAGTCTAGCACAGGACACGCAAGCTATTCATCTTCAACACCTGCAGGGGCGTCAGGGATCCAAGAGCATTCACTGCCAACCTTGCATCCACCAGCCCTGTTTAGAGGGGCCTCTTTGAGGGCACCTGGGTGGCTCAGTCGGTTAAGCATCTGACTCCAGCTCAGGCCATCATCTCACAGTTCATGAGTTTGAGCCTGCGTCTGGCTCTGTGCTGACAGCTCAGAGCCCGGAGCCTGCTTCAGATTCTGTGTCTCCCTCTTTCTCTGCCCCTCCCCTGCTCATGCTCTGTCTCTCTCTGTGTCTCAAAAGTAAATAAACATTAAAAAATTTTTAAATCTTAAAAAAAAATAGAGGGGCCTCTTTGCATGTCTGCCTTCCTTTTATTTTTTTTATGACTATTTCAACTAAATGTGAAGTTGTTCCTGGATGAAAACTTCTTCTATCAAGCGGGACCATTAATGTAAACTTCTCACCTACCCTGAGCTTACCAGTAATACCCCAAAGCCTCTGAAGGGAAAGAGCATCTCACTCAAGTGAGGACAAAAGCTTCCAGAATTTCCCCCAAAGTCCTTGCCTCATCAATCCCAACCGTCTACATGGTCATTGTTCTTTCTGAGAATAGATTCTCTTTGACATAATTAATTCCCCAGGCCTGTCTCTTGCCTCAGCATTTATTCATTCATCCATTCAACAAATATTTATCAAGAGATACTGTATTCCAGACATTTTTCTAAATGCTAAAACCACTAGGGATAGAGCAGTAGACAAAAATAATCAACAATCCCAGCCCTCCTAGGATGTACATTCTGGAAAGTAAAGCCAAACAGCAAACAAGCCAAAAGTTAGGAAAATATATAGTATATTTTGTATAATAGTATATAATACTATATTATGTATATGATATCATATAGGTTCGTGGAGAATACTAAATCAGAAATGGCAAATAGGAGTTACACAGGGGTGGCTCCATTGGTTAAGTGTCCGACTTCAACTTAGGTCATGATCTTGCAGATTGTGAGTTTGAGCCCCACATTGGGCTCTGTGCTGACAGCTCAGAAGCTGGAGCTGCTTCAGATTCTGTGTCTCCCTCTCTCTCTCTGCCCCTCCCCTGCTCATGCTCTATCTCTCTCTCAAAAATAAACATTAGAAAGAAAGAGAGAAAGAAAGAAAGAAAGAAAGAAAGAGAAAAGGAAGGAAGGAAGGAAGGAAGGAAGGAAGGAAAGGCAGGTAGGAAGTTTTGAATGGAGAGGCTGTGTCCACCTGACTGCCTTAGCCACTTTTCCATAGAGTGATAACCAACTGCCGGGTCTCATTGGCTTGTGAGAGCGGCCACTGCTTTCTCTTTGATGGGCCTCTAGGCCAGCCAGTTGCTATTCTGGGCCTACTTGGACTTAGTGGGTTCCGTTGGTCTCCTCAGGTCAGGACTCAGAGTGGGGGGCAGACTCTAGGACGGCCCCCAATGACCTCAGCATCTCGTCTCGATAAATAAATATCGAGCCGCCAGCTGTAGCTCCTTTGTATATGGCGAAAGGAGCCGCCAGCTGTAGCTCCTTTGGATGGCAGCGATGGAGCAGGGCAGTGAGTGGGGTCTGCCATGTTCACCCAATGGGGCTCGTCTTTGCTCCAGACCTTTGCGTGGACTGGTGGAGCCTCCGGTCCAGGTTATGGGGTAACCTGGCCTGGACTTAGCGACTCGCTTCTGATGGATGAACAGGGCAAAAGCAATGGGACGGCACTTCTGAGAGTAGGTTACAAAAGACTGCCTCTTCTGTCTTGCTTGTCCTTTCTTATTCTCTCTTTCTCTGCATCCTCCCTCTGGAGGAAGCAGCTGCCATGCTATGAGCTGTCCCACAGAGAGGCCCACATGGCAAGGAACTGGTGTCCCTGGCCAACAACCAGTGAGGTTCTGAATGTCTGACTCAGGATGAGTCAGTAAATGAGTGCTCTGTGCTCAACAGGCCAGTGGATGACGTGAGAGGGGTCGACAGTGCCTCTAGATGGGAACGAAAGCACAGACACCTTCCAGAAGGTGGCATCGTACTAGGGTGGAGGGACACAGAAGCATGTATTTTTCACAAATTTATTCTAGGCAAATCAGGTGCTGTTTTATTTCTTTTTTGGAAAGAGTGAAGTACGATCAAGACAGGAGATTCTTTTTAAAAAGATTCCCCACTGGGGCGCCTGGGTGGCGCAGTCGGTTGAGCGTCCGACTTCAGCCAGGTCATGATCTCGCGGTCCGTGAGTTTGAGCCCCGCGTCAGGCTCTGCGCTGATGGCTCGGAGCCTGGAGCCTGTTTCCGATGCTGTGTCTCCCTCTCTCTCTGCCCCTCCCCCGTTCATGCTCTGTCTCTGTCCCAAAAATAAATAAAAAAAAAAAAAAAAAAAAAAAAAAAAAAAAAAGATTCCCCACTAAGGAGCTGTTTTTATTTTGAGTTCCTTTGCTAATGTGTACTGATCAGATACCTTGGGTGTCTTTTTCACCACGGTTTTATTATTGTTTTTCTTTCATGTGGAACTTCAAATATAACATTTGCTACTTTGCAAAAAAAAAAAAAAGTCTAGTTTTTATGATACTCAGGCACAAGGCTTAAGATAAATCTCTCAGGATGGTTTCAGGGCTGGTGTGGGTGGGGGCAGGGCAGCCCCTGAAAGGCACTGGGACCAAGCTTGGCACGGGCAGGTGGACTTGAGGTGCAGGACCCCTGCTGGGGGACCACCTGCAGTTGCTCCCGCAAACTGAAACTTGGGATTTCTAGTACGAGAACCCGTGTTCAGGTCCCAGCTCTGCTGCCTCGCCTCTGTGTGGGCTTTGGCAAACCCCTTCATCTCTCTGGTTAATTCTGCTGACCCCAAAATGGATAAGCATGACGGTACTGTTTGCATCTCCAGGTTCTGATAGATTTTAAATCACGTGGAGTATAAAAAGAACCTCAGATGTGGCCCTCGAACCCAACACGACAATGCAATGGTTATTAAGTAGGAAAAGATAGGCAGAGGTTGCTGGGACAACGAAGACATTGCACAGACATTGGGCCCTGCTGGTATTAGAACCCCAGGAGAGGGTTGGTTGCCCCTTCCCAGGGGGCACAATGCTGTTGAGTGGGCACTGTGAGTTCTGACCCCTAAAGGGAAGAATCAGAGTCGGCCCTTTTGAAACATGACGGAGAGTGTCTTCCAGCCTCGCTGGGTTCCTGGACCATTCCTAACCCTGTTCGCCATTTTATCTTTCTCCTTCCTCCGCTTCCTTATTTCTTTCTCATTTATCATCCTTCTTCCCTGTGGCTGTCGAGGAGGTGACGGCTTGGGGGGACTTGCCCATCCACTGCGAGGGCCACTGTCTCCTGGCAGCCGCCAGCTGTAGCTCCTTTGGATGGCAGCGATGGAGCAGGGCAGTGAGTGGGGTCTGCCATGTTCACCCAATGGGGCTCGTCTTTGCTCCAGACCTTTGCGTGGACTGGTGGAGCCTCCGGTTCAGTCTCGCCTTGCAGACGGAGATGTTCTCTGCTCGGCTCTGCATCTTCTGCTTTCCTGTCTCAGGTGTCAGACCTGTATTGGGGTCTGAGTGCTTTCCTCCCCAATCCCATTTGGCCCCATTGACCTTGCACGCGTTCCCCTCCCCACCCCCACCCCGGATAAGCGTCTCCTGTGCCTAACCCCATGTCAGTGTGTGCATTCCGAACTGACCCATTTTCCTTCTGCACCTGCTCCCCTTCCTTCTTTCGTTGGACATCAGCTATGGTGCTCCACACAGGTGTAGGTCGTGCACCCCCAGCAGGCAGATCAGTGACACCATCTGGTGACGGGAGGGCTGGCCAGCTGGGACCTCAGGAGCCGCAGAGAGGTCATCTCAGGATTGAAAACGCCAAGCGGGTGGTCATGTTCTGAGCAGTTAGAGGTTGCTGCCGGCACCCCTTTGCCAACGCCATTCGCCTTTCAAGGTGGTGATGGCACCCCAGGCCCAAGAGTCATTCCCCCAGAATCTATTCTGGACCATAGGGGTCTCTGGGACTGGCTTGATCAGGGAGTCAGGAGGGCGGTGTGGAACTTTGGCTACAGTATAGTCACATCTCCTCTTCTTGAGTTTTCCCCGAGGCCCCACTGGTGCCTTAAGCGTTCACAGAGTGAGTTCGCTCCCCAGTACTTAGTGCCTTTTGGTCCCACCTCCCCTCAAACCAGCCCCAGAGAGAGTCTGATTGGCACAGTGGTGGCTAAGATGGAAAACCTTCCAAAGGTTTCAGGAATTTTTGAGTGACAACTGATCTCACCCAGAGGGTATGCGCATGTTAACAAGGGTGAAAGACAAGGTCTGAAACCAAAGGAAGGAATTTCAAACAGCCTGAGCCCAGATCCTGCGGGACCACTGGGATTGGTGTGTTCTGCCTGGTGCTTCTCAGGTCACGATTTCTCTTCACCGTTTTCTCCCTGCCTCTTAGGAGGGCAAGAGACCCGCACTTGTGGATGACCGGCTCTGTGTGCAGCACGCCTGTGAGCTGCTAAGCATGATCTTACTCAAACTTCGCAAGGATCCTCTGAGGCAAGTATTAAGAAATCTTGGGGAGGGAGGTTGTTTTGGTTTTTTGGTTTTGTTTCAGGTGAGAAGAAAGCGTTGTGGTCAAGTGACTTGCCGGGGGTGACAAGGCAGTGGCGAAACTGGACCGGGGACCCAGGTCTGGCTGACATCCACCTCAGGGTCTCTCCCCAGGGGGCTTTCACAGACCTTCCTGAATACAAGGACCACCTGAGGTGCATACCCAAAACGGAGCTTCCGAGGGCCCCTCCAGGCATTCGGAAGCAAGTCTGGGAATCATGCACCCCAGGGTGGTGGCCCCAGGCCCAGGTCCCCAGCAGCAGATTCAGAGGCAGAAATACGGGGCAGGACACTCACTGGGAAGGGCTCTCGGGATCCTCACCTGTAGGAAAGGATTCAGGTCAGGCTGTAAAAGTCTTCAGTGGGGGAACCTGCTGGAAACTCTGAGGCTGGGATAACCCATCAGAACTGGCCTGAGCTGGTCAGAGGGGCCAGACTTTCCACCCCTGCCTGAGCAATCAATCACCAGTGAGTTGGCCTGGGTATGCCCGGGGACGGGCAGTGCTGTTCAGCCGAAGCAGTCCCCAAAGTGTCAAGAGTGGAGAACTGGTAACCACCACCTCCCCAGCAGCTGGCAAAGTAGATCCTTTAGTGCTGAAGGGGAATTTGAGCAGGGCCAGAGCGTCCACCACAGGAACGACTGTATAAAATCCACAGAAATTGTGATACGAAGTCCCAACGGTTAACGTACAAGTGTATAGATTTTCTTGTCCTCACGGGTAGTTTGAGGCCAGTAGGGGGCAGCAAAGAGCTGGCCAGGGGCTGCTACGCAAGTGTTGCCTGGATGGCTTTAGGAAACTTCCTCTGCCTGCCTGGAGGGCGCAGGCAGTGGGGCTGTAGAAGACAGGATGCCTTATTAAGGGGCTTGCCTCCTTGCAGCCATGCAATGAGTTCCTTAGCCTCATTATCCACATCTGAAAAACTGTGGGATGTGATAGTACCCACCATACAGTGTTCTCAAGTCAAAGAGTTGAAAGATGTACAATGCTTAGCACGATGCCTGATAAATAATGCCTTGTCACTGAACCTCATTAGACTTGTTGTTTTCACCATACTTCAGAGATATTTGTCATTCAATTGGGAGGCTATGGTGGCAGGTTGTACACATGGCGAAGAAGATGGTGGGGCCATTTGTAGAGACCAGGTGGGGAAGGGGAGGAGCAGGTGTGCAGGGAGAGGAGGAGGTCAGCCCAGAAGGTAGACATTCTGGAGTCAGTGTTCAGGTAAGGATGGAGATATTAGGGATCTGAGAGTCGATGGCATATTGGAAATAATTATGCCAAAAGGATGTATGAGGTCATCCAGAGGCATGACCGATCAAATAATTAAGCATGCAGTCAGCATAGAGTTTCAGAAGAGAAAAAGGCTGAAGAAGGAACCAGGGGGATGCTGACATTTTAAGAGTGTTGAGAGAGGGGAAGGGCAGCCCATGGTTGAGAATGAAGAGGAAGCCAGGCAGGTGTGAGGACAGGTGAGGGTCAGGCAGGTGTGAGGAAGGCAGGTGAGGGTAGTGGTCCGGTAGCCAGGCGAGAAAGGTTTTCACTAAGGAGAGGTAGCCTGAAAAGTAAAGCAGGCACAGATGTCAGGCCTGATGGGGCTGGAGAGAAGTGATGGGCAACTTTCCCAAGAACAAACTTAGTGAGGGCAGAGGCCCAACTATACAGGTCCAGGAGCCAGTGAAGGAGAACTGGTGGATGCATTCAAGGGAGGCATGCAGGTGAGAAGCCTAAAGAGTGTATTAAGTAGGCAGTGGGGAGGGAGAGACAGATGGATGGATGGGTGGGTGGGGGTGGACGATTAGATAGATGGACAGACAGGCTGCCTATGGTTTAAATCTCATTTGTCAAGTTGTTCTTCTAAGCACTGACCTGTGTTATGAAACTTAACTGTATGAGATGTATACTATTAGTCTATTTTCCTATTCTTATGCTAATAGAACTCTGTTCTGATTGTCTCATCTTTGTAATAAGATTTCATATCTGATTTCTTTGGCCCTTTTCTCTCCATATAGGTTTTAGAATAAACTTAAGTTCCAAGAGAAAAAAAAAAAGGTAGGCGATTTGGCATTAAATTTTTAGATTAAACATAATCAGAATCTTAGAGTGAATCTACTCATCCATGAACATAGTATATATCACTATCTTTGCATTTCTGGGAGAAGATGTTCTCATTCAAAATTATTTTAAAAAAATTAAAACAAATTACCCTAAACTATTTTAACATAGGGCTATGTCAAGAGCCTTTCTTTATAAGTGTTTTCTAAAAGATATCACTTGTCTTCAGGAAAAAACCACATAGCCAATCATCTCCTTCCCCTATTTAAAATCTTTCAGTGGCTCTCTGTTGCCTACTAAAGACAAGATCCTTTGATGTACATGCATGGTTCTTCAGGACATGATCCTTAAATTGCAAATTCTCTGCTGATCTCTGGCCCCTTTTCTTTGTTCATTGTGTCTAACCTGTCATCAATGCCTTAAAATATATTTATTATATTATATTATAATAATACTTGATATTTATTTTATTTATTATATATAGACTATATATAACTATGTGTGTGTGTGTGTGTGTAGAGTTGACCCCAAGAATCTTTCATCCAGATGATCACAATGGGCTCCTGAACAGTTACCAAAATGCTACTGTAAAATACAATTCAGTTTATGTCACTCCCAAATCCTTCAATTGGCCCAGTGGTATGCTGCAGTCTGTTCATACTGGCTTCTGAGTGAATTGTTAATACTCAGAAGTCTCACAAGCCAATTGTTAAGCTGTTGTTTGCTTGAAAATGATCCTGGCGGGACTACTTACTCTAGAAAATAAAAGGGCAAATTCTACAAATCAGTGAATTTTGTGTTTGAAGCCAGGTTTCCAGCACATCGCTGAATATACCCTTTACCCATGAGATAAAGACCACAGCCCGTAATCAAGTTTCTACCTATGTCCTAGCCAAACCGTAGCTCCGAAAGCTTTTATACTTATTTGATTTTGCACGATCTTCCTTCTGACTGTAATGTATTTCCTTTTCCCAGCTTATATGCACCACTGCCTAGACTCAGTTCAGTGTTTATCCCCTAAGGAAGCACAGGATCCCTCTTGCCTGTACCTGTACAAAAAGCACTTCTAACATGACGCCTAGTCATTGGTCTCTGTGTCTGTGTTCTCCTTAATCTGCAAGCTTCTGGAAGGCAGGCCCTCTTTGTTGTTCATCTATTTATTCCTGTGGTTAGTCCAAGCATACTTCAGAGCTGTTACAAGTTTGGTTTCAGACTCCTGCAATAAAGTGAATATTGCAATGAAGTGAGTCAAATGAAAATTTTCCCCAGTGCATCTAAAAGTTACGTTTATCCTCTACTCTAGTCTATTAAGTATGCAGTAACATTGTGCCTAAAAAATGTACAAAGTTTAATTAAAAAATACCTTATTGCTAAAAAATGTTAACCATCATCTGAGCTTTCAGCAAGTTGCAATCACTGGTCACAGATCGCCATGACAAAAATAATAATGAAAAAGCCTAAACTAGGGGAAGAATTACCAAAATGTGACACAAAGACCCCACGTGAGCGGACAGAGAAATGGCATTAATAGACTTGTTCAACACAGAGTTACCACAAACCTTCAATTGTAAAACACGCAGTATCTGGGAAGCGCCATAGAGTGAAACGTAATAAAGTGAGGTATGTCTGCACGTTGTCTAGCACGTGACAGGTGGTACGTAAACATTGGCCAGCTAGGAAAGGAGTTAATAAAAGATCTTCCCCGCCTTTTTTTAAGTGCCCATGTTTCCTTCACGCTCGCCTCCTTTCCCAGACTTTGTTCTTTCCGTGTCCCCCAGATCTGCCCTGTAGAGAGGAGTACGGCATAGCACTGCCCCCAATCCCACACTTAGCCATAAAGCAGGACCAGTGAATCAACCCTAAGTCCAGACAGAAAGCAAACTGAATGGGAATTCTGTCTTCCCATCTTACTGGAAAGTACTGGAAATAATTGCTGGGGCAAAATTGTTGAAAGAGGCTGTTCTGGTTATCTATTGCTGAATCATGAGCTACCCCCAAATTTGGTGGTTTGAAAGAGCCATTTGGGGGGCACCTGGGCGGCTCAGTCGGTTAAGCATCTGACTCTTGATTTTGGCCCAGGTCATGACCTCACAGTCATGAGATTGAGCGCCGAGTCAGGCTCTGCACTGGCAGCGTGGAGCCTGCTTGGGATTCTCTCTCTCTCCCTCTCTCTCCCTCTCTCTCCCTCTCTCTCTCTCTCTCTCTCTCTGCTCTTCCTCCCCATGCTCTCTTTCTCTCTCTCAAAATAAATACCTAAACTTAAAAAAAAAAAAAGAGAGACTTTTTTTTTCTCACAACTGTGTGGGTCAGGAATTCAGGAAGGCCTGGACTCTGCAGGTTGACTCTTACCCATGTGGCCTCCAGTGGTGTGGCGGTGGGGTGGGGGGTGGGGGAGGCCTCGTTTGCTTCCAGGTTGGCATCTTCACTCACATATTCAGCATCTCTGTGTTCTCTGGCCTCTCTGTCTCCACATGACATTTCATCTTCCAGGGCTTCTCCATGTGGCTTGGGCTTCCCACAGCATGGGGATCTCAGGATAGTTGTCCTTATATGGCGGCTGCCTTCCAGAAGAACAAGGCAGAAGCTGCCAGTCTTCTTAAAAAGTGGCCCCAGTGACCATTGGGCCACCTCTCATGCACTCTATTGGCAAAAGCAGTGCTGGGCCAGATGGGCTCAAGAAGATGGAAATAGACCCCATTTTCTTTTAATCATTTTTTAATGTTCATTTATTTTTGAGAGAGAGAGAGAGCATGAGCAGGGGAGGGGCAGAGAGAGAGAGGGGGAGACACAGAATCTGAAGCAGGCTCCAGGCTCCGAGCTGTCAGTACAGAGGCTGACGCGGGGCTCAAACCCACGAACCGTGAGATCATGACCTGAACCGAAGTCGGACGCTCAACTGACTGAGCCACACAGGCGCCCCAACGCCATTTTCAATGAGAAGGGTATAAAACACTTCATGTCTCTCTTTAATCTTCCACAGAGGTGACTCACTTTTGTCTCTCTCTGATGGAAATTGGATAGCAAGGCTACACTGAAAGGAAAACATGAAGCCCGGAGCACCCTCTGTGGAATCAGTTACTATTTCCAACCAGGTGGAGTGAAACCTGGCACCAGACATTTAATCAAATCCCAAAAGAAAGTGCTGAACTCAGTTTTTTCTAACATTGACCTGCAATCCATCTCAGATGACTTAACCTCCGGTAATTCCGTAAGTCACAAAAGTAGGCAGAATCTGTTCTCTGAGTGTCAGAGAAAAAGTGTTGCCTCTCTTGAGGTGACCAGGGAGTCCAGGAGCCATCCTTGCTGTGTCAGAGAAAATAGAAAGAATCGAGCCATCTAGAGGAGATCGGGATGAGAAGACGTGGCATTTAAACCATTCACACAAACTGCTGAAAGGGGAAGGCAGTAGAAATAAGCACACAGAACAGACAAAAGCCATTTTTTCCAGACATTGGATGTCAAGGCTTTAATGTGTTTCCTTGAGGAATATAAACTTTAATCACTAAAGGATTTTTATGCTTAGAGATCGCTGTATTAGTCAAGGTTAAACAGGAAACACGGAGACTCAGTTCAAAGGGATGAATGATAATTGTGGAGAAAGTAGCCTGTTAACAAAGATGAAGGAAGCATTGTGCAAAATCACAGGAGATGGTGAGACAGGAAGGTACAAACAATGGAAAGAAGTCATTGTGACCCTGTCGATGAGGGTAGGAAAGGAAGGCACTAATGCTGGAAGACAACAAGACCAGAAGCTGTAGGGAAGGACCGCCTGATGGAGCTGCTGCGTAGGAACAGGGCTTCAACCAAGACCCAACTGTGGTCCAGCAGGGACTCTCCCGCCCCAGGCGAGCTGTCAGTGACTGCAGCCACCTGAGCAAACTCAGGCCGAACCAGCAGAAGACTGGCCAGTTGAGCCCATTGCAAATTGCTGACCTACAGAATCTTATATTCCCAGAAAATTTGGTGAAATTTCTAGGGGCCAGTAGTGTGAGGCACATTGATATATTCCTTCCAAGGTGAGCTACGCATTTCTCTCTCTGGCCCCCCTACCCATGAGAAGGCACAATACCTAGTGGGTCTCCTTGGGTCTTAGAGGCAACATATACTGTATTTGGTCAAGCTGCTCTGACCCGTTTTCCAAGTAACATAAAGGGTGCCCACTTTGATTAACGAGCAGAGGAAGAAAGGCACTGGATCTGGTCAGGGCTGGCATTCAAGCTGCTGTAGCCCTTAGGCCATATAACCAGCAAATCTGATGGTGTTTAAAGTGCCTGTGGTAGATACTGATGCTTTGTGGAACCCTGAGCAGGTCTCATAGAAGAATCCCAGCATAAACCTTGAAGAACCTAAAGTGAAGCTCATCCTCTCCAGATACTATTCTGTTGACAGTTCCTGGCTTGGACAGGCCCTAGTGGACAACAAATGCCCATCCATAATTCTCCAAATGACTAGGCAACCCCAGGTGTCCACCACAAACTGGATGTTGTCTGATCCAACATGTTACAATATTTGGCGTGCCCTGTAGCACTCCATCATCAAGTGGGAATGGTAGATACAAGATTGGCTTCCCAGGGTCTGAACTCAAGTGAATCTCATGGACAAGTGGCTCCAATTCCCATAACTCCTATGCTTGCTGTATTCCCTCCTCTCCCTCAGGTGAGCACCCATTGCTTCATGGGCAATTCCCTACGACCAATCAGCTGAGGAAGAAAAAATTCCAGCCTTGTTTACAGAGAGTTCTGCACAAGGTTCTGGCACTATCCAAGAATGGGCAGCAACATCTCTGCCACATTGAGGAGCTGACCCAGAGGACAGTAAAGGCATTAAAGAAGCCCTCACAATGGTCAGAACTGCCGGCGATGCACCTGTGGCCCTTCCATTTGCCTGAAAGAAGAGAATGTCGGAGATCTCGTGAACACTGGCTCATGAACACTGACTAAGTCTGGCTGGACCTGAAAGTAAGATGGTTGGAAAATTTCTGACAAGAAGGTATGTGGGAGAGGAATGTACATAGACCTCTCCGAATGCTTACAACTGTGAGGATGTTTGTCTCATGTGTGAATGCTCACTAAAGAGCAATCAACGGTAGATCTGAACGATCAGGTGGATGAAATGACTAATTCTAGGATGTCAGTTCATCTCATTCCAAAGTCACCCTGTTTAAGCAATGGGCTCCTGAACAGAGGGCATGGTGGCAGGGATGGAGATTCTGCTCGGGCTCAGCAACATGGACTTACATTCATCAAAGCCAATCTGGCTACTGTCGCTGCTGAATGCCCAACCTACCGACAGGAAGACCAACAATAGGCCCCTAATTTGGCTCCTTTCTCCTAAGGGGACCAGATTGCCACTTGGTGGCAGGTTGATTAATAGAACCACTTCCATCATGAAAGAAGAAGCACTTTGTTCTCTCTGAAAGAAAGACTTCCCTGGATGTGGATTTGCCCTTTCTGTCCACAGTGCTGCTGCCCAAACCAGCATCTTTGGACTCATCAGCTACCTTATTGACCATCATGGTAATCCATACTTCATTATTTCTGACCAAGCAAGATCTCGTAGCAAATGGAGGTTAGCAACGGGCTCAAGTGCTTTTAAGTTACCAGTGTTACCATGGTCCCATGGATCAGCTCGCTGTACAGAATGGTGATATGGTCTTTGAAAGTCTCTGTTTGGTATAGGGGCAGTGGGCAACACTCGGAAGGGATGAGGTATATGCTCAGAATCAGGAAATGATATCCAGTAGTTTCTTCCTTGCCAGGACTTCCAGGTCTGGATACAAGGTGGAAATAGGAGTAGTTCTTCATATTTTCCCTTAATGATCCACTAGCCATGTTTTTGTAACCCATCCCTGCAACTTTCCACTTTCCTGCTTAAAGAGTCTTTAGTTCCCAAGGGGCGTCTGAGTGGCTCCATCAGTTGAGCATCCAACTTTGCCTCAGGTCATGATCTCACAGTTCGTGGGTTTGAGCCCCACATTGGGCTCTGTGCTCACAGCTCAGAGCCTGGAGCCAGCTTTGGATTCTGTGTCTCCCCCTCTCTCTCTGCCCCTCCCCTGCTCATGCTCTCTCTCAAAAATGAATAAACATTAATTTTTTTTAAAAAAAAGAGTTTAGTTCCCAAGGGAGGGATGCTTCTATCAAGGGACATAGTAACCATTCCATTGACCTGGAAATTTGGTTGGACACTGAATCGGAAGGCAAATATAGGGCTGTTGTGTGGGCTGGGCTGCTTGACCCTGACTATCAAGGGGACTGGGGGCTGCTACCAAACAACAGGGGCAAGGAGAAATATGTCTGGAATGCAAGGGATCTGGGTACCTCTTAACATTCCTTTATCCCTTAAGGAAAGTTGATAAAATATTGCAAAACACAATACTGACAAAACTGAAAACAGTATAGCCATTTCAAGAATTAGGGTTTGGATCATCCCACCAATTAAGGAACCATAAGCATCTGAGGTCCTTGCTGAGGGGAAAGGGAAAATTCACAGGCTGTAGATGATGGAAGTTTGTAAGTGCTAGCAACAACCCGTGGCCAGTGTCAGAAATGAGGATTGCTAAAGTTTTGGGTATTTCTTTCTTGCTCTTATGTAAGCAAATTTGTGTAATATTAACCAGATCTCTCTCACTCTCTGTCTCTCCCTCTCTCTGTCTCTCTTCCATTTTCCAACTATTTAGCATAAGATATATTCTTAGCAGTCAACCTTGTCTCGCAGGAAGTGAGATACAGGCTATCAAAGGGGAGTATGACTCAGCTAAAATGGCAATGGATACCATCAGATGGATAACTTGAACACATAGAACTTTGAATTCTCCTTTGGAGAGAGAGTTAGCATGTTTTCACTTGCACAAGGTTAGGTGCTTCATTTTAGGAAGAAGCAGGATTTTGCTTGTCTTTTCACTTGGAGAGTAAATGTGTTAAAGAGGCTGTCAAGGAATGGACAGTGTTGAAGTAGACTGTGCTGATTTTGCTGAGCCGGGGATTGGGTTCCCCATAATTTTCTCCTCTGAATGATTCCAGGTTAGAGTTGTCCTAAAGAAGAACATACTCAAGGTCTGGAAGGAGAAGTGCCTGAGCTGCCATAACTCTCTGGAGGGGTTGTGGATGTGACAGAAAGATGCAAAGATGCCCTCTGGGCTCCAGGCCATTCACACTCTCCTCCACCCTGGCCAGCTCTTCCTCCCTCTCTGCTGACCCACAGCAATTCTGGGGCCCCCAGGAGAAGCCCAGTTGTGGTCACGCACAGACTGCTCTATGGGCTCTGCCCTTCAGCACCACTTTGGAAGCAGGACAAACAAGTCTCAGATTGACTGGTTAGTGCCTCCTTTTCTGACTTCTGGACTCACATTCTGCACCTGCTCCAACAAATGACGAGGTTTAATTCTGATAATGAAGTCTTTATTCCCTTGTCTCAGAGTGACTCTGCTCCCTTGAATGAATTCTGGCTTCTGGATGGGGTCAGCCAATGGAGAGCAACAGACAAGACCAGAAGAAGGAAGGAAAAGTGGGTCAGGGAATACATTTCCTGGTCCCCCCACCCCGTGCTGCTGAGTCACTCTGGTTCAACCAACCTAAGGTACAGCTCCCATGGGTCAGTCTGTCCTCAGAACGCCTCTGTGTTCCACTCCCTGCGATTGTTCTGCAGGTCTTGGGATGGGCCAGACTTCGTCTATAGCCCTGAGCCCCGAGGCTCTGCACCGCCCCTGCTGGTTTTGCTTCACCCTGCCCACACCTTTGTAAACATTTGCTGCAGCAAATTCTCCTGAATTTTAGGTATGCTTCATTGACCTAAATGAAAAGTGTGCAACTACACAAGTCTTAAAGAGACTCCTAAGAGCCAACTTTTGTGGCCTTGGGTCAGGCGATGGATGGTTCCTTGGAGGTGATAACAAAAGTACAGTTGGACTTCAAAATGTAAGACTTTTGTGCTTCAAAAGACACCATTAAAAAGTAAAAACACAACTCACGGAATGGAAGAAAACATTCGAACATCATATATCTGACAAAGGTCTAGTATCCAGAACACATATATCTTAAAAAATATTATTACTCAACAATAAAAAGACAAGCAACCTAGTTAAAAACAGGCAAAGCACTTGACTCGATATTCCTCTCATACAATTACATAGATTGTCAATAAACACAGGAAAAGATGCTCAGTGCCATTAGTCATCAGGGAAATGAAAAACAAAAACATTCTGGAATACTACGTCATGTTCCCTAGGGTAGATGAAGTAAAACATAAGGATAATAACAAGTATTGACGATGAGGTGGAGAAATCGGAGCTCTTCTACACCTGCCATAGGGGGAGTGATACAAAGCCCTTCTTCCTCCAAAGGTCAACCCTGAGTTGCCATATGACCCCGCAGCTCTACTCCTCGGCTTATACCAGGGAAAATGGGAACGCACAGCTGCACCAAAGCCTGTACGTTGGTGTTCATAGCAACATTATTCGTAAAAATCAAAAAGTGCAAACGATTCAAACGTACATCACCTGATGGGTAGATGAGCAGAATGGGACGTGTTCATACCGCAGGATATTGGCGATAAGAGGCAGGGGACGCCTGGGTGGCTCAGTTGGTTAAGTGTCTGACTCTTGATTACCCCTCAGGTCATGATCTCACAGTTGTAAGGTGGAGACCTGCCTCGGGCTCTGGGCCGGGCATGGAGCCTGCTTGAGATTCTCTCTCTCTGCCCCTCCCCTGCCTTGCTCCTGCACTCTCTCTCTCTCTCTCTCACTCAAAAAAGAAAAGAAGAGAAAAGAAAAGAAAAGAAAAGAAAAGAAAAGAAAAGAAGAAACAGTAAAGTACAGATACACACTACAACATAGACCAACTTGTAAACCAGTGGACTATGTGAAGAATCCAGTCAGAAAAGACCACAGATGATAGGATTTCATTTATATGAAATCTCCAGACAGATCACTACATAAAGTGCTTGCCAGGGACTGGAGGGAGGGGAAATGCAAAATGATTGCTCATGGGTGCGGGATCTCTTTTTGGAGTGATACAAATGTTCCAAAATTAAATAGTAGTGATGGTTGGACAACTGTGCGAATGTACTAAAACCTGCCGAATTAAACACTTCAGAAGGGTGAATTTTATGGGATGTAAGTTACATCGAGATAAACCAGCTATTTAAAGAAATTAAGCGTACCACCTTTTTCCTGTTGGGACCCTGACCGCCAATGGTTGAAATAACGGACGTGTCAGCCTATTTTATTATAAAAGCTGGTTTCACCCATGTGACTGAACCTGACATCATACCTACATCGTGAACGTCAGGAAAACAAAAAAGATGTTTTAGAGAGTAAACTCGAACTTCTCAACTGTGCTGTACAAGGCACACTTTCATAGTTTAACAATGACCAAAAATAAGTTTTCATAATATTTCCTGGCCATGCAGAAATATCACATCTAGAATTCCTGAATATCAGCCCTGGAAAGAAACAGCACTCTTGATAGTGAACCAGGATACATTGCCCCGTCGTGGTTTCGTGGGGAAAATAGATCCTGAATGAGAAGCTGCTATTCCCAGGACACAGGAATTGGGTCCAAATGCTATTGATGAGAAACTACGTGATTTTATGGAGACGATCATGAGCGAGGACTTAAGAGTTTGGGGTTCTTCTTCTCGCCACAAACAAAACTTGAGCCACTACATGCATAACAGGGAGGGGCGGGAGGAGGTTGAAGGAGTCAGGAGCCTGGACCTTGGGGGGCAGTGCCTAACACTGGCTGGGCTCCTTCACAGGGACCAGCTGGGACCTCCTCACACGGTGAGGGGCTATCCTGCCATCTCGCAGGTGGGGGCTCTGTAGACCGTGGCGGGAAGCCCATACAACAATGCCCTGTGGGGTCCTGGAAGGCAGCCGGGCCATGTGTTCATCACTCATCAGCTGTGCAAACTTGGGCAAGTCTCTGGTCCTCCCAGAACCTCAGTACCCTTGTCTGTCAACTACAGTAGATAAAGTCACCATTGCAGGGCCATCCCGGAAGAGTAAATAAGATAGAACATATGTGATGTGCATGGCACAGTGTGGGTGGCGCTGTGCTTGGGATGTGATTCCAGGCAGATGTCCCCGCCCCGCTTCCCTGTCTCTCAAATGAGGATGTTGAACGAGGTCAGTGACAACTAAACTGGACATCCACCCATTTAATCAAGGAACTTGTTTACAATGGAGACCCCTGGGGCCAAGCCCAGGTCTCCTGGCCTGGAATGTGCAGGGGCAGGAACTGGGAGCCTGTATTTGCAAACGAGCACCCCAGGGAAGTCTAATCCTCAGATGGCTCCAGGAGGAGGTTGGGAGCTACAGGGCAAGATGCCCTCTAAGCCCGGGGCCTGCGAGCCCGGGCTGTGGGCCGTGTGATGGTCCGGAGGTCACCTCTGCAGACTAGCTATTTTCAGATCCACCTCCCGGGCCTCTGGCAGTGTCTGTGCAGATTACACTGGGCGCCTGCTCTCTGCTTCTCTCTGCTTCCTAATCTAATTATCACAACAACCAGATGTGACAGGCTCCCTCTCAGACCCATTTAATAGCCTCCAAAGGCACCTCTCAGTGTTCAAGCTTTCTCTAATTTTCCCCTCCCTCCTCGAGCTGGACACCTTGGCTCCTGGCACCTTCCCTATGCCAATTAGCAGTGAAGTATCCTTCTGTCAAAATAATCCGATTATTGGGCGCTGAATAGCAACCACAGACTGTCACAATCAAATCCTCGTCCCCAGATCTCCAGGGAAAAGAAAATCAGCATTCTCCAGGGTCAGCCTCCTGGAAAAGGACAGCATCTATTTTGGAGAGCCGTACTTCTGAGCACTGTTGTGAGACCGTGCCTCTCCGTACCTTTGAAAATGCGGTGGATGTAAAAATCTCTTTCCCAGAAAAAACGCACATGTGCGCCTTGATTCAATTCCAGTTTCCAGAGCTCATGGCCCCTTCGAGACCATCCTGGACCCTGGCCGTCCGTTGTCTCCTCTGTGGCTGATGTGAACAGTCCAGGCCCAATCTGTGGCCCAGAAGCTCACCACGCATGGTTTCTGTATTCCCTTCCCTACCTTTCCCTATTCCCGAATTTCCCTTCCTTTCCAGAACAGTAAGTGGGAAATTCCCGTTCCTGGCCTTGCCTCAACGTGTTCTTTACACTTTGCAATACGCCTGCCGGTCTTCGTATGTCCGGAAGGTGCCTCTGTTATTTGTCATGCCGTGCCCGTGCCATGGCGTGGGTTTTTCTTCACCACAGATGGACGTTTAAATTCCTCCCTTCCTCTTTAAGGCAAATCGTGCACCCTTAGAGCGCAGAGAATTAAGAAATCAGCATAAACAATATTGATCAAGGGAGAGAAAGCATTATTTTAAAACACTGCAGACCACAAATCGAATCGTGGTGTAACCGACAGGTCCGCCCAAGGCCTCACTGGCCGGCAGACGGAGCGCACACTCCCCAGAAGGGCCTGGTTAAGGGCACCCCCGCCCGCCCAGATGCGCGCCCTGAATCCCAGGGCCAGTGCTCCTGCCTGTGCACCCTCCCGGGTTATTTCTGATTTCTTGAGCAAGCCGTGACTTTCCCGCACCCATTACTGAGCTCAGACTCCCTCGGGGAGCTCCACCGCGCACATTTACATATTAAAGGCTTGAAGCCGAGCTAAGGGAAAGGGAGAGGGACTTCCATTCACATTCTGAACCTCCTCCTGTCACATCCTTCCACACCAGCCTGGCTGGTGCCAGTGTCAGGTGCAGGACAGGAACAGGCAGGCCTGGCTCCCCACTTCCTGGGACCAGCAAGCCGCCCTTCAGCCGGACCGGCCTCTCGTGCAAAGTACGTGAACAAGGGACTGTCGTTTTGTGGCTGCTGCAGGGCTCGTCCTGGGCCGTGGATTCCCTCAGGTCTGTGGTGTCCTGGGCTGCAACAGTGACCCGTTTTGATGTGTCCAGCAAGCCAGACGATCCTTTTCTGCGCACACACCTGGCCTCCCTCCCGCCACCAGCAGCCGGACAGGTGGGGCTTATCAGGGCTTATTACCTTACAGCCTGAAAAGGGGTGTGACGGAGGACAGGTCACATGACCCAAGTGGCCCATCATTCATCCTCTGGGTCTGCACCCCTGCGTGCTGGAGGGAGGGGCTGACTGGTAGAGGGGCGGGGTGCGGCCACAAGCCACTTGCACAGAGAAGCAGAAGGTCTGGAAGTGGACTGAGAGAAGGGTCAGGTGAGTGTGAGGTCCTCAGCTCAAGTCCTCGGGGCTGCTTCCTGAAGTCCTGCCTTGGCTCCCTGAGCTGCCCCAGACAGCTTTCCAGAAAGTAGAACAGTAAATTCCTCTTCAAAAAAATTTAAGTCTCTTTGATGTGGGGCCCTGACCCATGAAAATAAATGCATGACACACATATAAAAAGTTTAGCATCGGGGCGCCTGGGTGGCGCAGTCGGTTAAGCGTCCGACTTCAGCCAGGTCACGATCTCGCAGTCCACGAGTTCGAGCCCCGCGTCAGGCTCTGGGCTGATGGCTCAGAGCCTGGAGCCTGTTTCCGATTCTGTGTCTCCCTCTCTCTCTGCCCCTCCCCCATTCATGCTCTGTCTCTCTCTGTCCCAAAAATAAATAAACGTTGAAAAAAAAAATTTAAAAAAAAAAAAAAAAAAGTTTAGCAGCTAGATTTGTCTTTTGTGTTGAGTTAAAGGCTCTGTGCCCTGGGCCCCTCAACCTCTCTGAGCTCACCCCTGTTCACGCAAATCCAAGGCAACCATTTCTTTCCTGCTGCTGCAAATGCACTTAAGGAGTATTGTGGGCATTTCCCGTTCAGCTAAGATCTCTGCGCCCAGCTCTTCCCTCCGCCAGCTTCGCAGCTGTGCCTCCAACATCTAGAAGAGTGCCAGGCATAAATGGCGTGCGGTCACATGACTGAATGAGCCACCTAACAAACGAAGGAAGTCCTAGAGAGCAAAGGGCTCAGAGGCTGAACCAATGACCTAAAATTGCATATAAGCTCTACCACTTAAAAGCTTAGCTTCCTTGAAAAAAAAAAGTAGGTAATTTTCTGAGACTCCGTATTGCTACTCACAATGCAGAAAATATCCATGCACAATATAGGTTTTTTATTTGACTTTTTTGGTCAGGGTTCTTCCAAAAACCTGTGGTCTTAATCAGTGTTCTATAAATGGGTATAACCTTGAGCCCTTTCCTTCCTAAGACTCAGATAACTTATCTCGAACATGAGGATAATAAGCCTATTGATTTATTTTTTACCTCCTACAAGACCAGAGTGCATGAGCGTTCCATGTTAACTGGGAAATGTTGGCCAAATGATGAGGATAATGATGCTAACTGCGGTTAACAATTATGCAGTACATATTGTATTCTAGACATTGTGCTAATAGCTTTATTCTGTGAACTCACCAGGACCCTTAGTCAGGTATTAATCTGCCTGCATTAACGAGAAGGTGCAGCTGAGGCTGGGGGGGTGGGGTGGCCGGAGGTATGCATCACATCCTGCGGTCAGCTGGCAGGACTGCCCTGCTATTTGGATCACTCACAGGCTACAGAAACATGCTGAGCAGGGAGGGCCACGCGGCCAGTGGAATGGTGGGACTAAGGAACCGAGAGGGACTTTTGGAGCTCCCAGATTCCGTGAATGTCATTGCCAACCAGCTTCCACTTATGATCTGTTCCCCAGTGCTGCTGTGCTTCCTCTGGGCTGCCACTTGATCAACTCCTCACTCAGTGTGGACCCAAGACACCCCCGATCATGGACCTTTGGGTGAGTTCAAAACAAAGGACACACCATTGTTAGAAGAGGGGTGTGGGCCCCACCTACTGGCTCTGGACCCAGAAAGCCTGAATGTGAACAAGGTGTGCCTCTAACGAGCTGCATGACCCTAGGTGGGTTATTAATCGCTCTTTGCCTCAGTTTCCCCAGGACAAAAGGGGGCATAGTGAGAGTCTGTCCTCACAGAGTGTCTGGGAGCATTACATGAGTCAATGTAACTAAAGCACTTGGACCCGTGTCTGGCCCATAGTGAGCATTCCATCAGCACTAGCTATAAAAAATAGGGCTCTGTAGAAATGGGAAGAAAGCAAGTCAGAATTAGCAATTCTGAATTCCACGATGAGAAAAGAACATCAAAGTAATCTCAGGGCCAACTCCCAGCGTACAATACCCTTTGGAATCCTTGAATCTCTTTTATAGCATTCATCTAGTCGCACATTCATTCAAAAACCAAACAAAAAGCCTTACTGAGCTTGGTTAACGCTCCTGCCTCCCCCCACCCCTCCACTCTTCCCACCTGAGACTCATGCAGTTATTAGCCTGCTGAACCAAGATGGAAGTGTAGTCAGCAGAATTCACTCAGTAAGAGCGTGCAGCCCTGCGTGGAGTCAGGAGAAATCCAAGGTGAGCCCCGCCTGGGGATGGGCCGGGGAGGGGGCATGAGTCTCTGAAGGTCCCTGGAAACTGCCTTCTAGGAAGGGGGTGCGCTGCTGAGACGTGGCCCCTTTGTTTGCAGAGCGCTGGTGGAAGCCGGGGACACATGCTCATCTCTGACTAATGGAAGAAGGAGCCTTTGGCAATGGAACCGGAGGTGGGATCTACAGAGAAGGGAGTGGAAGCTTGCTGCTCCTGAGGCTGCAGGAGGAGAGGAAACAGGAAAACCACATACAACTAAACAATCCCAGAAGAGGCGCAGGTGTTGGAAGAAAATATTCCTTCCAGGCTCCCCCAACGGCATGCTGCAAGAAACTGGGCGAAATTTCTAAGAGGACATTTCACGGAGTTAACTTCACAGAGGCATTCAAGCAGAGAAGGGTCTCTCGCTGAGGGAAACACTGGCTTCTGAGTCCCCTGTGTCACAAAGAGAAAAGCATGACTGTAGGTCGCGTGCTGTGGAGGGGTGTGTGCCTGAAGCCCCTCCTCCATCCTGGGAAATCTTCATCCAAAGCTTTTTCTGCAGGTGGATTATTCTAGCCAAACATAAAGATGCACTTTGTTCTCTGTCCAGGTTAGTAACGGGATGAACACCAAGACAGTGCATGTGGACAAAAAGTGACCCAAGGATAGGAAATGTAATGGGCTGAACTGTGTCGCCCGCCCCCCCCCCACACCGTGTTGAAGCCCTAACCCCCAGGACCTCCAGATGTGACTGTATGTGGAAAGAGGGCCTTTACAGAGGTCATGCAGTTAAAGTGAGGTCAGCAGAGTGGGCCCTGATCCAATGTGGTGTCCTTATAAGAAGAGATTGGGACACAGGCACACACTGGGGAAAGACCATGCGGAGGACACAGCGAGAAGGCGGCATCTAGAATTCAAGGAGAGAGATTTCAGAGGCAGCCAACCTTGCTGATTCCTTGCGTGGCCTTTATCTTCTGGCTTCCAGAATTATGAGAAAATAAATTTCCGTTGTTTACACCACTCGGTCTTTGGTATTTTGTTACTGCTGCGCTGGCAGATGAATATGCAGAAGTGACATCTGGATGACCTCTATTTTACAGAAGGGGAGCTAAGCCTTGGTGAGAATTAAGTGATTTGCCCCAGTGTAAATGATGGGAGATTGTAACCAGGTGGGTCTGATTCCACAGTTCCTGCGTTACTTCTGCTCTTCTGTACTGCCTCTTAGGTGCAAAATAGCACGCTCCACGCTAGGAAATGATAGCAGGGGATCCCAAGCAAAGCCTTTCTTCCCTGCTTAAATACCTCCACTGCTAGTGAGCTCACTACTGCTCAGATAAGCCGTTTCCATTTCTGAACATCTGAATTTGTCAAAACAAATCTTCTTTATATGGAAAACAAATGTTATTTTAGAATATTCATTCAGTGCTTTATAGCCCTGTCTTTGGAGCAGCATGGACAAAGTATTTTTTTGTATCCCCAGAATGTCCTTCAAGTTCTGTTAGAGGACAGTCATGTCCATATTGCAGTGTCTCAAGATAAAGCAACTACCATACCATGAGAGCATCTTGATACAACAATAGTTCCAACGTCCCTCCTTATTACACTAAAATTAGGTTAACCGACAGTTGCCTGGTCCAGTTAGTAAGACCATCCTTTAAAAATGGACAAGCGTGATTTGAAATGAGTATAATTTGGCATCTTTACCAATTCATAGGCACAGGAAATTATTCACCAACAGTTTGCCTTTTCCCTGAGCCAAAGACATACCGGGAGTGGCCTGTACGTGGACTTGGGCTGCCGATGTACGAAGCAGCCAAGTGGAAACCACCATCTGTTAAATGGAAATGAGAGCACCTGAGAGGAACCTAGAGTCGGCATCTTCTCTCGAAGCAAAGCCGCGAGGAAGGAAGAGTCCAGTGGGAAGCTCCATCCCCACCACACGCTCCAGCACATGGTGTGGACAGGGGAGCCCGCCATGCAGTGCTAGCACTCCCGGGGAGGCTGGCTCTGGCTGGCCTGTTAGAACAGTGGGGAGGGACACGTGGCCCCCTCCCCATCTCTCCCATTCCCTGGCTGTCATCCCGTCCACCCCAAGGTTCCAGTCAGTCCAAATCATCGTCAAGGCCACGGCAAGGTCCCTGCCAAGGAGAGGAAGGAAAGGTGCTACTTCCCTGGCCAAGTTGGATCCCAAACGGGGATGTGGGACCACAGGGTTCCCGTAAAAGTCACTGAAGAATTTTGAGTGGCTTCAGCAAAAGGACTAGAAGGCACGGTTCTACACTGCAGGCAACACTGAGAAACGCTCAAAGTCCCCAGCAGAAAGGAGAAGTCTGAATGACTTATGTGCAGGCACTTTTGGAGAGCAGTATTAGTTGTGGCTCTGTGATGCCAACGCCAGTGCGAGATGGGTGTTTTAAATACTTTTAAGAGGTGTATAATTTTCTACTTTCAAATGCATGCAGATATACAAAGACAGCTAATACAGGGATGCGTAGAAGGGCCTCCGAGAACTGGCTTTAATTAAATTACCCCATTAAGTGCTTCTTGATGGCTTCTAATGTGCCTGAACATTCACCACTAAGTACATTAAAACATTTTTCTCTCATAAGAGCAATAAAAAAGATGAACTACCTCAACAGCCTTAAAATAAATGAACACATCATATCTGAAAACAAACAAAATAACGAAAACTAAACACACACAGACACACACAGACACACACACACACACACACACACACGAAAATCTGGCCAAGTTTTCTTGATGGGTATCCAGCAGATTTGAAGAGAGAACTGTGCTGTCTTCCCAGGTGGGCACACTCAGTGTTACACATGATCCGTTCTTTTCAAGTCTACTTACGATTCCATGACTCCAACCTAAATCTTAGTGCGATGTGGTGAAATGCCACAAAGGGTTTCTAACGTTCGTCTGGAAATAAGTGCACAGAGGATGCTGGCCAAGATGTGTTGGAAAAGAATACTGGGTAGGACTTATCCTTCCAGGTAGAAACTGGAATAAATCAAAAATAGTTTAAACAGTATGATGTGCAATCTTACCAGCCACTTGGTGCCAGATGGGTCATGAACAAAAATGCACGCAGGGCCCTGATATTGCACGATGGTTTTGAACAGGGGTCACCTTTCATATCTGCAAAGGGCCAGATAATAAATATTTAGACTTGGTGAGCGATCCCTTCTCAGTTGTAACAACCCACGTCTGCTGTTCTAGCACGAAAGCCACCATGGATGATGTAAGACGAGTGCCTGTGTTCCAATATAACTTTATTTACAAAATCAGGCAGCAGGCTCAGTTTAACTCATGGGCTCTGTTTGCCAACCCGGATCTTTAAAGGCTTTTGTCCAGAATCTAGAATTCGAAACGTTCATGTACATATTATCCTGGAACTCAGAACTGTTTAGACTTCTTAGGCAGACCTCTGTGGTAGACTGGGGAGAGGAAAAGGTCATCCTCCTTTTCAGCCCTCCCATCAAGAGTGAAACTAGGCTCCCACTCTCTGACTTGCTTTGGCCAGTAAAATGGTGTGATGTCATCATCAGGAGCCTGGGTCCCTGGAGGAGATGCAAGCCTCCTCTTATGCTGAGAGCCAGTTTCCATGGCAACAGACCTGGTTTCCTTTGCTGGAGGATGGGATTCTACGTGGAGGAGAACTCTGGAGCCTTAGCTGAGTTTCTGGATGCCAAGCAGACTCACTTACAAGCCCCAGTTGAGGTCAGCTGAGCCCGGGGAGATAAACAGAACTGCCTAGCTGAGCCCAGGGGAAGTCACTGACCAAGAGACTCATGAAGTCAACAGAAGATGTCCTGTCAAGCCACTACATCTTGGGATGGTTTGTATGTAGCAAAAGCTAATTAACACCAATCTGCCCCTAAACGTGGAAAACAAACTTATTTCATAAGGTAGTTCTTCCAAAGGGAAGAACAATTAGCAAATCAACTATGCTTTTATTTACAGACTTGTTCTTAAGACCTCTTGGCTCCACTAGGTCCTTCTGTTTTCATTTCTGATTCGATTGTAGGAATGTACTTAAGATTAGATGCTTCATACTAAATGCTATGGGAGTGCAGGCACACTTCTGAAACATCTGATCTGTTAGAACCCATGATCAAGGCAGAATCATTTTTGCTCGTGACCGTATTAGCACCAGGAAGCTAAGTACCATTGCCCGAATTGTCTCAGACTAATGAGGGAAGAATAAGGCAGATTAACATGCAAATGGCATGTGTGTGTGTATGTGAGTGTGTGTCTGTCTTTCTGGACAAGTAAAAGGACATGATTTTATAGTGAGCTATATCCTATAAAGTTTTTCAGTAGTTTGGAGTAAGATGTGAGAGGAAATTAAGTGTCCGTATGGCGATAAGAAGTAAAGACACACAAATCACCAGAAATTGTCCAGCAGTGCCCATGGTCCTCCACATCACAATCAGACATTTCATTCCAGCAAAATAACTTTCTCCATCACGTCAGTGTCATCATTTAGAACTTTTTTGTTTTCTTATGGCTTTAATGGGGTGTGTCCTTTATAATTTTTCTTTGGTTCTGATTCTGTGTTTGCTCATTCTCTCAAGGTAAGATCAGAGCCTTTAACCGTGCTCGGTCCACTTTTGGTGCAATTCACCAGGCTAAACCCGGACTAGATGTCAACACGGGAGGTCCCTGCTCTCATCAGCACTCCTGTCAGCATCTGAAATAAGGTAATCTCACTTGAATTATGGCTCTCAAACTTCAGGAACATGTGAAAATGCATAGTTATGAGCTTTACCTCCAGAAAATGTCATGAAGAGTAGAGAGTAAGACAGAAACCAAAGCAAAAAAAAAAAAAAAAAAGGCAGCAAAAATGGACAGAATTTAAGGTCGATATTAACAATTCAACAAAACCAGTTGAGTATTTATTTTTATTTTAGAGAGAGAGAGAGAGTTGGGGAGAGGGACAGAGAGAGATAGAGAATCTGAAGCAGGCTGCACGTCTAGCATGAAGCCCAATCCATGACCCTGAGATCATGACCTGAACCAAAATCAAGAGTCAGACGCTCAGTGACTGAGTCACGCAGGTGCCTCGGCTGTTGAATATTTTAATACCACACGTGTACAGAACAACTAGACAGAAGATCGATGAGGAAACAGACAGCTTGAACACGATCAGCCAACGCCAGGCTAATGACCCTCATAGAGCAGCTCTGTCCTCTCAAGTGCTCGTTCTCCAGGGCAGGCTGTTTGTTAGACCATAAAACAAATCCGAATAAATTTAAAAGAAGTGAAGTCATGCAAAGTGTGTTCTCTGGCCACAATGCTAAGAAATTAGGAGTCAATTACACAAGGAAATCTGGGAAATTTCACAAATATGTGGAAATCAAACAATGCAAGCCCAAACAACCAACGGGTCAAAGGAAAGAAAATCTCAAGGGAAATTAGGAAATACATTGGGATGAATGAAAACAAAAACACAACATACCAAAGCTTATGGGATTCAGTCGAAGCAGTGCTTAGGAGGAAATATGTTCCTGTAACTGCTGTCTTTAAAAGGAGAGATCTGAAGCATAACCCCATTTCCTACGTTAAGCAAATAGAGAAAGAACAAACTAAACCCAAACCAAGAAAAAGGAAGGACATTAGAGCAGAAATAAATGAAATAGAGGATACAAAAACAATAGAAAAACCAAGGCCTGGCTCTTTGTAAAGATCAACAACATTGACAAACCTTTATGTAGACTGACCAGGAAAAAAACCCCAGAAGACTCACATAACGAAAATCAGGAGTCAAAGAAGGAATGTCACCGTGGGCTTTACAGAAATAAGGATTGTATAGAAATACTATGAAAAAGTGTAGGTGAACAAATTGAACATCCTATATGAAATGGACACATTTCTAAAAAGACAGATTCTAAATTCTAAATGGGCACATTTCTACAACTGACTCAAGCAGATAGAAAGCTGAATAAACCCATAGCAAGAGCGACTGAATCAGTCACCAAAGACTTCCAAAAGAGAGACACCAGTACGAGACAGCTTTCTTGGTGAATGCTACCAACATTTAAAGAATTAAAATCAATTATTCCTAAACTCTTACAAAAAACAGAAGAGAGAATACTTCCCAAGTCATTCTATGAAGCCAGGTTTATCCTAATACAAAAATCAAACGACATCACAAGAAAACACTAGACCAATATCCTTTGTGAATATAAATGCAAAACCCTAACAAACTACTACCAAACCAAATCCAGAAACGTATAAAAAGGATCATACAACATGACCAAATGGGATTTATCCCAAGAATATAAGATTCAACACACAATATGGCCTATTAATAGAAGAAAGGGCAAAAACCACAATCACCTCAACAGATGGAAGAAAAGCATCTGACAAAACCCAGCAGCCTTTTATGATGAAAACACTCAACAAACCAGAAGTAGAAGAGTACTTTTTCAACCTGAGAATTAATATGGGTTTATCAAGGCTATAGGATACAGGGTCAATTTAAAAATTGTGTTCTATCTACTAAAACTTTCAAAAAATTATCATTTAAAACCATCACTTTCAGAAAGATGGAAAACATGTGCTTTGCCCTATTTCTCCCAATAGGGCACCTGGACACCTTGGACCTTATGTGTAAAACAAACGTGGCGGGATTCTGAGAAGTAGAGGGAAGAAGGCAGACTGTTTAGGAATCTCAGGACCCAAGGAATGACATGGCAGTGAGTTCCCTGTGTTTTCTTTTTGCCTCATTTATCCCAGACTTGGAGCCAAAGAAAATGGCAACTCAGAAACACCAACAGCCACAGCCCCAAAAAGCCCCAACGAAAGCCTGTCCCGTCTAACCAAGGGCCAGAAAGTAGGCAGCCTAGCAAGACAGAAACCTTTTAAATAATAACCAGTTGGCTCCATGAAAACATAAGAAAAATCTGCTACCCTACCCCCATACACACCAACTCATATGGCTGGACTTCTTCTGTCCTTTGGAGGCCCTAAGGAGCCTCCCTCTTCTCAGGGTAGGGGCTAGCTCAGAGAAGGCCAGGTAGAGAGGCATGGCCTTCCCACCTGGAACAAGGCATGGGATCCCCTTCTCCAGTCAGTGGAGACCATGTAGGGAGCCAGAACTCCCAACTCCACCCTTGGGATGAGACCAAGGGTCTCCCAAGGGAGATTCTGTATTTCTACCTCCATCAGGCAGTGAGGCAGCTGGTGGGAACTTAATTGGTATGATCACCATAGAAGAGAGTCCGGCTGTTTATTTAAACATTTACCTGCCATATGATCCAGCCATTCTTGTCACAGATCACTGTCCCAAATGTGGAAGTGTATGTCCACACAAAGACTCATATACAAATGCCCTAGCCACCTTGTTGTTGTTGTTTTTATTTTTTTTTTTTTTGGTTTATTTATTTTGGGAGAGAGAGCCTGAGCAGGGGAGGGGGGCAGAGAGAGAGGGAGAGAGAGAATCTAAAGTAGGCTCTGTGCTCTCAGCACAAAGCCAGATGTGGGGCTCGAACCCACAAACCATGAGATAATGACCTGAGCCGAAATCAAGGGTTGGACACTGAACAGACTGAACCACCTAGCCCCCAGCCACGCCACCTTATCTGTAGTAGGCGAACGCTGAGAAACAGTCCAAGTGTCCATCAGCAGATGAATGGATAGACTCATTTTGGTGTGTCTGTACAATGAAATCCCACTTAGGAGGGAGAGAGACAAGCCGTGTGACCAACAATATGCAAGAATCTCAAAATAGTTATACTGAATGAAGAAAGCCAAACAAAAGAAGTACATGCTGTGTGAGTCCATTTAAAAAACTCGCTATTCTCTAATGACAGAGAGCAGATGCATGGTTGCCTGGGAACCTGAGAAAACAAGAAGAATGTAAGGAGAGCTCACTAAGGGATGCACGAGGAGGCTTGGGGGGTGATGGATCTGTTCATTATCTTAAGGCCCCATGTTTATCCCTATTGACTAGAACAGAAGGGTCTGGAACACTGATAAGTTAAGTTGGATGCCTTCATTAGTAAAAAAAAAAAAAAAAAAGGCAAAAAAACCCCAAAACCCGGAAGATAAATTTCTCCTCTATGTGAAGTTGGGGGGAAAAATGATAAGGGGACAAATTTGGGGCAAAATATGAAATTGCAAGATTTTCTCGCTCATTACTTGAAAAACTTTGCACTATGAAAGTAGCCTGCTTTAGCAAAGAGCATAGTCCTCCTTGCCCAGGTCCACGGGCTGAATCCTCAATGTAGATGTTTCAGTTCAGAAACATGGGCTGAACACTGCAGCCAACAGAGGTGAAATTCCCTGAATCTCGAAAAACTGATTAACACCTTTACGTGCAATAAACTGGGATGCATCATGCATCATGCCTTTACAGTTATTTTAATAAATGGTCCAATAATTTGAAGTTAAATAATCTGTCCTCCTTGCTCCCTCAGCTCTACAGCTCGGAAGATATATAATAAGCTGAAATCATGGTACAGTATTCTCTTCAGTGAGTCCTTTTACCAAATTCCAGTCTTAAAGGCATGACTGGAATGGTTCCTAGTAAATAGTAGTCCCTTGAATGGTCACGTTTGCCAAATAAATGGGTAAGAGTAGATTTGCGGAATCACAGTGGCCCAGAGGTAAGAGGTGAAGCTCTTCGTTCCTGCCACCAATTCCCTCCGCTCTACCTCATGGGGACCTACTTGGATCACTCACTTTGGAAACCTTGCCATGTTGCTAGATACATCACTCATACCTCTCTAACTAGGACATCTCCCTTTCCAGGAACTTAGCCCAAATGCATCCAAAAGTGGGACAAAAACATCACAAGCTGTGTTCTCTCGATCCCAGGAAGCAAAATCAAAGAGCGTCTCCATCCTGGGTACCGACGCATCTACCTTCAGGAGCGTCCCTCTTGAAAACTACTTGTGTATTGCATCCTTCCTGAAACCAAATCCACGGAAGAAAAGCGTGCTCCAAACACCAGAGTGTTTTTAAACAAGCCTTCTTAACTATCCTAAATATGGAGAAGGGGCAAACAAATTCTATTTCATTAACAAAATTCATGGCCAGCTCCTAACACACTCATTCTACAAGTATTTGTTGACCACCTGCTATGTGCTGGTCACTTTTCCAGCTCTGGTGATATAGCCATGAAAGAAGAGGCAAAAATGGCTGTCCTTGTAGAGGACATTCTAGAGGGCAGAGCCAGCCTGAAATACTTACAATAAGTAAGTCTTAAAGCATGTGAGAAAATCCTCAGTTTTGAGGAGGTGAGGGAAGTATGGGATGGAGATAGGGAGTGCCAGGGAAGGGGCATCTGCAACCAGCTAGAGAAGAAAAGCCCACGTGGAGGCTTGTGAAGGGGGTGAGGAGATGAGCCACACAGATACTGCCGGGAAAGGAGGTTCTTGTCGGAGGAAACAGAAGGGCAGTGCTCAGAAGCGCCAGTAGAAGTGCCAGCCATGTTTGGGGGCCTTCATGGAGGCCCGGGAGGCTGAGAAGGACACCAGAGAAATGTGTAAATGTATACAGACCCTGGCTGTAAGGACTTTGACCATGCTGTGAGTGAAAGGGGGAATCCCTAAGAAGTTTTGAGCACGGATGACATAATCCAACTTAAGTAGTTTTTGTTTTGTTCAATGTTTTTCAATTGTGATCAAATACATACAACATTTACCATCCTAACCATTTGTAAGTGTACAGTTAGTGATCTTAAGTACATGCACATATCCAGAAGTCTTTTCGTCTTGCAAAACTAAAACTCTATGGATACTAAACAACGCCCCGCTCCCCTCTCCTCCCAGTCCCTGGCAACCCCCATTCTACTTTCTGTCTCTACCAACTTGACTACTCTAGGTTCCTCACACTGGTGTAATCATACAATGTACTTTTGTGATTGGCTTATTTTGCAAGCATAATGTCCTCAAGATTCATCCTCATTTAGCATGCGTCAGAACATTATTCCTTTTTAAGGCTGAATTATTGTCCATTGTATGAACAAACTGCCTTTTGCTTCTTCATCTGTAAACGGACACTTGGGTTGGTTCTACCGTTCCGCTGTTGTGAATGATGCTGCTGTGAGCATGGAGGTACAAATATCTCTTCAAGACCCTGCTTTCAATCTTTTTGGGCATGTATCCAGAAGTGGAATTGTTGGATATGGCAGTTCTATGTTTAGTTAGTTCTAACTATGGTTAGAACATAGTTGGAACTAACTATGGTTTAGTTCCCCCCTCTAAACTGCCAGACTACTTAAGCTCTACTTAAGCTCTAGAAGGGCACTCTTGCTATAGTGTTTAGGGATACACTACAGGCAGGCAAGAATGATAGCTCACTCTTGCTTACTGAGGAGGCTGTCTTAGATATGTTTCCCTGCCGGACTCCAAGATGGAAATCTGCATGTAGACAGTGCACCAGCAATTATATCTGAGGGGAGGGATGTACCGAGGGAGGGAAGAAAATGGGATTTGGTGGAAGGAGGATTTGAACAGAGAAGCCGATGCCAAAAAAAAAAAAAAAAAAGTGCATCTGATCCATGGGACTCTGAAGCTGGGATGGCCCTTTAGTGCTGTCCAACCTCAAGACAAGATGGCTGGGCCTTCCTACCCAACAGCGGCCAGTCTCTGGATGTACGCTGACCCCACAGTGAAGATGTGACTTGGAATTAGCAACTCTCGTCCATGGAGGACACTCCCCAGAGAGGGACTCACTGACAACCTTCAGCCACCAACCCTACCAGCAGCTAGGAATGTAAGCTCAGTTTTTAGGGGGAAGGGGTCTTGGTAGCATACCACAGCTCCTCACAGAGGCTACTGCAATAATCTATGCTTGGCCAAGGGTCTTAGCAGACAAGGTGAAGGGACGTACAGAATTCTTGAACCATCTTGAAGGTGGAGTAGAAATTATTTGCTGACAAGTAGGATATTTGGTGAGGTTAAAACCCAAAGCCAGAATGATGTCGAAACTGTTGACCTAGCCACTAGAAAGATCAAGTTGCCATTCACTAAGATGAGGAAGACTATTATTGGAACAGGTTTTGGGGTGCTGCTCAGGAGTTTAATTTTGGACATGTTAAACAGCAGGTGACTAGTAGACACTCAAGGGCAAATGTCAAGCAGGTGGTTGGATATACCAGGGTGGGTTTCTGGGGAAAGGTCCATTTGGGCTATAAGCATAGGGACATTAGCATGTAGACATTATTGGAGACTGTGAGGTTGGAAAAGGTCATGAAGGAAATGTGAACAGGGAAGAGAAAAGGTCTGAGCACTGAATCATGGGCAAGTCCAGCTCTTAGGTGAGGGAGACCCAGCAGAGAAGATGGAGACGGGGCAGTCAGTGACAGGAGAAAATGCGAGAGCATTTAGTGTGTTTCCTATGGTGCTACCATCACCCTCTGCTCTTTGTCCTCTCCAGCTGTTATGTGTCCTGGAAGGCTGTCACCTATGTGATGCATCTCATGGGCTTCCTTGCCCTCGGGATTCCTTTCAGGTTTAGCCAGTGGGAGTCCCTGTCAGGACATCAGAAGGTGCCGGGAGAGAGGTGGGGATATTTATTCCTCCCATGTCATCCTTCCTCAAAGCAGTTTGGGGCTACTATATCCTTCTATGATCAAGCTTTGTGCCCAGCTGCCCCTTCCTTGGCCCCAACTCTCCACTAGATCCTGGTACCAACATTTCCATCCTCTACCCCATGGGGTGTAGGAGTGCTGACCGCTTCTTGAGGGGTGGTTATTCTCCAGGTGAATCTACATCCCTTTATCCTGTTATGCTCTTTCAAATAGTCCATTCATTAAAATGTCCCTTTGAAAATTCCCGATGAGCATTTCATCTGGATCTGCCAAGACCCTGACTTATGTAATGTGTCATCTTGGAAGGAAAGGAAGATTAAGAAGTTTGAAGGAAAAGGGTGAAATCCACTGTGTCGTGTGCTGCCCGTAGTTTCACTAGGATGTGGACTGAAAACATGGCCACAGGGACCCACAGCCCGGAACAAGTGCAGATATTTTCAAGAGTGATGCCTTTAGCAGATGGTGGCAAAGGGATGGTAACCGCCTAAGAGAGACAAAGAGAGGAACCTGGAAAAGCAAAGGTATACAACTATTTTAGGGAGTTTTTCTGTAAACAGGAGCAGAAATGGAGCAGAGCACGGAAGGAAAAGTGAAACCAACACCAGGTTTTTAAGAGTGGAGAAGTGCATCCATGTGCATGAAAATGACCCAGCACAAGGAGGAATTGACGCTGTAGAGAGGAGTAGAAAGTTACTGCGGCCATGTCTTTGAGTAGGAGAAAGCAGATGCTTCCCTGTGCGGGGTATGGGCTGGCCCCCAAATGTTTCTTTGGGTGTTTATCTACTGGGAGAGAAAGCAGAAGGTGCACTTACAGATGCTGACAGGTGGGGATGTGTGGGAGCAGAAGTGTGTGGAGTTTCTTTTCTTATCACTTCTATTTTTTGAACAAAAAGAAAGGCCATCACCTGAGAGTGAGGATGGGGTGGAGGAGAAGTGTTGGGAGATCCGAAGAGAGAAGCACGGCATGCCATTGTCCCGAGTTGGGGAGACTGGGCCAGGGAAGGTAGGACCATTGTGGGAGTGCGCAAGGGCCACACCATAGAGATTCAGTCCTAAATTTAAATAAGTCCATGGTGTTCTGGGCTCCTTCTGCCATATTTAGCTACCTGGGTGCAGGAACAGAGTAGGGAAGAATTCTTTTACATGTCTGGGGCTTTTCCAAGAGAGTACTGCCTAGCAAGAAAGGGCAAGAGAGCTGGGGGTTACGCAGAGAATGCTTGTAATCCTTTTTCAGGAATCAGCATATTAATGTGGAGTGCGACTAACAGCGCAATGACGTGAATCCAGGTACTAGAAGGAATGATCTGGAAATGTGGGTGGTGTATTTGATGTATCAATCCCTACCCAAGATGCACTGAAGGATACAAAGTATCTTCGTATATATTCCTCGTTCTCAGCTTAACGTCTAATGGCAAGGAGTACATTTTACACTGTGGGAGAAGAGAGTTTAGCGCTAGACAGCACACTTTCTACATGCAGGGAAATTTGCAATCTCTGGCTTAAGAGCCTTCATTGAAAGGTAGACATGGTTGCTCCATTGAACGGATGGGGAAACTCAGCTCGGTAACTTGTCTTCTGTTGGAAGAGCTGGGATAACTCAGACTCAGTGTCTTAGTCACTAGTCACCTCGGTTGCCTCAAGACGGCAGCCTATACAACAGATGTTATTTTCTCAGATTTCTGGAAGTTACAAGTCCAAGATCAAGGTGTTGGCAAGGTTGGTTCCTTCTGAGGCCCCTCTCCTTACATTGTGGATGGATGTCTTCTCCCCATGTTTTCAAATGGTCTTCCCTCTGTCCTTACTTACCTGTGTCTAAATTTCCTCTTCTTGTAAGGACAGGAGTCACTTGGGATCAGGGCCCACCCTAATGGTCCCCATGATAACCTAATCACCTCTTTAAAGACTCCATCTCCAAACGCAGTCATGTTCTGACATACTGGGGTTAGGACCTCAACATTGAATTTGGGGGTTCACAATTCAGCCCATAACAGACACCTACGTTGCATATGTGGGGAGTGTCCATGTGTGTGTGCATGGGTGTTTGTAAGATGTGGAGGTGTGTTTGTAAGTGCAGAAGGTGATGTTTTAAAAGTACACAAAAAATTAATAGCATTTGCCTTTTGGTTGGAGAATTCA
The DNA here is from genome assembly GCF_022837055.1 of Prionailurus viverrinus. Classification (NCBI taxonomy): domain Eukaryota; kingdom Metazoa; phylum Chordata; class Mammalia; order Carnivora; family Felidae; genus Prionailurus; species Prionailurus viverrinus. The sequence continues at coordinate 79,664,857 of NC_062578.1, forward strand.
TTTTGGAGATAATGTATAAAGGAGGACTTGTGCTTCTGATTCTTACACAGGTCTTCATTCTTGATGTCTTACAATTAAAATATATTAGTTTGTATTGAAAATAATGGAAAAGTTTCAAACAATAAAGAGAGGAGGAGTATGTAACAAGGGCCACGTTGCACTTGAGTATGTAAACAAGGTTATATAGACTCAAAGCTTGTGGAGTTTCAGACCAAAACCAATGGTGGTAGTTGATCACAGCTAAGTGATGGGAGTTTCCCTCCCTGTGTGAGGATCCCTTTCTCGGAACCTTGGTGCCCTCATCTACAGGATGAGGGTCTGGCTGAGATGATGCTCAAGGCCTTTTCCATTTATAAATGTCTACATTCCACAGTGCCTGAAGTTTGGGGTGAGAATAGCAGGCAGGAGAGAATCTTGAGCCACAAGAGGTGGGGGTTCTAATCCTCATGCTGGTATCTACATCACTGTATGAACCTGGAAACTCACTTTCTCTCTATGGTCTTGGTTTCATCATGAGCAGAGTAAGAGACTTGAACTAGATCAATAGTTCTTTACTCAGTTCTGGACTATCCTGACCAGGAGGAACTTCCCAGTGGCTTTTTAATGTTTATTCATTTGTGTGTGTGTGTGTGTGTGTGTGTGTGTGTGTGTGTGTGTGTGTGTGAGAGAGAGAGAGAGAGAGAGAGAGAGAGAGAGAGAGAGAGAGAAGAACGAACAGGGGAGGAGCAGAGAGAGAGGGAGACAGAATCAGAGGCAGGCTCCAGGCTCTGAGCTGTCAGCACAGAGCCCGACGCGGGGCTCAAACTCACAAGCCGTGAGATCATGACCTGAGCTGAAGTCGGACGCTCAACCAACTGAGCCACCCAGGTGCCCCAGTGGCTTTTTAAAGGGCCAGTGAGCTGAGGTTTCTCTCTCCTGCCACAAATGGGCAACTTTGTATCTGTCCATAAAAAAACAATCAACTTCTGGGGCGCCTGGGTTGGCTCAGTTGGTTAAGCGTCCGACTTCGGCTCAGGTCATGATCTTGCAGTTTGTGAGTTCAAGCCCTGCGTCGGGCTCTGTGCTGACAGCTCAGAGCCTGGAGCCTGCTTAGGATTCTGTGACTCCTTCTCTCTCTGCCCCTCCCTCACTTGTGCTCTGTCTCTCTCTATCAAAAATAAATAAATGTAAAAAAATTAAAAAAAAATCAATCGACTTCTAAGGAAGTTTTTACTTAGAGAAGCAGGTTCTTTGGCTAAGGGAAGTTTCTCACAGGGGAAGTGATTTGAGACCTGGCAGTTTAAAGGCTTAGAACTCTAAGGGACAGGCAGAAACAACTGCCTGATATGTTCAAGCATTTATACAGGTGGAGTATGTAGCATGCATGAAGATGTAAACTGGACAGCTTCTATCTGGCCAGAGCACACAGGATATTGTGGGCCATATTAAAGACTTGACTTTTACTGTGCTATATGTATTTAGGGGCTGTGTTAATATGTGCATACAAATTTATTATTATATCTTGACAAGTTATTCCTTTTATCATTATGTAGCACCCCTTTTTACATAACTTGAAAATAGCATTGATACAATGTTTTTTGATACTATTTCCCATCAATTTAATTTCAACTACTCTGATTTATTTTTATATGATGCTTTTGTTGTAGATGGGACTTTTGTAAGCAGCATAGATGCATTTTTTATTTTGCATTATCAAATCTAATATACTCTGTCTTTTAATACATACACATAACCTGTTTACTTTTGTTGTAATTACTGATAATATTAGATTATTTTTACCACTATGCTTTCTCTTTCTCTGCTTTCTCTGGGGCTAATGGAGATTTACTGTTTTTCCTTTATCCTTACATTAATGATTCTATCTCTTCCATTGTGGTTACTCTTAAATTTTCAAAATATATACCTTTTTCGAACTACTTATGAAGTTGTTCAATGTCACTATTTTCAGCAACTTTCTCCCCTTGCCAAAAGTGTTGGAACTCAGGCATGCTTTAATTACCCTACAGATTCTGTCTGCATTCATGCACCTCTTATTACCACTTGACTAGCATTTTCCTCTGTTGTACAAACACAAATAAGTGATATTCTTATTTGTTGTTAATGTTTTTTGGGTTTTTTTCATTTTATTTTTAAAATTTACATCCAAATTAGTTAGCATCTAGTGCAACAATGATTTCAGGAGTAGATTCCTTAATGCCTCTTACCCATTTAGCCCACCCTCCCTTCCCACAACCCCTCCAGCAACCCTCAGTTTGTTCTCCATATTTATGAGTCTCTTCTGTTTTGTCCCCCTCCCTGTTTTTATATTATTTTTCTTTGCCTTCCCTTATGTTCATCTGTTTTGTCTTTTAAAGGCCTCATATGAGTGAAGTCATATGATTTTTGTCTTTCTCTGACTGACTGACTAATTTCACTTAGTGTAATACCCTCCAGTTCCATCCACGTAGCTGCAAATGGCAAGATTTCATTCTTTTTGATTGCTGAGTAATACTCCATTGTATATATAAACCACATCATCTTTATCCATTCATCCATCAATGGACTTTTGGGCTCTTTCCATGCTTTGGTTATTGTTGATAGTGCTGCTATAAACATGGGGGTGCATGTGTCCCTTTGAAAGGTAAGATTTAATTACATTTACCAACATAGTATACTGGTTTCTCTCTTTCTTCTTCTTTTAACTTGTATCCTAGCCAAATTTCTAGATTCATCTCTTTTCATGCTCAAATATATCCTTATGGATCTGGGTGCTTCAGCAAGAGTCAGACTGAGGTCAACTCTCTTTGTATATGTGAAAACAACTTCATTTCACTTCACTTTTGAATAATGATATAGATTGGGTTTAATATTCCAGGTTGATATTTATTTCCCTGCTACATTTTGAAGATGTTAATCTAGCATCTAGTATAGTTGATTAAAAGTTCTATATAAAGGGGCGCCTGGGTGGCTCAGTTGGTTGAGCATATGACTTTGGCTCAGGTCATGACCTCTCAGTTCACAAGTTCGAGCCCCGTGTCGGGCTCTGTGCTGACAGCTTGGAGGCTGGATCCTGCTTCCAATTCTGTGTCTCCCTCTCTCTCTGTCCCTCCCTCACTCGTCCTCTGCACTCTCTACAATAAATAAACATTAAAAAAATGTTTTAAGTCCCATATAAGTCTAGTTGTTGTTCATTTGTACATAATATTTGCTTCTCTTTCTGGTAACTTGGAAGAGTTTCCCTTTATTCTTGAACTTCCTGAAATTTTACCACAGTGTTACTAGGCGTGGACTTGTTTTATTCTACTCAGCAAGATTCACGTCTGTCTTCACTCTGGAAATGATTTCTCTTAGAATATTACTACACTTGCCACTCTGCCTATTTTCTAGTTCTGGAAATAGTGTGATAATGTGTATATTATCCCACAATCTGTCCCTAATGTCCTATAACATCTGCTTCACAGCTCAACATTTTACACTCCTGCACCAGGGTCTGGGTGAGTTTGTCACAATTACCTTCCAATTCTTCATTCTCTCTTTGTGTTCAGTTTACAGCTGTTCTACCTGTTGACTGAAATTTTATTAATTTAAATTTCTAAAGGCTTTGGTTCCTCATCTATCAATGCCTCGTTTTCCTCTCTTGCTTTTGTCATACAATGCTCCATGACTGTATAGAATTTTTCCTTTTTTTTTTTTTTTTTTTTTTTTTTTTTTTTTTTTTTTTTTTTAAATTTTTTTTTCAACGTTTATTTATTTTTGGGACAGAGAGAGACAGAGCATGAACGGGGGAGGGGCAGAGAGAGAGGGAGACACAGAATCGGGAACAGGCTCCAGGCTCCGAGCCATCAGCCCAGAGCCCGACGCGGGGCTCGAACTCCCGGACCGCGAGATCGTGACCTGGCTGAAGTCGGACGCTTAACCGACTGCGCCACCCAGGCGCCCCGAATTTTTCCTTTTTGATTTCTTCTTATTTTACTTCCAAGCAAGCCCACTTTCATTTTTGTTTTCTTTTAGCGTTTTTAAAATGTTTAGGGTCTCCCGGCTGGCTCAGTCAGTAGAATATGCGAGCGACTCTTGATCTCAGGGTTGTGAGTTTGAGCCCCACAGTGGGCGTGGAGCCTGCTTAAATGAATGAATGAATGAATGAATGAATGAATGAATAAAACTTTTAAAATATAGGGTTTTTAATTTTTTATAGTATATAAAATTATCTCACCTATAACAGCTGTTTCTTAGTATTGGTCTCTCCACATAGTCCCCTAGGGTTCCCATTTCAAAACCACATACGATATTGTCATCTCACCAGGATGTTTTGGTGTTCTTCCCAGTTCTTGATTTAGGCTGCCTCTGCTCATTTCTGCTCCTCTGGGAAAGCAGCATCTTTCTGGCCACAGCCTTGGACCTCGATCACAAATTTCATCTGCCTCTTTTCAATGGCAAACCTCCCTCGACTATGAGCCCCTTGTTTTGTGCGATGATCCCAGATGAGCTGTTATCACACTCTAAGCCTGGGTTCCCCGTGTTAGTGGCCACAGCAGAATTTGAACACATGATCATCCGTGTGGGCAGGAGGTGTGCATAGTGATTCCTTATTTACAGCTGGGCATCTTTGGTGTCTGACCCATGGAGGTGTTTGCTTTTATTTTCAGTGGGACTAAGTCCACTGATATAAGTGCACACACACACATATTATTGTTCCAAATGTAGAGTTGAAATTGCACAAAATAAGCCTTAGGCCTTAGGCCAAAGGGTCCCCATCAAGGAGGGGAATGATGAGGTCAGTTTCACACAGTAGCAGGAGGCAACTGCAAATAAGGAGGAGGAGGTGGGTCTTGTTAGCAAACCACCTCAAAAGGCAGTGGAGGAAGCTGAATGGGAAAAGCGGGGGCTTCAAATCTCGGCCCCGCCACCTGCTTACGGCGTGACACTGGATCTCTCAACCTCCCCGCGGCTTCCTTTTCTTCTCCTGTAAGATGCGAATGGCGGTATACTATTTACCAGTAACGTTTGAGTGATGAGCTCAAATCGGGTGCTTGTCAGCTCTGACTCTTGTTTATTGAGCTGTTCCTATGCTAAGTGCTTTGTAGATATCATTTCAGTTACTGCTCACAAGAACCCTGTGAGGTCGGCTTCATGACGGTAACGTGCAGAGGTAAACTCTGAGGCTTAAGGGAGTAGCAGTAGTTGATTTGTCTGCAGTTGGAGGGCACGCAGGCAGGGGAACGCTTACTTGCCTCTACTTGCTGCTTCCATCTGGCCGGCAACCAGCAGACAGAAGACAGCTTTTGTTTTACTCTCCTTATTGATAAGGCCACGTCCCCAGGGAGAGGGAAAGAAGGTGACGGTGGCACAGAGAGTGGGGATATGGCAGATGAGGACAGGAAGGAAGCGAGGACAATTCAGGTGTGAGCTAGAGGGGCGAGGGGGCGATATTCCCAAGGGTGGGGCACACCCATCTGTCTCTTGCAGGCACCATCTGGAAGCTTGCCTTCAGGCACACAGACACGGGTTTCGGCCTGGGCTCTTGGGACCTTGGGGAAGTCATTTCACCTTCTGGGCTTCCAGGTCCGCGTGCGTGACGCGGGAGTAACGGTGCGTAGGCTGCAGGCTTGTGGGGAGGATGAAATCGTGTAGCACGTGTGGAGACGCCTAGAACGGTGCTTATCAGAGTGGAGGGGCAAGGCCAGGAGTCAGACTCCAGTCCCCGTAATTCACAAGTGCTTGCGCGTTCTGCATCCCGCCGAGGACCGGGCGCTTGACCCTCGCCTCCAGAGACAGGCAGGGCTGAAAATGCAGAAGGGAGAAGCCTGCAGACCACTTCAAGGATTGTTTCTTCACTTTTTCAGCTGCTTTTAGCCCTGAAGACACTTTCCATGCGTTGCTAATAAAGCCAAATGGGACACCGGCCTAAAGAACGTAAAGGTGAAGGCTACTTCCTCCCTTGGTTCTTTCCACCGCCCCCCCCCCTTTTTTTCTAATTCTTGTAATTAAACACAAGTCTTGAATAATGCAAACCTATAATTCATGCAAATTGATCCCTAATGAGATGGAAACAAGCCAAGTTTTAATTTGTTGAACTTGTGGGAGATAGTATAATGAGTTGGAAGGAGCAGACGCAAAAATATGTCCCCTTTCCTCTAAAATGAGCCCAAACATTTCATTTCTGTGCCTAGTCTCAGGCGCTTTTAACGCCTTCAATGTGATTTTAAATATTTTTGTCAAGGAGATGACCGCTCATCACAGGCCCCCTGAGCTACTTTCACTCAGGCTTTGCGGTTTCCCGGGATCCCCACATTTGTCCAGGCTCTGCCGTGACCTCTACTTCCTACGACTTCTCGGTGGGTGAGAGAACTTGATCCCTTAGCGGTCCGTAACCCGCAAACGCTCTGCCCGAACCGAAGCCTCAAGAATCTTCGTCATTCGTTCCAATGTGGGGAAGAGGGCGAGGTGCTCCTGAGCTCTGTTCGGGCGAAGCGCTCAGAATGGAAGCCAACAGAGAAAAGCATTTCAGGCAAAAGAACTGAATAAGCCAAAGTGTGGGCGCATGAATATGCATGAGGTGCTTAGCATGTAGCGATGAGACAGATCGTTCTCTTTGTGTGGACTCTGCTAAGTACACACGGAAGGAGGTCGCGTGTGTTGAATTCGTCAGGGTGCCCCTCCTGCGACTGCTTTCCTCCTGGAGCCCCAGCCCTTCCCCTCAGCAGTAACCAACACATCTCCCTTTGTACAGAACAGGGGGGGAGACCGGTGTGCATGTGCATGACCCACGCTGGGTGATGAGCAGGGGCACCCCAGATGTGGTCCCCACTTGTGAGTGTGCTACTTAAGGAGGCGCCCAAGACAATTCCCCAGGAGGACTCGTAGGACTCACCCTACAGATGCGCCTGGGGCGAAGCTTTACGACAGCAAAACGATCCAAAGCAAAGACAGCAAGGGGAAGTGTACAAAATCCAGAGGGGACCAGGCAGAAGCTTCCAAGGGTCTTCTCTCAGCAGGCGCAGAGAGGAGGCACCCCATTCCCACAGCAGGGAGGTGTGAACACGCGTGAAGTATCTAGCAGGGGAGCTCACTGGAGGCTCCGTGGCCAGGCTTTTCCCTGGGAGCCGGCGGTGTAGACCCAGCCATGACTCAGGCCAAACTGCAGATGCCCACTGGGAAAATGGCTGTTGAGAATAAACCCCTTTGTATGGTGGCCACTCTTATCCATTCAGAGGATGGTGGGAACCCTCCCGAAATCCACGTTTCCACCTCCAGCCAAGCACCAACCTGGCGAGGAGCCCCGCAAAGGACAGCAGTCCCCGGTGCGCCGTGCTGAATATCCTCTTAGTGGGAGGGCAGGGAGAAGCATTTACTAGCCTGTGCGGAACACAACAAGTGACACTAGAGAGTATGGGAAAAATAATTTCTAATGTGTACTTATGTTTGAGAGAGAGAGGGACAGACTGCAAGTGGGGGAGGGGCAGGGAGCGAGGGAGAATCCGAAGCAGGCTCCAGGCTCTGAGCTGTCAGCACAGAGCCCGACGTGGGGCTTGAACTCACAGACTGCAAGATCATGACCCAAGCGGAAGTTGGATGCTTAGCAGTGTTCCCCGAGGGAGAAGGTGGATGGAGAGAATGCTGGAGGGTCACATCGATGGCACAGATGAGCGACTTAGGGACGAAACAGACTGGTCAGCGCAGGCTCATTCATCTGTCTGTGTCCCCTTCCTTCCGCCACTGGAACCAATCGGTGCAGACGCAGTGACTGAGCGCCACACAAGTTTATTCTCTCACGGTCCTGGTGGCCAGTCTGAAATGAGTCTTCCAGGGTTAAAAGCAAGCTACTGGGGACTCTGAGGGGGGATTCCAATTGTTCAAGATGTTCTGATGCCAAATTATGGATTACATTTACTTGGCCAATGGCCGAGTCTATTTTTTTTTTTTACAAGAACTTTACCAATTAGTTGTTAATAACAATCTAAGCTGAGAATAATTAAAATACTGTCATAGATACAAAGTCAACTTGGTGGTCAGAAATCCCTTATATGGTGGCATCAATCAAATCGTTGAAGTCTGGCGTTAAAAAGAACGAGTGTGCAAGTTTCTGCAAGTTTTAAATATCCCGCCAATGTACATTTAGGGAGCACTAAAGGTGTTCAAGGTATTCTATTAAGGCAAGAGTCACAGGGGCGTCTGGGTGGCTCAGTTAAGCGTCTGACTCTTGATTTCAGCTCACATCATGATCTCGTGGTTCATGAGATTAAGCCCTGTATCGGACTTTGTGCTGGCAGCACAGAGCCTGCTTGGGGTTCTCTCTTCTCTCTCTGCTCCTGCCCCACTAGTGCTCTCTCCCTCTCTCTCTCTTAAAATAAGTAAATAAATTAAAAAAAAAAAAAGGGTCACAGAACTTGATCTCTAGGAGCCTGCTGGAGGAGACACATGCACAAACATCATGTGCAATTCTGGCCTTGAGAGACGAGGCCGTGTCTGTGCAAAGTGCCTGATGACCCCACCGTTTCATTCTGACCCAGAGAGTCGCACGAAATCCAGAGTAGGCATATGTTCAGTTAAGCCTTGAAGGTCACCATGACAATAGTCATGTTCATAGTTAACGATATCCACTTTTTCTGTTTGTATGAATTTTTTTGAAAGGAAAAAGACAAACCCATGAGAGAGACACAAACCAGCATGGCTGTACGCATGACCGAGTTCTTGCCAATGTAGAGAAAAGAGCAGGGGTTCTAGACCCACACAGACCAAGATTCAAAGGCTGGCTCTCACACTAAAGACCTGTGTTTATTTGAGTGATTTATTTAGCTTCTGTAAGTCTTGATATCCTCATTTATAGAGCAGAATTGTTAATAACACAGAACCTGGCAAAGTTACTTCTTTCCAACACCTCGGCCATTTTGCTAACTTGGTAAACTTGGGGGCAATTTCTTCACCGTTAATTTCTTCAACTGCAAAGTACAATTTACCCTATGTACTTAAAAGAGATGCTGTGTTAAGATAATGATGTATGCAACATCTTCTCTGTAAATTATAGAATGCCAAACAAAAGTTAATATGTGCAATTTAAATACTGCCTCTGAGGAGATAGAACTATACATAGAGGTTCGAGGGATGAGGAATTAGAATTGGGTAATCTTGGAAGGCTTCCTGTAGGAAGTAGGATGTGAATTGGTATATTTATGTCACTTTTGAAGCACTAGGTATAAATAACACGATTCAGGTCTCCATGATAACAGAAGTAAGTGCTAAGACGTCCCCACTGGGGATTTCATCAGCATAATGGTCTTCTACACAGGAATATTGATTGAGTTTTCTTTTTATAATACAGTCAGCTTTACTGAGATAGCAATTCTTTTATCCAGGAAATTGATCGGGGACACAGCTCATCCAGGGTCAGTTTTTAGCATAAAGGATGGTCAAACCGGACAGTACATGGGTCTAGACAGGCCCCTGAAATTTTGATGTTTCAGAACCATACTGGCAGATGAGGGAAGGTTCAACAGGAGTTACGGGTAATTAGAGTGGCAGGTGTCTCACTTAGAGAGAAAAGAGTCATGTGTACAGACAGGGTTCTGGCCGAGGGAAGCAGAGAGGTCAGGCATGGGAACCTCACTGCCCCAGACAGCACCTGAGAGTCTGCTTGCTAGAAACAGGTCACTCCAACACCAGCTGCAGATCGGGGAAGTTTCTGACCATCACTCCAGTACGTCAAGAGAAGCACGGTGTGAACACCCTTTTGGAAAAAAGGAAATTTGAAAAAATATCAACTTTATTCCTTCATGAGTATGGAGAAAAAAGGATACATTGATGCTGTGAAGGATGGCATGGGCAGGGAGGGTCAAGGTTAGCCGCAGAGTCTTCTGCCGAGAATGATCTAGTTCGGTGCGGTAGAAAATTCCAGAAGGCTGTCTGGGAATTTTCAAAAGGTACAACGAAGTTTATCCCCTTGCAAAGAGTAGCAGAAAACCGTAAAGATAAGACCAGTTGAGTCAACTAGGCATCACAGAGAGACGTGGATGAGAGGGACTAGGGAGACTGGGAACAACTATCTTAAGAGTCAGACCAGAGTCTATAAAATAATTTTTAAGTGCATACAAAAAGGGGCAGGTGAAAATAAGTGATATGGATAAAAAATTTGCAAAACCATCCCAAATTGCAGAGAAAATGCAGAAAGATGAAAACACAAAAATTCAAAGTAGTGTAATTAATATCTGAAAACAAAGATATAGCAATAGGTTCAGAGGACACCACAATATAAAAATGTTGCCTTACTAGCAAATCCGAATATAAGTTATTTTTATATACAAAAATGTAACCAATTAAATAAAGTTATTAGAAAACCTAAATAGGGCAGCAACCATGGGCCAAAATGGAAGAAAAAAAAAAAGGAGTTAAGGAATTACTTCTGTAAAAGTGCTCAGACAAGGCATAAGTGAATTTTTTTTCAAAATTCTTATCCCTTATAAGCAGGGCTAAAACACGGAAATATGGAAATGCTTTACACCCAGTATATAACCTTGTTTCCAAACCCAGATGAAGATAGCATACGAAAAAAATCAAAGACTTACTTTGAAATATTGCTATACAAGCCCATAATAAATTACATGCATATAAAACTCACAGTAAAATACAGTTAAAGTAATAAGGTATTATTTCAGAATGAAAGGATGGATTCTTAATTATCGTTAATACTTTTATCATTTCTGGAAGAGACAGATAATTTTTACATCCTCTTGGTGGTAAAGCCCAACCTTATTGTCTATTATTATCATTTCTCCACGTCTCCACCTCTGATTCTCTTCTCAGACCCTTGCCCTCAGCACCCTGAGAGATGTAACCCCTCTGCCATCTTGCAAAGGCCAGTGGCCAACTCTCTGGACTCACTGTATTCCAACTCTGGTCAGCATTTGACACAGTTGAACGTGGCGTCCTTGAACTTATTTTCTGGAAGACCACACTCTCTTGACATTTCCTTCTGCCTTTCTGGTGGCTCTTTTGCTTATTCCCTCTACTCATGTAAATGGCGGTGCCCCAGGGCTCATCATTTATATTTATATACAGGGCTAACTTATGAGCTCCACTTCCTCGGTGCTCACTGTCCTCACCTACTGAGACGTTAACAGACTTCTCGAGGCCAAAATCTAACTCCCCATCCCTTCCTCCCAAACGTTCACCTACTGAGTCACTGGCACCACCAGAACCTTAGGTGGCATCCTTCTCTGCTCCCTCCTCCTCTTACCCATGTGCAATCTGTCAGCAGGTCTTGCCAGCTCTGTTTTCAAAATTAATCCCCAAACTTCCCACTTGTCACTGGCTCAACCATGTTGACCCTCCAAGAGAGATGCTCTCATCTTTGAGCTGAAAGCCCATGAACACACTCAGGATGTAGGTAAGAATATGGGCATTATTCCACATCCATTTCCACTCTTCCCTCATTGTACTCCCCCACCAGAATTAAGCTCTCTTAAAATAATGGAACAGGGTTCCGAAAAACCGTCTATCCCATCCCAATGTGTTTCCATTTATCTAACAACCCCTCTTGAACTTGGGTGATTGTCTCTCCTCTGCACACACCACCATCACAGAACTCACTTCCTCCGGTTTTCTGAGTCCCCTCTGCCCTCCGTGAGAGAATGCTGCTATAGGATCTGTCCCTCCTTCTATACCTGTGCTTTTCCATACCCAAACTGATCATAAGCATCTGTGAGAGGAGGGACTTCCAGCTGGCACCCCACGATAAAGGGTCTCTGTTCCAGAAGAAACCTTGAAAATCTGCTTGAAGTCAACATTCAGACACTGAAGTCTTGGGGAGCAGAGTCCAAAAACATATGGGGAGCTACAATGCTTAGTCCTGGGAAAGGCGGAAGGAAGATGTGGAACACAGAGAAGGAATGGTGGGGGGAGGGGAGACCAGGAAGTAAGGCTCGCTGGCCAGCGTGTCTCCTACGCTCAGGGAATCTTGGTCATGATCACACTGTGTCAGTGTAGCCGGCTCCCTCCCGTTCCCCAACTCTGAGGCAAGTTGCCACCAGGTATAAATACCATGCAATGCTGTGTGCGCGAGTGCTCATGTGGCAACGGAGGGAGGAAGAACAGAGAGGCAGTGTGTCAACTCAACTGGGCAGACACAGGAGTCTTGAGCCAGAGGCAACAGATGAGCATGTGAGATAACCACTCCCCACCCCGCCACACAAACCTCTCATCACTGGAAGTGTATAGAATCTTAAGTAGGGGTTTTCCTGAGTGTGCAACATGGAGCTACCATCATGGACCGTCCACGGATGGTCCGTCTTCTACGGACCCGAGGGGTGGGGAGACGGCCACTGCTGCGTGGACCACACACGCTTAGCCTCCAGTGTGCACTGAAACACCCTACATGTCAACGCAATACCTAAACAGCCGCCAGTGTTGTTCATAAGGGCGGCGGAGGAGGAGTACTAGACCCTCTTACCCGATGAGACACTTGTAAGCTCTAATGGTTCAGTAAAGGATCTTTTGCTAACTCCAAGACGTGGCCTTAATGAATGCTGGCAAATGTTCAAAGTGAGGGAGGAGGTATGCAAATAGGATTAATCTGCGCCTTATCGAAGGTACAAACAGAAGCTGAGTAAATGTGTTCAAAGGGAGATTTGCTTGCTTAGTGCTTTGTAATACAGTCCCACACATACTCCATCAAGAGCTCAGCCTACAAACACATGCAGAGGCACATCTCCTACCAGCTGCTTGCCTGACTCTTCTCCGGAGTCCAAGAATGTCAGGCCTGGAAGTCACGGCACTGATTTCCAAACAGCCGTCCTTGGCCCAGTGTAATCCATAAGGAAGGTGCTCCCGGTCCGTTATAAAAATAGTGACAATGAGAAGGTTCAATCACAAAGAGCCAGTCTCGTCTCACGCACGTCTCTTCCCACGTGATGTGGCTCGGGCAGTGTGTCTGCACCGGCTGTGCCTCTTGCGTGGCTACACCTCCTACTGGATGGGTCCACGCTGGTTCTGGCTCTTGTCAAGCAACGTTAGCCACTGGGATCCAGTAATGGTGCCTCTTTGCTCCAAAACATGAAAGGAAGTGGATTTCTGGTGTTGCTAAATCTGGGCTGGCTCAACATTGCCTACTGATTTATCCACTGTCCTATGACCTGTTGAACCAACTCCCTGCATTAAATTCCCTCTCAAATACTTGGCATTGTTGGTTCTGAACAGAGATGGAAGGAAAAGGGGGGCCAGTCCTGATCAGTAGGTGGCAGGTTTAAGAAGCAAGGGAACTTACTTACCAGGCTTGCCTTGAGCGCCACCTGACGAGAAGGTCTCTGCACCCACCTGCCAGAATCTTCAGTTTATAGAGAGGCCTTAACAGGATTGATTCAACCACATCTGCCATCGAGATGTTCTCAACAACACCACGTTCTCTCAAGGTGGAGTCCTTGGAAATGGCTCCACTGTGGGACAAGGATGGGGGTGGGTGTGTGTGGGGGGTGGAGGGCAGAGAGCGTGTCCCAAGGGAGGAGACTCTGCTGGCCAGGGCCAGATTGTAGGCCAGCTGGTGGTCACGGCCTCTCCATGACCTTCTCCCAGCAGAATGGTGTCTTCTTTCCTGGTTTTATCCTAACCGGTCTATTATCTTTCTGGGGTTTTGTATAGTTACAAAGTTAACATATGAAAGTAACTACCACAATGCCAGCATCCGGTTGGCACGTAGTGATTGTGGATATGCTACTCAGTACTCAAGATCAGACTCACAGATTCGAAATCTGGTTCTATCCCTTACTGGCTGTGTGACCCTAAGCAAGAATGGAAACATTCGTTGCCTCTGGGTGGCTCAGTCGGTTAAGTGTCTGACTCTTGATCTCAACTCAGGTCTCGGTTTCATGTTCGTATGTTTGAGCCCTGCATTGGTCTCTGTGCTGGGCAGGAAGTCTACTTAAAAAAAAAAGAAAGAAAAAAGAATTCTTTGCCTCGTTTTCCAAATGTGCAAAATCAGGACAGAGATTTTGCAACAACCCAAAGCATTGTTGTAAAGATTAGTTTGGTTCATGTAAAGCACTGGTACCAGTCCCAGTTATAATGGGTCCAGTAAATATGGTTCTATTCGTGAGATTATCGCCCACACACAACAAGTCAACCAATAAAATTCCAACAGAAAGGGGAATGCGAAATAAGTTTTTGAGACCTAGAGTGAGCTGGTTGGAACCTTAGGATTTCAAAAGCAAAACATGTATCTTTTAAATGAGATACTTCAAGAGGTTAAAGAAAGGTATTACCCTGAGTAAACTGGTAAGACTCTGGATGCTCTCATCCCCTGTAGAAGTGAATGGTGTGTATATCTACACGTATATGTCTATATGCGTACCTGTGTGTGTCTGTCTTTGTAGCTGGCTAGTAGGAGAGGGAAATGCACCTGTCAAGTTGTTCCTGGCTTGGCCGATTATATTCTCTGGAGAAAAGAAACCCAGTTCTGGAGGCAGGAGGCAGAAACTGGGATTTCCAGTTGTGGTTGCCACACGTAACGCTTACGTGATTGCGAACATGTTACGAACTCTCTGAATTTCATTCCATTTACCCCGCCGTGGAATGTGTCCGCCTTCAGAGTCTGTCGAGCAGAAGGAATGGAATTGTGCTTGTGAGATAACCACGGATTATGAAAGGGATTTCAGCTGTTCTCCAGTAAAAAGCAGAGGTGCAGGCTCAGGCCGAAGAAACCGGGAAGCAGGCTTCGATCTCTGTTGCAGATTTTGGTTCCATTTACAGAGGAGAAAATGTCCCATTTTCCGATGGAGGAAACAGATGCTCAGGGAACTTGACTGTCTTGCCCAAGATTGTCGGTAAAGCTGAGGGGCCTGGATTTGAACTCGAAGAGCGTGGAAGGAGAGCTCAGGTTAGCAGCCTTGACTGTCTCGAACGCCTCTAACCGGGTGGGGCAGTGGGGCTGGACTGCATCTCCCAGGGGGCTGCGGGAGGTGTGAATGTCATCTGAATGTCATCTATGGCATAAGAGGCATAGCCAAGGCAGCCCAGTGCGGGGCTCGAGAGCCAGGGGGATGGAACCAATGGGCTGCTTTATAAGCAGTCCCCAGTGACTTCTCAGACCCATAGGAAAGTTTACAACAAGACCATTCTCGAGTGAAATTAATTCATTGAGAAAAATGGTAAGGGGCCAGGGTCTGTTGCACACAGACATGTGCAGGTGTGCACAGAGGGGGCCATGTGAAAGTTAACGGTGAGACATGATAGATGTTGGGGGGGTGGCGCCACCAAAACCAGCCTCTGGTGTTGGAGATTCAGGCCTTTGGGAGGCCCCGTGTCATTTCTGGGCTCTGTGGTCACATGCTGAGAGAACCCGCAACAATGTAGGAATTACACTTCCATCAGAAGCCAGGTGACAAGGGGCCTTGAGGTCCCCGTGTACAGGTATTTGGTGTGTGCAGTAGAAACATTACCTGTCATATCTGTGCCAGCTCCACATAAGGAGAAAACAGGACAAATAATAATAACTGATTCATTATATACTTGTGTTTGCAAAATGTTTCCAAATACATCTTCCCAGCTGACTCTTATACCAACCCAACTATATTAATAAAAGCTGATATTTATTGAAAACTTACAATAGACCAGGCATGATAGTAGTAAGCACTTAACCTGTATCTCCTAATTTAATCCTAAACAACAACAACAACAAACACCCACCATCTTATTGGTGAGAAAACAGGTCAGGAGAGATTGAGGACTTTGTTCAAGGCCTCCCGGTAGGGAATTGGTGAGAGGCAGATGCCAGCCCAGAAAGTCCACTTCCAGAGGCCAGAAGGTGTGGGCCAGGCAGCCAACCACACTCACCTCCTATAAAAAGTGGCTCTGAGGCTCGGAAGATTGAGCAATGACTTTGAAAAGTATTGAGTGCTAGCAAAGGGATCACTTTCATGCAGACACAGATCTCATTGCCAGCGGCGAACGGCAGGTGCCAAAGTCGCCTCTGCGGTGTCGGGCCAGATTGCAGTCCTTCTGGTGGGTCCGCGGTCGGCTGATTTGTCTGACGAGTGCCACGCTGGAGTCAGGAAGCTGCTTCCCAAGAGCAGGAGAGCCCTCCCCAGCTCCCCCCACACTGACCAAATGGCAGGTCTTCAGGCCTTCACTTGCTCATTTACATTTCAGGCAGAGCCAGCCCTGCTCGTCTCTAAATATTTTATAGTAGAGGCAAGAGAGACGCCTACTGTTTAATTTATACCTCAACTTTCTTCCTTTAACCCCTGTCATTGCCTGAAGCCGGAGCTGGAATCTGGGGAGAGTCTGGGCCGGGATTTAGAAAGCAAGTGGTACCCAGAAGCACCTGCTTTATGGGATCCTTATGAGATTAAATCGAGGCAAGGGTACAGGCAGCCAGACCCCGCCCACAGCTCGGGACATTTGAGTGAGGCCAGCTCCAGGAGGCCCCCAGGGCAGGCTTTCCGGTACATCCAGCACCTCCTTCTTGTCCCGGGGTTCAGTTGCTCTAACAGAATTAGCCCTGCTACTAAGTAAGGCGGAAGGAATGGAGAGACCCAGCCACCCCACACTGTAACCCCCTTGGAGCGCCACTGCGGGGTCACTGCATCTCGCCTGCGTGGAGCCCTCTTTCTTAACCCCTGCTTCCTTGACGTTCCCGCCGTCGGGTTCCAGGGCAGGCGTGCTTGGCCCTTCTAGAAAGGATGACCCTAAGCCCTCTGATGCTCACCTGGGCCACAGTCCTGCCCCCCTGAGCCAGTTTGTTTATATCCACAAGCTCAGTGTCTTTGAGCGAGCCCTTGGGGCTGGGGGGCTGGCTAGGGGTTCAGGCTTTTCCGCCATAGCCTTGCCCGGCATCAGAACCCCACCCAACACAGAAGAATGTCTGAGACTGCGGTTCTCCCGGGCCTGTTTTGTTGCCACTCGTAATAAGACTCGTACTCCATTAAAAAGGCTAAACAGCGATAAATGTTAAAACGAACAGGATGCGAATATAGTTGGGTCTAAACTGGTCTGTGCAGGGCAAACGGGCCCTCCGCCACCAGAGCTAAGAACCATATAAGGCGGAAGGAGTTATGGTTCTTGTTTCCAGATAGCTCTGGCAAGGGGCTGAGACTCTGTGAGCATCACTGTTTTATGGCCTGTCTGGTTTCCTCCTGGTATCATAAAGGCAGAGAACAGCATGTAAATCCCGTGGTCGAGGCGGGAATGAGGCGAGACCTCACGAATGCGATTGCATTTAAGCCAAGTCTTAAAGGCCGTTGGGATTGTGATATTCCCCAGAGACAGGGTGGGGGTCCGGAGGTGGAAGCACACGGAAAAGGGGCAGAACTGACACGCACGGGATGTTCAGGGAGGGCGGAATCATCCAGGCGGAAGAAGCAGAGGATAAAAGAAAAGAGGAAGGGGGAGGTGAGTTGTGGAAAAGTAGTTTGCGGGGCCAGAACGCTCCCCGGGAAGTTTAGATTTGACTCCCAAGGGAGTGCAGGCTCCCTCGGGGGATTGCAATGGAGCAGTGGCCCAATCAGAAGGGGAGCCAGAGAAAGTGCTGGCGGCCCCTCTGTGTGTCTCAGTGAGGGGTGGAGGGGGTGTCAAGGGAGAAGAGCCACCGTCCAGCCAGACTGCATGCAGCAGGAGGGCCCAGGAGGGGAGAGGCGACTGGGGACATCAGCAGAACTCGGTGGTCCTCAAGGGGTCAAGGGAGAACACTTGCTACCTGCTTCTTCCAGATCAGGAGACAAGACAGCCTGAGTGCAGGAAAACGAGAGTGTTGTCTTCACGGTGTCGATGGGAATGCAGGTTAACAATGGGCTTAAATGAAACTTTCGGGCTGCAGACCCAGTTAGGGGGTCTCATTAGAGGCTTACACAAGGGGCTTCAGCTTTGCTTTCCGGGTGACTCTTAGTGGCAGTGCCGTGGAGGTGAACGGGAGAGACACAGAACATTTCGGTGATGGATGTCATGGGTGCAGCGTGATTTCTGAATGGGTCCTAGAGGGCAGGGCTCTGGAGAAGGGCAGCTCCTGCCACAGACCCGTGATTCAGCCTGTTTCTGGCAAAAATAATCAGAATTAATTTTAGGGTCTTTGCTGGATACCCTCCCCAAACTCACAGATTCACACTGTCATCCCCATTTCATAGGATGCAAAAGCATACTCACCTCAAAAGAGAAGAATCCCATAGTTGGTGAAGGCCCCAGTTTGGGCTCTGAGGCACCTTCTGTGTGTGCTAGTCTTTTTTTTTTTTTTTTAATGTTTATTTAGTTTTGAGACAGAGAGCATGAATGGGGGGAGGGTCAGAGAGAGAAGGAGACACAGAATCCGAAGCAGCTCCAGGCTCCGAGCTGTCAGCACAGAGCCCAACGCGGGGCTCGAACTCATGGACCGTGAGATCATGACCTGAGCCAAAGTTGGACGCTCAACCGACTGAGCCACCCAGGTGCCCCAAGCCTCAGTACACTCAGAAGAAAACGCCAACCTGAAGCTGACTTGAACTTAAACTCGAGTCCTCGGTAAAAACTAAAGCTTTGGGAATCAATACCGTAAACTTAAAAGTAAGCTGTCTCCGATGTTACTTTCAGTAATAACAATCACGGCTCATAGTTACTGAGCACTTAACCAGCGCCAGGCTCCGCGCTAAGCGGCCTACCCACATCACCTCTTGAACTCTTGACACGGCCATGGAGGTGATCTGGTACCCTCGAGGAACACAAGAGGGAAAAACCGAGGCTCCTGTTAACAAGTGGTAAGTCAGGGAACCGACCTCCATTCCCTCTGACTCTTGAGACTTGGCAAATACACACGGTGTTCTAGACCTAACACGACCTTTTGCAGGCAGCAATTTGCTTTTTTTTTTTTTATTTTCAAGACAACACAAAGACGTTACTATTAATAGCCTCCGTGCAGCTGGAGCAGGCGGAGGCTCAGAGAGCTTAAGTGACTCACTGAACAGTCATACGGCTCCAGAGTGGCTTGCTGGGGATTTTCAGCAAGTTCCCCTGACTCCAAAATATATGGGTGAGTCAGGTACACAGCCCATCCTGTTCTTTCTCTAACCTGTTCCTCTTCCTTTACTTGTTCCCTATTTTGGTCCATGGCCTTGCCAAGTCACCCCCGCTCAGAACCAGAACCATCTCGATTCTTGTCTCCTTTCTCCCCGCCCACGTGCACAGTCACCGCGGCCTGCTTCTTTATTTCCGAAACGTCTCTTTCCTCCTCTCTGGTTTCATCTCCCCTGATTTAAATAGAGCCGCCACCTCCAACAGTCCGCTGGCCTTTCTGGGCACTCTCCCCATTTCTCCCAGGCACACGCACCTGCGGGTCTGCACAAGAGGTACCTGAGGGCTTTTGGACACACAGATCTAGAGATTCGGATTCTGGGGTCTGGGGTGGGGCTCACACCTTGGCGTCTCTAATGAGCTCCCAGAGGAGGCTGCTTCTCTGGCTGCTGCTTCTGGTCTGACTCACTTAGAGAACCACTGTCCCACACCATAACCCCGGAATCATCACTTCACTCTATGCATCTAAACTCTCCCGCGTCTCCAGAGGAAGGCGGATTCCTGGCATTTTAAAACCTTTATGTGAGCCCAGGTGAGGCAAAACAGACCTGATGTCACTGCAGAAGCCAGAGCTGAGAAACACCACTCATGCTGATGGTGCACACATACAGAAACCCTCCTCAGCTCAAAGAAACCAACCAAACTCCGTGGATGCAGAGGTCTGAGTGAGCGGGTCAGGGGCAACCGATCTATGTTCACATTCCCCGCCCCCCCCAATTTCAGTGTTTCATTTATTTGGTCATTCCTTCATGACTATAGGTGACTAGAATCCATCTTTGAAAAAATGAACAAAAATCCTTGTTCTCTTTGGGTAAGTATGACCCATGAACCTGCTCTTAGATATCAGGGATACCGAGATAAAAGAGGCTGAGAGAGAGAATATTCCCAAGTCTCCTCGGAAGGCAGGAAGCCATTCACTGCTCAGACCTGCAGTTGGGTTTGGGAGGCTCCGGCCATGAACAGAGGCTTAAAAGTCCTGCTGGTGAAACTATCATCTGGACTATGATTTGTCAATCACTGTAATGCACTATATTAATAGAATAAAGAACAAAAACCACACAGTCATCTCAACTGATGCAGAAAAAGCATTTGACAAAAATCCAATGTCCTTTCATGATAAAAACACTCCATAAAGTAGGAATACAGGGAGACCTCTCAGCATGGCAGAAGGTCCGTCTAGGAGACACCCAGCATTCTTACGGCTGAAAGACTGAATGTTTGCCTCTAAGGTCAGGAATGAGGCCAGCATGTCTGCTCTTACCACTTCTGCCCAACATTTCACTGGAGGTTCCAGTCCAGATAATTAAGCAAGAAAAAGAGAAAAAAGAAAGACTTAAAACTTTCTTTGTTTATAGGTGACATTATCTTTAAATAGAACACCTGAAGGAATCCACTAAAAATCCACTGGACTAATAAATGGGGTCAGCAACTTTGCAGGATACAAGATCAATACACAAATTGTAATGGTTTCCTTACGTACCAATGAACAACCCTAAAATGAAATTAAGAAAGCAACTCCATTACTAACATCATTAAAAACTGAAGTGTTTAAAAATAAACTTTAAAAAAGTACAAGACTTACACACCAAAAAGTATAAAATGTTGATGATACTTACAGATCAGTATAAAGGTAAGGAAAGCCCATGTTCATGGATCAGAAGACATAATATTGGTAAAACATAATCCCTAGAGAGAGATCTACAGATTTTATTTAATGTTTTTCAAAATCACAGCTGGCTTTATTCTGCAGAAATGGGTAAGAAGATTCTAGATTTCATTTGGAGGTGCCAGGGACCCAGAATAGCCAAAACAGTGTTGAAAAAGAACAAAGTTAGATGATTCACAATTTTAAAACTTTCTACGAAGGTCCAGTCATGAAGGTGATGTTGTACTGGCATAAGGGTAGACATGGAGATCAATAAAGGGAACAGAGACCCCAGGAATAAGTTCTTACATTTACAGCTGATTGGTTTGCAAGAGGGGTACCAGAAAAACTCAACGGGAGAAGCTTGTGTTTTCAACAAATGGTGCCATCACAACTGGATAGGCATATGGCCCCTCCCTCATATCATTAAAAATAAAAAGATTCCAAATAGATCAGAGATCTACATGTAAGAATTAACACTTTGAAAATCTTAGAAGAAAAGAAGGAGCAAATCTTCACGACCTGGGGGTTGACAGTGGTTTCTTAGATACAGAACCAAGAGAAAAAAAAAAAATAAACTGGATTTCAATACAATGAAAAACTTTGGTGGTGAAAATGGCACTCTTGAGAAAGTAAACCGGCAACCCAGAGTGGGAAAAAAATATTTGCAAATCATGTATCAATAAGGGATTTTTATCTAGAATATTTTTTTAAAACTCTTACAATAATAAAAGGGGGGCACTTCAAACAGACCCAAAAATGAGTAGATATTTCTCCAAAGAAGATATACCAGTGGCCAACAACTGCACGAAAAGGTGCTCAACATCATTAGTCACTACAGAAATGCAAATGAAAACCACAACGAGACTGTGTTACACTCGGTGATGCACAGGCTGCTGGTGGGAATGTAAAACAGTGTAGCCACTTTGGCACAGTCTGGCAGGTCCCCAAAAAGTCACACATAGAGCTATCACGGGACCCAGCAATCCCGCAGCTAGGTATCTGCCCAAGAGACTTGAAAACAGTCCACAAAACTGTGTGCGTGAAGTTCCTAGCAGCACGATGCATAATAACCAGAAAGTGGAAACAGCCCAAATGTGTTTCAATTGATGAATGGATAAACACTATATGGTACACTTACGCAATGAAAATTATCCTGCCATGATAAAGATGAAGTACTAACTCATGCTACAATATAGGTGAGCCTTAAAACATTATGTTAAGTAAAAGGATCCAGACACAGAGGGCCACATAGTCTATGTTTCCATTTATAGGAAATGTCCAGAACAAGCAAATGTATAGAAACAGAAAGATTAGTTCCTCTCAAGGGAACTTGAGGGCTGAAGGGAACAGAGGAATCCCATACTAATGGGTACAGGATTTCCTTTTGGAGTGCCAAGAAAGTTCCCAAGCCGGGGCAACTGGGTGGCTTGGTCGGTTAAGCGTCCGACTTCAGCTCAGGTCACGATCTCACTATTTGTAAGTTCGAGCCCCACGTCGGGCTCTGTGCTGACAGCTCAGAGCCTGGGACTCACTTCAAATTCTGTGTCTGTCTGTGTCTCTCTCTCTCTCTCCCCCTCCTCCACTCATGCTCTGTCTCTCAAAAATGAATAAACGTTAAAAATATTTTTTTAATTTAAAAAATTAAATAAACATTAAAAATTTTTTAATAAAAAAAGGAAAGTTTCCAAGCTAAACCGTGATGGTTATGTAAACACATTGAAATGTACAGTTTAAATGGGTTGAATTTATACTATGTGAATTATATAATAATAAAGTGAGTTTTCGTAAGCCCATAGGATTAACTCCTGACCAGAGCCGGTAGAATAAGCCGGTGGTGCATGGGAAGATGATACTGAGGAAGTCGCCC
Source organism: Prionailurus viverrinus (assembly GCF_022837055.1). NCBI lineage: Eukaryota > Metazoa > Chordata > Mammalia > Carnivora > Felidae > Prionailurus > Prionailurus viverrinus. The sequence goes on from NC_062578.1 coordinate 79,687,368, forward strand.
AGAATGCAATGGAGGGTTACAAAGAAATGACGGGCCTGGCAAGAAGCAGGGAGGCTAGATCAGGAGCCTCTGGTGTCCCTGCAACAATAGTCCCAGAAGGAAGAAATTAACGGATGTTGACAATGGAGATAATAACCAAAAATATTCCAGGAGTGAAGATTTTTTCTTTTGTAAGACATAGTCTCTCCTGTTCAAAGATGATACACTGAGTTCCAAGCAAAAGGCATAGATGTCTCGAGAGACTTTAAACATAAAGAAAACAGAAAATCCTAGAAGCTTTTCAAAAAGAATAGTTCACCTACAAAGAAATCCTCTTGAGGACAGATTTTTCATCAGCAAAAAAAAAAAAAAAAAAAAAAAGACACAGAAATGGAATACTATCTTCAAGGTGCCGAAGGAAAGTAACTTTCAATCCCAAAGCCTCACTAAGCCATAATTTATATGCAATGAAAAGTTGAAAAATTGCGGATAAACGCATGACTCTGGAGCTAGAATGCACGGATTTGCAACCCAGCTCTGCTACATATTATCTATGGGGCCTTGGGCACAGTCGGCCAGAGTTTCCTGACCTGTTGCATGGCTATAAACACCACAGAGGGAGCTGTGAGTATTAAGTGAGTTGGCGGGTGTATGTACAGGTGCTCAGAACACGCGTGGCACATAGAACCACTATTTAAGGGTTAGTTACAAATTCAAGAGACCTAATTTGACAATGAATATGGAAAACAGCTTTCCAGTCCTATAACCCAGAAAGTTATTTTTGTAACAATTAGTATCAGATTTAAAAAAGAGACCCAAAAGAAAAGTATTAAAAGAATAAAAGGACCAGGGCACCTGGACAGCACAGTTGGTTGAGCGTTTGACTCTTGATCTCAGCTCAGGTCATGATCCCAGGGTCATGGGATCCAACCCACTTGGGGCTCTGTGCTGACATCATGGAACCCGCTTTAAGATGTTCTCTCTCTTCCTCTGCCCTCCCCCACTCTCATGTGCACTCTCTGTCTCTCTCTCTCTCTAAAATAAAATCAAGATTAAAAAAAAATTTACTGAAAAAAATGTTTAGAAAGAATAAAAGTGTCAACTCAATGAAAGGATAAAACAAACTACCCATCAACCTATATCACATGCAGGATATTGCTTACATCTTTGTGCACAAAACATAACCTCAAGGTATGTGCAATAAAAATTAAAGAAAAAAATGGACAAATCCATGGTATATTTTAATGTAACAAGATTACAATAGAAGTGTTGTGAATGAACACACACACACACACACACATACACACACGTGCGCACGCACACACTCTCTCCCTCACAAATCTCATAAAAATGTTTCAACAGTTTGAATTTAGATAGTTTTTAACTATCAATCTCTTGATGTATAGTAAATTAGAAACCAACAGTGAAAGTGTAGAACAAACAGAAGCCACCCCCTCAAAAAAAGTGTATACTTTGAAATCAGAGGGAAAAAACAAGAACGAGTAAATATATGCAAATTAAGTGTTCAACAACCTAGAAAAATTAGATTAAAGGAGGATATAACAGAGAAGCCTGCTGAAAATGTAGAATTTAAAATTATTTTTTTTTTGAGAGACAGAGAGACAGAGAGAACAAGCAGGGAGAGGGAGAGAGAGAATCCCAAGTAGGCTCCATGCTGTCAGCACAGAGTCTGACATGGGGCTCGATCTCACGAACTAATAGATCATGACCCAAGCCAAGATCAAGAGTGGGACGTATAACTGACCATGTCACCCAGGCACCCTGAAGAGGTACAATTTATAGTCCACTAATATTTTGCTCTAAAATCTCCTTCCTAGTTGGTACCATTTGTAAAATACTGTTACTTTTCTTTTTACACATACATTCAAAATGTTATTAAATTCTTAAAATTGTGAGACTCATACCATAAATAGCGTGCCTCTGTGTATGTGTTTGTAATGCTTAACAAAGATTATAAATTCCAGGAGGAGAAGGATGATGATTTATTCACTACCATATCCCCATTCCATATAATAGCGCTTGGCATCTAGGAGCATGATAAATATTTATTGAATATTGTAGTGAAGCTCACCCTCAGAGACTTTTGCAGAGTCAAACAGAAGTGGATTATAATCCTGGTTCTAGAACATTCTGGCTGAACTCGAGCCGAGTGTAACGTCTCTAACTACAACTTCCTATGGCATGAAATGCAAATGACAAGAGCTCCTTTGCAGGGACCTTGCAGGACTTAGGGATGGGGACCAAGCATCAGCTGTTAAGTCAGGGCTCTGCTTTGTGATGCTGGGGCTGGGACCGCAAACCACATTTCTGCCGGTTCCCTGTTATGCGCTGGTGACAGTGGTGGGGGCAGGGGGGAGGACACTAGAAAGGAATGTAGGGCTGGGGGAGACGGAGGTTACCTGCTCCTTCCTGTTTGCTCCCACGCACTTCCTGTCTACTTCCTGTTCATGTCTAAATTTTAATGTAACTCATTCTAGCCTTTTCCCTTGGATCCCGGAGCCCTGAAATCGCTACTTCTGTACATCTTCGAGTTCCCTTTCTATCCTTTTGCTTACCTAACAGTCGTCTTTGTTAAAATCTCTGTTGAAGTATCTTGTGTGGGTTTTGTCTTCTGACTGGCTGCAGGTGCCGGTTGATGAAGAAGTCAAAGCCCCAGTCTGGTGACTCCCCTGGTCCTTTGCTGTCTTTCGCGGAGCCTTTTTGCTGGTATTTTGCTTTCTCACAACAGTGCCCACAAAAATCTCTCTAGGCAGTTCCCCTTCCTCAGATAAAAATGGCCAGATTTGGGGTGCCCGTGTGGCTCAGTCAGTTAAGCGTCAGACTTCAGCTCAGGTCATGATCTCGCGGTTCCTGAGTTTGAGTCCCGCGTTGGGCTCTGTGCCGACAGCTCAGAGCCTGGAGCCTGCTTCGGATTCTGTGTCTCCCTGTCTCTCTGCCCCTCCCCAGCTTGCACTCTGTCTTTGTCTCTCTCAAAAATAAATAAACTTAAAAAAAAATTTTTTTTTTAAATGGCCAGATTTACAGAACCAAATCCTAGCTATCCCAGGGATTCAACTTTGCCCCTCACTAGATACACTGTTTCAAAATTTATTTGCCACTATTTTGTTTTAGGATAACAACCTGAGCTAGATATCAAATTAGTCTTCATTGATTTTTCTCAGCACAATGCTGAACTTGATCGAAATCTCTCGGTTCTTTTGAAATGTTTTCCCGTAAAGTCATACTCAAAAAGATACACACATTTGACAAATTGCAACGGTCTGATGAGAAAGTGAGGAGCGCCGACCTTATTTAATTCAGCTAATTAGCAGGCAGCCCTGGGAATCGGAGACCTGGCCTTGACTCTGGGTGGGCCCCACGAGTTATTAGCCGTGTGAACTTGCACACAACAGGGGACTGCTCAACCTAAATCTTCCCACACGTAGAACAGCTAATGCCTTGTTGGGCTATTAGGAAGATTAAGTGGTTTCTGTACAGTTCCTGGTACACAGACCATTTTGAGTCAAACTTGGGTAGCGTAGGCTACAGACACTGGTCTCATCCTCAGAACGAAACGAAACATATTACCTTCAAATTTTCTATAAAATACGGTTGGATAATTGGAACAGTTCTCTGGACCCAGAGGACAGGGGCTCTTTTCCACCTTGCTGCATCCCTAAATGGAGAGGTATATTCAGTCCATGACTTCCAGCGGTATTTCTTGGAGCCTGGATGATCCTTAAAGTTCCTTCAGAGGCTGACGTGAAGATCAGCGATGCCAGCCAGGAGACAGGAGACCAGTGGGGAGCCTTCAACCCATCAGGAAGGTTCTGGCAGCCCATAAAGGAATCTCTAGTCAAACTGGCATAAACACTAGAGACATTTGTCAACTCAATACCAAGTCCAGCAATAACATAGGCTTCGGTGCCTGAAAATAGCCACGAGGACCAAGTCTTTCCATTCTGTCCATTGTGCCATCCTCGGGGTTGATTTGCCCCTCAAGCCAGGAGGACGAGATGCTTAGAATCTTACAAGCTTCACACGTGATCCACTGACACCTTGTGGAAGAAAAGCGTCACCTCTTGCTTCACTATCAGGACCAAAGACTACTTTCCCAGAAGGCTTCTCAGCCTTTACTTGGTAACTCATCAGGCAGGGTGAGGCCATATGTTCATTTGCAAGAAATAAATGCAATCCCGGAGTCCTGCAGCTGCTTAGGGGAGGACGGCACTCACAAAACACCAGGTTTCCGTTACGGAGAAGCAGGGCTGGGAAAAGGTATCCCATTACAAGCATGTGTCAGGAGACCACTGACCCCAGTGATGCCCAGGCTTCTTCTTGGTTGTCGAGATCTCTGTGCGTCAGTTTCCCAGGGCTGCTGTCAGGAGTTACCACGGCGTGTGGCTCAGAACAACGGAATTTATTTTATCACAGTTCTGAGGCCTGCGTAAAACATCCAAGTGTGGGCAGAGCTACGCTTCCTCCAAAGCTTCTAGGGGACAACCTGCTGCTCACCTCCACTGGCTTCTGGGGGCTCCTGGAGTTCCCGGGCTGGGGGGCTGCACCACTCGGCTCTGCCTCGTTGGCCACATGCCTCTGTCTGGACCAACCCTCTCTCTGCACCCCCTCCCCCCATGAGGGCACGCTCACTGGATTTAGGCCCACCAGATAACCCAGGATGAGCTCATCCCGAGACCCTTAGCCTGATTGTGTCCGCTACAAACCCTTTTTCAGCTAAGATAAGCTTTACGGGTTGTGAGGACTAGGATGTGGATAGAACTTTTCGACAGGGAGGGGTGTCACCATTCAGCCCACTGCCCCCACCACAGGGCTGCTGTGACACAGCGGATTAATAGCTCCGGCGAAGCGCAGCCCCCAGTGAGTGTGTGATAAATAGTGGTTGAGTCTGCATCCATTTATACATCTCTGCGGACTCAGCTGGCATTTTACTCGCTCCCTATGCCATTACTTCTGGGGTCCTTGGCAGAAGGCAGCCTTCCCTTGGCCCGAACAAGAAGAGAGTGAGCCAACAGGACAAAGGGGAGAGGCGGGTGGAGGCTCAAATACAGGGGTGAGGAGGTTGACCCAGATGGCAAGGAGAAAGAACAAGATGGCCGTGACCGTGGGAGTCCAGAGTGTGTGTGTGTTATGTGTTGGGGCAAACACATCAACCTTCCCAATCCTTCATTTTCAAATAATAGCCAAAGCAGTTTTCCCATCACTCTGTTTTCCACTTTTCAAAGACAGGTGGTGCTGAAATTTCATATTGAGATTTCGTGCTCAGCCATTGTCCCAGCTGCAGTGAGGGGCCACAGGGGTCACCACCCCAGGCCCGCATCGTACGGGGGAGGGATCTGAGGCTGTGAGACGTTAGCTCACCTGCCCACAGCCATAGTCAGGGGGTTGGAAGGAAAGGCCAGAGGAACAGACTGAGCAAAGCCCCAGATGGAAAAAGTTCCTGGAAATCTAGGAAGATGTGCAGGGCAGGAGCGTGGAGCCGTGAGCTTGTCCCTTTCCTGGGTCGCCAAACTCGAGTCAAAAATTCCTGTTTTGTCGCTCAAATCATCCCTAAGATTCTTTATGCAATCCCATTTACCAAATAAAGGTTAGACACTTAAACTGTAAAGGGGTCATTACTCATGTTCTGGAAACTCTGAGCAAGTGAAGTGAATCCAAAGTATAAAATAATAAGATCTATAACTTTGTCATCGATCGCATCAAATGTGCTATTTATCACCAGCCATTGACATGCAGTTACCATCCTCAAACTGATCCCTATTATATTCACCTTTAAAAAAAAATTTTTTTTTTTTGGCTTGGGCAAAAAGCCAAAAGTCGAAAATGACAAGATGAATGGAAGAGGTCATCGAAGAAAAGAGCAACCTTGAAACCTTGAACTAGCCAAGTGAAATTGCAAAATTGCATCTTTTTGCCCTCTGTCCTCTGGCCGTGGGGGCTGGGCGGGAGAGACAGATCAGCGAGCACCTTCTTGGTGCTCCCCACGAAAGACAGACCCAAGAATTTAAGTGACTTGTCCGTGATCACACGTTCAGTTAGTGAAACTGGTGGGCTGGGAACTTCTGTCTCCTGACGGCTTTCCACAATGCCACCTTGTTAACCCAGCGACTCAGGGTATGACTTTGTCTAAAATAAAAGTATCTCTGCTCAAAGGCTTTGAGAAAACTGCAAGGAGAGTAATTGACTTGGCAACAGCAACAGAATAATTCTATCAGTCAAGGTTCAATCTGAGAGTTGGAGCCAGTATGATGGGGAGAAGGAGAGGGTGGGAGAAGGGGAGGGAGGGGCAGATAGGGAGACAGGAGGAGGGAAAGGGGGAGGGAGGGGGAGGAGAGGAGGGAGGGAGGAGCAAATGGAGGGGGAGGGGAGGGAGGAGGGGCAGGGAGGTAGAGAGAGGAAGAGAGGGGGAGAGGAGAGAGGGGGGAGGGAGAGAGGGATGGGGAAGGAGAGAGCAAGGTAGAGAGGGGAAGGGGGAAGGAGAGAGGTAGGGAGGGAGAATATGGGGGGAGGGGAGGGAGGGGGTAAGGAGAGAGGGAGGAAGAGGGGGGCCAGAGGGAGGGGGAGGGGCCAGATGGAGGGGGAGGGGAGGGAGGAGGGGCAGGGAGGGACAGAGGGGGACAGGGGGTGGGGGAGAAGGATGGGAGAGAGGGTGGAGAGAGAGAGGGAGGGAAGAGGAGGGAGAGAGGGATAGAGAAGGAGAGAGAGCAAGGTAGAGAGGGGAGGGAGGAGGGGCAGGGAGGAAGAGAGAGGGAGGGAGAAGATGGGAGGGGAGGGAGGGGGGAAGGAGAGAGGGAGGGAGGAAGAGGGGGGACAGAGGGGGAGAGGGAGGGAGGGCCAGATGGAGGGAGAGAGGGAGGGAAGGGGAGGGAGAGAAGGATGGAGGAGGAGAGAGAGAGCAAGGTAGGAGAGGGGAGGGAGGAGGGGGAGGGGAGGGAGGAGGGGGAGGGGAGGGAGGAGGGGGAGGGATGGGAGGGTGGGAGAGAGGGAGGGGAAGCAAGGGGCAGATGGACGGGAGGCAGAGGGGGTGAGGACAATGGTCACACAACTCCAAGGACCAGCCAACCAGTGTGAAGGCAGTGGGACAGGCAGGCCACAGGAAGAGAAGATCAAGGGTGGGCTGCGGCCCCGCAGGCACGTGTGCACAGGCAGGAGCTGCCCTCCCCCCCCCCCTTCTCCCCAGGGAAAGCAGAAGCCCTCTTTTAAGGTCTCCCCTGATTAGGTCAGGCCCACTCAAGATGATCCCCCCAATTTAAAGGCAGCTGAGTGTGGTCTTTAACCACGTCGTAGCGTTTGCACAGCCGCATCTAGATTAGCGTTTCACTTAGTGATGGGTGAGTTGTTCCGCCCAGCCAAGGTGACAAGCCAAGAGGCTGTCATAACCATCACGGATCCCCGGTGAGGGAGCGTTTGAAGTCCACGGTGAAGTTTCCAAATTGTATTTATAATGAAACAATAGTTTCGAGAGATGCCAAGCCTCCAGATGTATTATTGGCTATAAAAGGCTATATGGCTGGATTCAATCTTCTAATATATGTCAAGGATTTTGCATCTATCTTCAGGAGAGGCGGTGGCCTCTGGTTGTTTTCTTTTCTTTCTGGTAAGATCTTTCTCAGGCTTCAGTATCAAGATTATGCTAATAAAGTCAGGGTGGTGGTCACCTCTGGGTGGGGGTAGAAACTGCCAGGAGATGCCAGGGGACTTGCCTGGCACTGGGAATGTGTTTCTCCTGATCTGTGTAGCTTACAGGGGTGCATCCCCCTTGTAAAGACTCACTGATTTGCACCCCGATGAAACAGGCACTTTTGCACGTGTAGGCGTGACTGTCCAGGCCTTCAGGGAGCAGACGCTAAGAAGGGCTTTTCCAGGGGGAGTGTGATGGGGTGACAGAGGGAAGGAAAGGAGGGCCTTAGGTGAAAACTGAAGCAGGTCCCGAAGGTGCGGAAGCTGGAGGCTGACACGCTCCTCGTGGCCAAGTCCCTCTTAAAGGGAGGGCAGGCTGACCGCTGACCCGCACGCGTCCACGCTGCTCCAGAGCAGGTACAGAGAGGCGTTTGGAGCCTCCGCGCCCCAAACTAGTGAGTCTTGAGGATACAGAATTCCAGCCCAGTTCCTCTTGGGTCCCATCTTTATGTCCTTCCTGTGTGCAGGACCGCCAGGGCACGGGTCCTCACGGGCTCCACATCGGGCCCTTTATCACTGCAGACCCGTACCGGACTGGCGAGCGAACGGGCCTGCCCCTCAAAACATCCCTCTGCAGCTCGTGGAGCCCACTGGAAACTTGAGGAGACAAGGTGTTAAATGCAGGCAAAGTCCTCTTGGGTTATTTTTCAGACAACCGTCCTCAGAAATTGGTGGTAATTAGTATTCTGGCTATTTTTCCAAGGCTGAATTCCTCCGAGGTGAAGCAGTTCAGCTTTGTAATACCTGGAGCAGAAATGATGCATGTTATGAGCGCAGGGAATCATCAAACAGCCACTGAAGGGCACCCACTGAGAAACCAGAGATCAGCCTCGTGAGAAGGCAAAGCAAACCAGGCTCGAGCCTCCTGCAGAGGGAAACCAAAGGCCACGGAACGAGAAAGTCCAGGCCAGCTCCCGGGAGGGCAGGCAGACTGCGAACCAGCCTGTGCGAGGAAGGACCAGCCTCTCCAATTAATTAGCCAGAAGAGCAGCCTTACCTCTGATGCAGCGCCAGGGTCTGTGTTTCCCATCGTCGCCCTCAGATGGAGAACACTCGCTCCTCCTGGATCAGTTTCCTCTTGCGATTGTAACAAATAGCTCCAAATTTAGAGCCCTCAAATGAAACAAAGTTACTCTCTCACAGTTCTGGGGGTGGGAAGTCCTACCGGGCACCTCCTGGGGCTCCAACCGTGGTGCTGGCAGACACCGCCCCCTCCCACCCCCCCTTCCACCCCCCCCCCACCCACCCCCCCCCCCCCCGGAGGCTCTGGGGAGAGTCTGTTCCCTGCCTTTCCCAGCTTTTAGAGGCACCTGCCTTCCTTGGCTCCCGCCCCAGGTGCTAATCTCCACTGCTGACAACAAATCTCTTCTTCTCCAACTCTGACCCACCTGCTGTCCTCCCTCGGGAGGCTTTAGGTCAAATCCGTGTCCTTGTCTCTTTCGGGTGTTGGAGGCCATCTGCAATTCTGGGCTTGTGGCTCCTTCCTGTGTCTTCAAGCCAGTGGCCCAGCACCTTCAAATCTCTCTGTCCCCTGCCTCTGTCCCCCCTCCCTTTTCTCCTCTGTGCCCCGTCATCCTATTACTGCCCCTTCTCTGCCTCTGCCGCCCGAGGAGATGCTCTTGGGTGTGGTGCGGTCATCAGCATGGAGAGTGTGTGTGTGTGTGTGTGTGTGCGCAAGTGTGGTGTGCACGAGCATGAGTGAGTGTGTAGTGTGGGGTGAGTGTGTAATGTGTGGGAATGTGTGCGTGAGCACGTGTGTGAGTGTACTGTGTGAGAGCAGGAGAAGGCATTTGAAACCTGCCAGGTCAGAAACCGAAGTCTGGATCTTGCCCCCAGACACCTGCTCCTCTCCCGGTCTTACCTGCCCGGGGGAAGTGCCAACCTCCTGCGGCCCCCTTGGCGTCCTTCCTGCACACCCCCTCCAGCCCACCGGAAAGCCCAGTCGCCTGCAGACTTACCCTAAGCCCGACACCACCACGTCCGTGTCCAGACCAGTGGGTCCACGCACAAAGACGCTAACCCCTCCCTGCTTCTCTTGCTTCGAGAGGCTGTCCTCGAAACAGCAGACCAAGTGACCCTGCAGCTCATCCCCGGCCCCTCGAAGCAGGGCCTGCAAGGCGGGTGTGGGTGCACGGGACAGACTGAAGGAGTTCTCTCAGGGGAAAACGTCGGTGAGGGAGTGGGGGGCACAGAATGCACGAGGGGACGGATCAGAGCCAGGACGGGGTCTCGGTGAAGTGTGGCCTCAGCCCATCCGCAGTGGGGGAGCACTCGGAAGAATAAACCGCATAGCAGAGTCCTCACTCCTGGGCACAAGAACACTCTGAGCCCTTTGCTTGTCCCGAGGGCGGTTGTGGTCAGCTGTGGGCAATACGCCACGGAGGGCAGCAGCTGAGCACCATCAGCCATCAGCACTCGCGGGGCCAGGGATGGCCGCCCCGGCATCCAGGGGAAGGGCACCAGGGTGGCTCATCAACAGTTCTAGAATGGTGATTCTCAGACTTCGGCACACATCAGAATCATCTGCGGGAGGGTTTCCAGGTTTAGTAGATATAGGACACGCAGGTAAATTTGAATTGCAGGTAAACAAGTCCTTTTTTTTTTGTTTTTTGTAGAAGTATGCGATATTGCATGGGGCACGGTTACATAAACATTATCCACTGTTTATCAGACATACTCAAATATACCTGGGCGTGCGGTGTTTTATGTCCTCCCCAGAGGGCTTGGTGACAAACGCACTGTGTGGTCCCTGAATCAGGGGGTCGGGGGTGAGGTCTGTGAATGGGTCCTTCTAATAAATTCCCAGGTTCCACTGATTCTGCTGATCCAGGGACCACACGCATGTTGAAAACTCCTTTTATAGTGTGTATTTTGAGAATATAAGTCAGATTGTTGCTCAAACCCTTCTGGGGCTTTCCAATCCCATAAAGGAAAAGCCAAAGCCTTTTAAGGGCCCAGGTGCTCTGGCAGTAACCTCTCTGGCCACGCCCCCTAATTCCTTCCCCTCACCACTGTACAGATACTGGCCACAGGACGGTTTCTAGAACAAATCAGAGTCCAACCCGAGGACCTTCGCACAGAATTCTCCTGATTAAGTGATTCTCCTCTAAATAGATGCACTGCCTAGCCCTCCCCCTCCTTCCACCTTTGCTTAATTTGACTTTTGACCCCATTTTAAATTGCACCATGAACCCCCCCCCCCCCCCACCGATCTGCTCTGCAATGTTCATCACGGCAGCATGGCTTCCATCTGACAAGCAGGAAAATCAATCACTGTTTATGATCTACCTCCTCCTGCTAAACTCGAGTTTCCATGGGCATGCACATTGGTGTTGAGTGTACCCACTTCTGTTCCCAGGAGGGATGTCATTTCCCAGCACAGAAGAGGTGTTCAGCAAACACATGGGATTGGGGTGCAAAGACAGGAAGACAATGTACCCAGACGCCACCGGGCCCACTGTTCCCTCATTCTGTGAGCACTGGAATGAAGTCACCCTGAGTGCCAGGCACAGAGGATCGTCTGCAAAAAAGAGCTCTTTTGCAAACGGGTAAAGTGAGCCACCCAGGGTACAGGGAGGTGGAATACAGCTTTAAAAATGCGGTTGCAAGAGGACTTCGCGCGGTTGGACCATTGCACGACTGCCAGCTATTCGTCGTCGTTTCTAAATGAATCATCAGGCGACAGTGGCCGCTGACACAAGCCGCCAGCAGATAATGTCACAAGGATGAGGCTCAGAGCCCATTGTGACAAACCCGCCAGTGTGCGTCAGCAATCAGCACCGAGCAGCCCTACGCTCTAAGTTCAGAGGGCTCCCTACACTTTGTCCCCGAGCATTCCAAAAACAGCACGAACATTTCACTCTCAGAAAATACAGTATCTGTAAGGCAGAAACCGGCCAAGCCTTCCATCTCTTCAGGGGGTTAGAGGCCTCCGTGAGAGCAGAGAGGCTGAGGAGGAAGAACCTGGCCCCACAAGTTGCTCTGCATGTAGGGTCCCGGGAGGTGCTGGGCAGATGGGCTGCTCGGTCCTTAGACTGTTCACCCAAGGGTGGTGGCATCCACAAGCCAGTCACATGCAGCTCGGCCGTAGCTTGTTGTGCCAAAGCAGAGTTGCTGCGAGCCTCCCTTAGGGACAGATGAAGGCGCTTAAACACTTTGTGGTCCTCTCTAGAGATTAAAATCTTGTTAAATTACTGCAAAGTTAACTAAAGCCTCCGAGCGTGGAGATGAAAAGTATACAAACACCTTCCGCTATTTCTACCGAAATATTTTTTATTGGAACTACACCTAGACGGCTTAACAAATGTCTATATATTAACTCTGAAATGCGTTAACTAAAGTCATCAACACATGTATCAATTAAAACTAAAGTAAGCTTTACGAATGGAACAGATTCAAGATGCCTCGATTGAACATCAAAGCTGGCAACTGAACCAAAAACTGTGTCATTCGTTGACCTCACTGGATTGACCAGTCCTGAGGACAAATACAATGAAATAAATGTACAACCTCCCGTAGAGGCAGATTCCAAATCCTTCCTTCCGACCATGCGTGCTCTGTTTGAAGCTTCCTCACCTTTGAAACTACCTACGCTCTTTCATGGAGGCCTAAGAGTAAACACCTGACACCGAACTCCTCAAGCAGGGGGTAATCAAACTTCCAAAAAAGTCTCAACAGGCACAATTGGTGAGTTTGTTCATAACTAAGGCACAGAGGTACATATCTAACGAATCTCACAAAACCCTTCACCTTGCTACCCCAACTTGAAACGACGTGAATTGAGAGGAATAGGACATGCTTCCTGTCTTTCAATAGGCAGAGTTGGAATAGGTCTAGGGTGATTTGTAAATCTAAGTGGTTTAGAGACACTCAAGGGCTTTTAAATACAGCAAAGTGTTTCCTTACAGCTCCCAGCCCAACCCTTGCCAACTGCGGGAGGCCAGACCCCGTATCTTCCTCTACGGGGGTGACCAGCCTCCGGTTTGCTTGGGACCTGGGGGTGGGGGGGGGTGTCTCCCAGGGCACACAGACTTTCAGTGCTAAAACTCGGACAGCTGCAGGCAGACAGGGATGAGTTGGTCACCCCAGGTGAACCCTCAGGTCTCTCGGAAAATTCTTTCCCCACTATGACTGCCCCCGAGGCCAGGGAGGACCTCCCAAGAGTTATTTTCTCACTCATAGGATGCTGCTGAGGTTCCCTCCCCTACCCCGCCGCCCCCACGAGCTGTTGCAAGCCCCTCCCCTCAGCTCTGCATAGCAGTGTTCGTGGCTCTGCCCCCCTGAGGGCGCCAGCTGTCCCTGGTCAGCCCCCAGAAGCCAACAGGAGGCCAGGGAGGGCCGGGCAGGTGAGTGGCTGCTGGTACAGGTGGCTGTCGTTCTAGTTAACTGAGGGGCGGGGGAGAAAGCAGCTTATAAAAAGGCAGGTTGCCACCGGTCTCTGGTGGAGGGTGGCTGTGAGCTTTGACATGGGGGTGGTGGGGTTGCTGTGTGTTTTCAAGCTGGCAAGTTCGGCGCTCTCTCTCTTTCTCTCTAGATTCCTTCCTCTTGAGAAAACTCCTATTTTATGCTTCTCTCTCTTGCTTTCACCCCGCTAGAGCCTAAAGAGGCTGTAGCCAACAAAAGTCTGCTTTAGCGCATCTCCACCTGCGCATCTGAGGCCTCCCCTTTATGTAAAAGGCCCTCCTTTGCTTTGAGCCCTTTCCCCCTCTGAAGAGGAAGCCGGGAGCATATCTTTGGTTCAGAGTGCTAAGGTGAGGCTCTGCTGCTTTTCTACAACAGAACAGGGCAAGAAGGAACTGGCTGGCCCCTTGTGGCCCAACCTCGGGGGGAACAATAGAGTAGGCTTTCAACGTTTATTTTTTGGGGACAGAGACAGAGCATGAACGGGGGAGGGGCAGAGAGAGAGGGAGACACAGAATCGGAAACAGGCTCCAGGCTCCAAGCCATCAGCCCAGAGCCCGACGCGGGGCTTGAACTCATGGACCGTGAGATCGTGACTTGGCTGAAGTCGGACGCTTAACCGACTGCGCCACCCAGGCGCCCCTAGAGTAGGCTTTCAAAGGCAGCACCCCCACCCCCTCACAATGAAAATCCACGTTGATAGGCGAACCATAGGCAGGGCCCCACAAAGCCTCTGAATCAGGCGTGGAGAATCCTGGGAGCCTGGGGTCTGTGTGACAGCTGTGTCGGGCTATCCGTGCCCATCTTCCTTGAGCTTGGCTGTTAGCTGGGTCAGAACAGAGAGCCAGCAACGTGAGACGTCAAGTAGATGAACCTGAGCTCCTAACCAGTGAGCTGCAGGCTTTCCTGCGTTCCGACCGCTCTCTCCAGGGCAACAGGACTGGCCGCTCTGAGCAGGGGGCACTGTCTTCTAGACACGGCTTTATTAGTTCCTGCTGTGGTCCTGGGGGGTCTAGATGGCTGCTCAGATCTGAATTCATGACGGTCGAGAACTCCTGACCCCTATCAGATGTTGAATCCACACAGCACCAGAGTAAGGTGCTCAGCAGAACCGAAACGTGTGAGGATCTTGCCACAAGCTTTGCCTGAGACTCAGGATGTCAGTCCCCTTTCTGGGCAGTGACTAAAACAGACTGTTTTCTTTAGACCTCTTCTGATAATCCCCTCAGACTGCGTTGTCCTGGAATGAGCAGCAAAAGGGGCCATTACTTTGCCCTCCCTAGAAAACCTGAGGGCCACCTCTCCCTAACCTGTGAAGTATGAGGACTTCTACCTCCAGTCACTGAAGTGTCGTCTGGGTACCACATTATCAGCAAAGAGCTGCAGACTGTAGGCTTTCTTGTAAAACTTAAAAGACCGTTACTGCATTAAGACCTTGGAGGTAAAATGCACCAAAACCTCTTCCTTTACCTGGCAGGGGTCCGATGTTCGTTGCCAATCCTTCTCTCGTCAGGATTCCCCTTCCCAGGAGAAAGTAGCCCTGCTCCTAGTTCCTGCCTTTCCTGGTGACCGACTTCCACACCTCCTCTCCCCTGAAGGACACTTTACCCCTACCTTGGAAGGGAGGAAAAGTCTTGTTTGGGCTTTCTCAAAGCACCCCAACTAGTCCCTGTTGGGGAAAAGAATTTAGGCCCAGTTCTTCCCAATTCACTGGCTGATTTTATGATGGGAGCCACGTGAACCTAGTTGTAACTGGACTCCTTCCTACTCCTGTCAACCTGAGCTTTCTTGATCTGATGCTACTGCCCAAACTTGTGAAACCGGGAATAGGAAATAGCTTCTGAGGCTTTCACAGACCCCATCTCAATGTGGATTGTGCCTAGAGTCCGGGGACCCCAGCTGTGCCACTTCCGTGGGTCCAGGGGTAGCATCTGGTTGGAAACGGGGTGCTAACTAGATCGTGAGGCAGCCCCTGACATGGCCACAAATGGCCAGCAGGTGCAGCTTACGCCAAGTACAGGTGATGCCAGTGCTCCTCGTGGGGAACTTGGAAACGCAGAGCACTTGAAAACTAAGCCCACAGCTCAGTGTTGCCTAGCTTTTGCTGCCCTGCTATAAATACGGTGCAGAAATCCTGCCCTCTCCTAAGGGCTTAGAGGAAGGTTCTACGGAGCCTCATGCCCTGGTCACCGCCTGGCCTTCGGTCTCCAAGCTGTCATTCCTTCGTGAGCTGTCACTCTCGAGAAATGTTGCCTTTAGCACCTTAGTGGTCAAAACCATCCTTCCCAAACAGTACAAGGGCCTGGGTGGGTGGGTGACCACTTTGAATCCTCCACAAAGGAACAGTGTAAGGACTGCTGCAAAGCTGAGCCTGAGTGCCTTTGAAGTATGGTACTGATGTGACCTTAGGAAACATTCGGTAGGTGGTAGCTGATCTGGTCTTCCCGCATCTTCTACGTTCTCTGTGTCACACCCTCCACTCCGGCAGAGATCAAATGTACGTGAAGTTGAACATGTTGAGGCTGAACGTCAAAATAGGTGGTGTGCAGCGGGGAGGTTAACTTTGCTGACTTGTGCAATGTCCCATGATACTTGTACTAAGGCCATTTAGATGCCATCCCGTGAGGGGCCAGTGGCCCTTGTGCTGAACCTTAAGCTCTAGGTGCCTGGCGAACAGACTCCTCCACCTCCAAGGGTGGTAAAGCTTGTAATCCTAGATTAAACTTCCCTGTATACAGGCGTTTCCCAGAGATCTTGTGGGATCTTCTAGGCTACCACAACAAAGCCGCGAAATGAACTTCTTGGCTTCCAAGTACATATGAAAGTTCTACTCTATACTGTGGTCTATGAAGTGTGATAACTTGGTCCTAAAACACTTGAACTAAATATTGCTAGGAGAACAGTAACCATTTGAGCTCTCAGCGAGTCTGGCTTTCTGTTGGTGGAGGGTCTGCCCTGATGCTGATGGCTGCTGACAGATCCGGGTGGTGGCTGCTGAAGGCTGGGGTGACGGGCAATTTCTTAAGACCGCGATGAAGTTTGCCACCTCGACTGACCCTTCCTTTCACAAGTGACTTCTCTGTAGCATGTGATGCTGTTTGACAGCATTTTGCCCACAGTAGAACTTCTTTGAAAACTAGGGTCCTTTCAAGCCCTGCCACCTTACCAACGAGGGCTCCAGAATATTCTAAATCCTGTCCTTCCAACAATATCCACCGCATCCTCACCAGGAGAAGCTTCCGTCTCCAGGAAGCATGTTCTCTGCTCCTCCCCGAGAAGCACCTCCTCCTTCACTAGTCTTATCCTGAGAGGACAGTTCAGTCCCATCTTCAGGCTCCACTTCTGATTCTGGTTTTCCTGCTGTTTCCACCACATTCACAGGGCGTCCTCTGCTGCTGCCCTGAGCCCCTCAAAGTCCTCTGCGAGGGCTGAATCCACTTCTTCCAAACTGCTGTTTAGTGTTAACACTTCAACTTCTTCCCATGATATCCTAGATGTTGTTCGTGGCCTAGAACAGTGAATCCTTCCCAGAAGGTTTTCAACTTTGCCCAGATCCACCCAAGGACTCCTGTCTATGGAAGCTATATCCTTCCAGAATGTACTTCCTAAGTAACAAGACTCGCAACTCAAAAGTTACCCCCGATCTGTGGGCTATGGAATGAATGTTGTGTTAGCAAACATGAACACCTTAATCTTGCTGTGAGGCTCCTTCAGACCTCTTGGGTGAGCAGGTACTAGGCCGAGAGCAGTAAAACGAATCTCTAGCAGTTCTCAACAGTAAGCCTGAAATATTCTGTTGAACCATGTCGTAAGCACTCAGGCTTTGTTGTGTTGCTAGAGCACAGGCAGAGTAGACCTAGCATTCTTCCTAGGGGCCTTAGGATTTCAGCATGGCCAATGAGAGTTGGCCTCTTAAAGTCAGGAGCAGTGTTAGCCCCCAACAAGAGAGTCTGTCTGTCCTCTGAATTCCTGGCTTCAAACTTCAATCTACAGATGTCCTAGATGAGTGCCTCTTACAAACATAAGGTGGTTCTTGCTATAGTGAAAATCTTACGGATTAGCTAAATCTTACAGGTAACTTGCTGTATTACTTTGTACTTGTTATGGAGATCGCTTCTTGAACCTGAAGAACCAACCTGTCAGCCTCAAACTTCAGCTCTCCACCTCCCTCGACCCTTACAGAATTGGGAAGTTAGGGCCTTGCTCTGGACTAAACTTTGGCTTGAGGACACGTTAGGGCTGCCTTGACCTTCCATCTCGAATACTAAAGCTTTCTTCATATCTGCAATCAGGTTTCCTGGCATTCTTATTCCTGTATTCACTGGAGAAGCCCTTTTAATTTCCTTTGGGAACTTCTTCCTTCGTGTTCACAACTTGGGTCACTGGCCAAAGACTAGCTTTTGGCCTGTCGGCTTTCAATGTGCCTTCCTCCCCAAGTTTTTTGACTTGGTGTTCAAGTGGGAAGAGTCCCATCTCCCTTGGAGACCACTGTAGGCTACTAATTGGTCTAATCTCTGTATGGTCTCACCAAGGCTTGAAGAGAAGGGGAGAGGCCAGAGTGGCAGGTCAGTGGAATAGTCTGAACACTGCCATTAGCTAAGTTTGTGGTCTTATGGTCATGGTCCTGGATCGTGGTGCCCTGAAACAATTAAAATCACATCAAAGATCACGGATCCCCGAACAACATCACCAATAGAAAAGTCTGAAATACTGTGAATTTCCAAAATGTACTGCAGAGAGCAAGTAGATAGGTGAAAAATCACACTGATAGACTTGCTCCATGAAAGGTTGCCACAAACTTTAATTGGTGTTTAAAAGTGCAAGCACTCGAGGTAGGTCTGTAGAAGATCAAATGGAGAGCAGTTTCTGTAGCTGTCCTTCCCAACAGGGAAGAGAACTTTTCAAAATACTTGCACATTAGACCTTCAGTCAGGTCAGTAAGAATACTCTGAGCATCCCAACTGAGGGCTGTCCAGAGTCTTGAGTGCTAGACCAGAGCTCACAGGTACATGGCTTTGAGAAAAGGGAGCCACCAGCCTCTGCCCTGAACTGTGCTTGTTTTGGGGAATCCTCATTGCTTTCAAGATAAGAATCCATTCTATCAGGCTCCAGGGTGACAACTGTAGCTAGACTTTGCTCCTGGTTGAAGCTCTGAAGGCCCCGAGGTGGAATCCAAATAGGCACGAAGTAGACTGTACTGAGCAAGTTGGCACTTAAGGCAGCCCACTTAGATGTGGTTCTTCTCTTCCCCCCCCCCGCCCCCCATCATAGGTTTGGGTCTGCCTGAAACATTCAGGCTCCATGATTCCCGCTCTCCTCTTACCCATGGCTTGTCTCCTCCTGAGGTGGTTTTAAGACCTTCATGGACCCCTAGGAACTGTGTTCCTTTGCCTCTACGGTTCTGGGCTTGACTGCAGCCTAGTAGCTAATAAGAACTTCATAAAGGGAAAGTTCTTACTGATTCAAGCCGCTAAAACTAGCAAAGGTTGGTTCAAATATCACCAAAGGATATCTGGACCTGGGCTGGGATCAAGGGGTGGCAAGAAATACAAAGAGAATGGTTGGCTGCAGAAAGGTTAGCATCTGCTGGCCTTGGACTAGTCCTGTAAGAAAGGAGCCCCGTCGGAGGGCAAGGGCCTATGGAAACGCCTCCAGATAGGAGCAGCTTTGTTGTTCTGATGCATGTGATGTTGGAAGTTGGCAACAGTTTTAGGCAAAGGACACTGAACTTGGAGCTCTACGGGGTTTGCCCTGGTCTATCCTAAACTCTTCGAGCTATGGAAGTTGGGAGGCTGTACATCACATGCAACCAGATCCTACCATGGCTCTTGATCCTTGTCTAATGAGGTTGCTACAGTTAGGGATACAGGCTAAGTCAGGTTGTCTTCCACATCGAAATCCCCTCGGGAGAAGGTGGGGGGGGACCCTCCTATATTCCTGGTCTGAGAATTCATGTTCTCCTAATTTAGCTTCTTACCACAGTTGTGTTTATCATGCACAAGTGCTAATGAAACTGAACTTGAGGCTAACTGCACCTTGGTGACCAGCATGAGTGGCAGGTAAACAACTGCTTGCTTGAAGTAAACAAAACTACCAGGAGCTCTGGGTCCCAAGTGTCCACAGTCTGAAAGCAACCACAGCCAGAGCATTTTCTCTGCTACCAGGGCCCCTGGATCTGACTCCGTAGCTGGCCTTCTTACTACAGCACAAAGGCTTGATGTATCTGGGGACCATTGGACAAACCTGGCCCCATGCAATATCCGTACCAGCTGGGCTTCAGAAGATACTCTGAAACCTACACCTACTTAGGTAGAAGGTTCCTATGGGCATTCACTTTGGGTCCCAGGTGACCTGGCATCTGTCAAAGTATATTCGTGTCCCTCTACTGCAAATGGAACATATCTCCCTCCTTCCCTACCTCTTAAGAATGGAGAACCAGGTCTTAATATGAAACAGAGACCAGAACTTCGGAGGGATTATCCTCCCCATAGGCAACCTGTCTGAAGTGATGGTTTGGGGTAAAACTGGGGCAGAACAAGGCTCTTGCCTCATGGCTTAAACTGTGTGCTCTTCCCTGTGAAGAGGGATATACACCCCTATACACTTGGGCTTCACTATCTTCCAGAGGTGAAATCTGGTGAAGTCTGCTATGTACTTCTGGTCCTCCAGACTCTGAGGTCTCAGGGCATGGGGTTCTGAATGGTTCGGGGTGGCGGGGGGGGGGGGGGGGGGGGTGCATGATTTCTGCTCTAGGAACCCAAACAAATCATGGCTTTTTCTTTCCCCTTTTGAGTAGGTTTCTGAATTCTTCCTCAGCCTCAAGAGAACTTGGGGGCAGGAAACCAGAGGTTTACTGGGGCGGCCTTTCTGTACTAGTGTGTCTAGGGAAATCTGTCCAGTGTTACTACTATGACTACTGACAATACAGGTCACCATGAGTCTGGAGGGCTAGGTGCAGGAAGGTTCCCAAAGGGTGGCCTTCTGGGTTGGATGAACACTTCTCCCTTGGTTTTCTACCTGGGAGTTCCAGGAATCCTGCCAGGGCACACTATCTGTTTCACCAATATCTCAGTGGTTCTTCTGGTTCCTTGAAGGGACTTCTCAGTCATAGAAGGCACAATGGGGGTCTGCCCTTCATTGGGGGGTCTCAGTCCTAGAGAAGTGGATCTTCCATTCTCCAGGATTCTGCCCACTCCACCATCTTCTAGACACTCTACAACTCCTATACCTGGATGTCCTCCTCAAACCATGGTCTCTGTCCCGAAAACCATCCCCCCCACTAATACTTCTGAGTTGCCATGTTGGTAAGATCTTCCCAATTTCTAGGATCTGAATGTGCCCAACAGATTGCAACTTCTCTACCATGAAGGCTTGGGCTGAGGGGGCTCTGGCTCATGAGTCTCTATTTTGTTCATGTCTCCTTTAGAAGCTGTTCTTTGGCTGGTCCCCATTGCTCCTGCTCTGGGTTCTGTCTTGAGACTTCATGGCTTTGACTAGCAGCTCTGTGCCTGTTCCACCCCCTATCCCTGCTCTGCTCCCCTCTAATGGAACTTTTCCAAGTTGCCTCCTAGCATATTCAAACACCTATGGGCTGTCCCTACAGGGGTCTCCTAGGCGCCCCGAACACAAGTTGGTCTTGGTGGACTTGACCATCTCCCCTAAACTAGCTACACCTCCAAATTCCTCATCCTCCTCTGATACCATTTGGAGGGGAGCATAAAATAACACTTTCTCAGCTTCCAGATAACCTTGCACAGATGGTTCTCTTGCAGTCTCTGGGATTTAAGCCGCTATCCTGAAGTTTATAGTGAGAAGGGGCTGAGGGTAAGCTGGTGTTCATGTTGGGTTACAAATCTGGCAATACTAGCACTAACGTGACTTCTACGTGCAGTGGCAGCTCCTAATGGGTCCTCCACCCTTCCATCAACATGTCTGAAATCTGTCTCTCTGGCTGAGGCCCTTGGGAATGGGATCAGTAAGTTGAGGAAAAGGAGGCCCATATATGAACATAAGCCCGTGGTGACTTGTATCAGATGAACAATCTTGGCAAATGATACTCTCGTGATCCTGATCTGCAAGGCTGGCAATCCTTGACCTGCTAGCTTTTTGGCTAGAACACGTACTATTAAAAGCTCGGTGCCCACAAAAGCACCTAAAAACTGAAAACTTAGACTGGATTAGAACTCAGTTTCTGGTGCTGGGAGAGAACGACCTTGGCATCTAAAGCTATGAAGCTTCCCATGTACAGAATGGCTGCCAGCAGTGCCCCTTCTCCAGTGGTACCCAGAAGTTGTGATGGATTTCCCTTGAATTCTGATGTCACTACTGAGACTTCAAATTGTTCTCATTCCTACAAAAAGTTCCCAATGTTCCTAACTTCAAGTGACTATCAGGTGACCAATGGCTAATGCTTCTAGTAAAAATAGGTAGTTTCTGTAGAACTGTTGCTACATTGCTTTAGAAAAAGATGTGCTCTCTTCCAGCCATGAGTGTTAGCTCAATCTTCAATGTCTGGATGACTTAGTCTGCCATGCTTTACGTACCCAGTACATACAAAGGCTGGGGATAACTTGGTGGCCACCTGCCATGAGACTGGGAATTCCTCAAGGAGGAAGTTGACCTGGAGCACATAAGGGCAGAGCCTTTCAGTTCTGGGTCTCACCCAGTTGAATGGATTGTGCGGAGCTGATCTGGCACTACTCTTGATCAAAACTACAGATGTTGGCAGTAGTCTGTATGACCAAACATCAAGGCAATTCTGGCTCAGGACCCTTGTCTAACACTCGCTCTAGAAAGCCCTCTACTGAAGTGACCAATAAAAGTTGAATAAGACTTGTTTAGAAAATGCTGTGAGGCCAGTCCTGTTAAAGTCTCATAGGTCCTTCCAGATGCCCAGTTCTGTGAATATAGTCTGGGGTCAGACTAGGTCTCTTCCCCTCCCCCCTTTCTTTTTTTTAAACCTTAAGAGCAGTTTTAAGCTCACAAAAGATGAGCAGGAACTAGAGGGACTTCTACCTGCTTCCTGCCTCACATATGCATAGCCTCCCTCACTGAATATCTGCCACCAGATGGTACACTTGTCAGTGAACCTACACTGACCTATCATCTCACACAAAGCTCTTAGTTGATATTGGGCTTATTCTTTGTGTACACTTCAATAGACATTGTACAAATGTGTGGCCCATATCCACCATCACAGTATCCTATGGAAAATTTTCCTTCCCTAAGAAAACTCCGGATGAAGTGGTTTGTGCAAAGCAAACCTAATACGCTATGGACTTGATTAAAGATCCTCCTCTGAGTTCATTAGTGTGTGACCAGACTTTGGTCCATATAGACCTGCCACAGACCTCCTCCATACTGTTATCCATGGGACGAGAAGAAGCTCAAAGGCTTCAAGTGCATAAGGCAGGTGGTAAGGAAGTGTGTGCCCAAGACCAAACTGATCTTTGGGGTCTGTGCTAGAGGAAGGAGGTGAAATGTAAGCACAGAGCTGAACAGAATAGTGGACAGGACCTAGGTCTTGCATGGACTGGGAGCAGGGTGAGTGCAATCTGCTGACTGTAACAGGGACACGCAGTGTGGGTAGCATTTTTCCTATCTTCAGAGCTCCAGCAGACCTTGAGGATGGAACAAGTTGAAGTCCCCTCCTGCAGGGCCTACTAACTACCAGACCCCCGTGAGAAAGCAGGCTCACCAGGTCTGATGAGACGGGTAGAACACATTACTGTCCTTAGGGCAGTGTGGGTGCCGAAGCAAACAAAAAACAAGGTCCAATCAATGTGACTGGACAGCTATGTGGTCACATAAGAGGTCTTTTCTTTCAAGTAGAAATAATTTTAGGCTCACAACAGTTCCAAAGAACACTACTAAGTTTCAGCAAACAAGTAGCCAGAGAATAAACCACTGTTCCCAGGAGACTGGTCAAGGCTTCCTTCAAGCTGATGAAACAAATGTGTGGTCCTAAGGAGTCCAATGTGAAATATAGCAGCTCTGGAAGCCTTAGGAATTTGACTGCATTTGCCTGAGGCCAGCCCAGCCAAGGGTGTCTCCATAGTGACTAGCAGGTGCACAGGGAAATCTGGGTCTCCAACCATGTTCTCTAGGACCCCAACACAAGGACTCCAAATGCTAGAATTGAGCAGAAACCATGAGAGGCAAACTTGTAAAGTTTGGACTGTCTGAATTTGCTGGTATGACCTTCTGTCCTTTTCAATGTTCCCCCCAGTTCTAATCTATTCCATTCGTGAAATGTTACAGTGAATGTATGTGTGAAAACCAAGGCCCAGAAGGATGGAGTACATTACCAACAAACGTGATGTCTTCCTTGTGCCTCCTCTGATCATTCTCCAGGGCAAAGCTCATCAACGGTGATAGAAGTGGAAAAACAAGTAGTCTTGAACTTCACATACTAGGATTCCATTTCTATATGCTCGTTTTCCACACTTGTCTGAGACTTATGCATGCTGTATGTAGCAGTAGCTCCTTTCTACTGTACACAATTTCCTTATAGGAATATACTCTGCCTTATCCACTGTCATACACAGGGGGCACCATTAATTTTTAGCCATCCCCAAGCTGTCATGTTGGATCTAGAACTGGTACACCTACATACCAGTCCTAGGCTGGGTCCTAGGCTTTATGTGCTTGGCTTTGGGATGGGGATTGGGGCAGGGTGGGGGCACACCAGAACAGTCTTCCAGAAGGTATCTGATTTTACACCGTTGCTAGAGCAACTGGAATGCTCCTATATGTACTTTCTAGGGCTTATAGAATTCCTGCCTGGTGACTCAGCAGTGGTATGTGTAGTATCTTTACTGAGGTTGTGTCCTAGTTACTTCTCCTGCTTGGGTATCTAGAATATGCAAGGTGTTTTCAACGTGACCCACAACATTTCGTGACGATGATGGGAAGAACTTCCAAGTCCTGTGGGCCCTTCACTAGCATGTGCATATATAGTCTCTGAAAGCTCCAGTGGCCAACTAGGGCCCTTGGACTTCTGGGGTAGTTGAGCGTACTTAAGACACTAGTGTTTAACTGAACTAGCTATAGTGAATCGACTGGGGGGGGGGGTGGTCTCTGGTTCCTTTCAAGATACAAATATACCTGGAGTGCTTATGTAAATCTCCTAAGAAATAAGCATGGGGTTCCAAGATACTCAAAGGAAAACCAGGTCACCCCTCCTTCCCAGGTCTTCTGAAGATGGAGGTGAATGTCAAGGGCATAAGTCATTGTTACCCTGTTACTCCTGGCTAATGACTGTCACTGCTTCAATATAGAACAAGGCAAGGGCAAACATTCCATCTCTTCCATAGTCTGAAATAAGGGTGTTCAGAGACTGAAAGAAAACTCCCTGGTGATGTCTTAACCTAGACTGGAAAATGAGGTTGCTATGTGACCTCTTACTGCTGAAGGAATCTGAACAGAAGGAATCCTGCCTTCTATCTCCTGAGCAGGACTCTGCTCCCCAGAGTGTAACACATGGGCAGGGAAAAATACGTTAGTGGCTCTCTGGATACCTGGAACTACATGTAGTTTAAGAAAACCATGGTAGAGCACTGCAGAAGTCCACTTCTTCCACAGCCTCCTACGGAGCTTAAGGCAGCTCAGGCCTTGGATGGCCCTGGGAAATGGGCTGAAAACATGTAAGGAAAGCTATAGCTAATAGACTTCACACTGGGTTTATTTTCCTCTAGGACTCTGGCTCCTAGGCCTATGGCTGGTTCAAAGAGTCTCTTAAGACTGGTGCCTACTCAGGAGTTGCCCAATAGACCATCCATAGAAGATCCTTACTTCTCAAGGCTGAACAATTAGCTTCTCTGAATAGCAACTCCACACCTATTTGGTTGATGGTGTTGGAGCTCTAGGAAGCCTGGTGAGATAGGACCTCTTCCCAATTCCTCTAGGAAACTGGCTTCCACCTACACAAGCAGGTTTCCGTGTGGTTCTTGGGTTTCAACCCAGCTCCGTGCACTAACGGCCACATCTAGGTGGGTGACTTGTTGCCGTACCAGCAAAATGTGTGCATTAAACCAGCAAAACTAAGTCCACCAGTGTCTCCCATTGACTTTTCTGGCTTGTATTTTCTCCACTTGAATAGCAAGTGCATGATCGGTGGAAACCTAACCCATTAGTATCCTACAGAACAGAACATTAAGTGAAAACAACGTGGCTATAGCCTTTGGATGCTAACTTATTCAAATAGAGTACTTCCAATGCACTGTGGTGATTTTAAAGAACAAGTGTGCCTCTGCCAGTGAGGATACCATGCCCTAGTCAGTGAGGAAGACAATGTAGTCAAAGGGGTATAGAGTTGTAAAGTTTCAAGGCAGAGATCATGCAAGGCCTTAGGGACTCCAAAGACTTTGTCCCCTACTTAAAACTCAACAGTACATTTCCATTTTACTCAAAGCAAAAATGAGGGCTTGCTTTTAAGGCTTTCACTGGCTCTTTGTAGAGAACAGGTGGTAGGGAGGACAAAACCAGTTAAGAGTATCCTGTAGAACTCAAAACATGGAGTCATGATTCAGTCCAGAGGGGTGCATGGGAATAGAGAAGGGACTGAAACTAGAATGTTTTGAAGGAAAAATAGACAACTGCTTTGATACTCAAGTTAGGGAGACCACTATGAAGAGAAAGTCAGAAGTTTGGCAAAAGTTTGAGATCCATAAGAGCAAATAGCTGTTAAAAGCAAACTGTATGAGGTTTAAACTCTCCCCATATTCTCTATGCAGAGCATGGTGAAGGAGTTATGCTTTTGTTTTTTGTTTTCCTTCCGTGTCAGGTAAATGGAGGAAGGATGAGCCAACAGTGTCTGCAAGCAAGTCGTTATGGGGGATGGGTCTCCCAAACTCCGTTCAGAAAGGTTTACTGGCAATTGACACTGGCTGTCAAACGGTAGGACCTGCACTGATATCAGAGTAAAATAGTGTCAAAACTTGAAGGTAGTCTCTTTTAAAACTCAAGATGGCGTCTACAGGCAGCTGTGGGTACTGACAGACTCTAAGTGGAGTAGAAAAGCATCTTCTTAGATGGGATCTCAAAACCAGGAGACCAACTGCTCTGGATCCTCTAAATGCATGTTGAAGTAGCCATGGGTGACCTGCAGTGCTGAGGACCGAGGGGAGAGCAAGAGGCAAGTACGGTCAGTAAAGGGAGTGGGGGTGTCCCTGTGGGATCAGAAGATACTTGGAACAACTTGGAAAAACAAGGTGGAAAATGATGCTTGGGCTCTAGAGATGAGGAGTATGAGGGAGAAGTGAGGAATGTTCTGGAGTTGCTAGGAAAACTTGCACCCATCTCTAAGCCCAGTAACTTCAGGGATGTAAGAAGTCCTAAGCAGAGGTGGTACACTCAAAGGGGCAGCCATGTTTGTTTCCCCAAAATAACGTCCAGAGGAGTTTAGGGATCTAAACTCTGCCAGAGGAATACCAGAAATCCCCAACCCCCCCCCCCCCCAATCAAATGTTTTGGGGCATCAGGGGGCCTGGATGGCTCAGTTGGATATGCGTCTCTTGATTTCAGCTTAGACCATGCTTTCCTGGTTCTTAAGATTGAACCTCTCCTAGGGCCCTGCAGAGCCTGCTTGGTTGGAATTGTCTCCCTCTCTGCTCTTCCCTCACTCCTTCAAAATAAACCTTAAAAAAATGCCCTAGGGCATCATACTAAGAATGATGAGTCCAGACAAATAGTAAAGATGGGATCTATGAACCTCTTCAGACTCTATCTTCTTGACCACCACAACTTTAAAAGTCTCCTCTTGTGCCTCTTCTGCCTTCTGACTCTTGAGGCTGATCTAGAGCCTGCAGTTCTAAATCCCTTCTCCCTACAAGTACATTTTCATTCACTGTAAAGAATCTGACTCCAATTACCTGACTCTATTTTAAAAATACACAATTGACGTGAAAACTGACTTCCCCAGTGGTCATCCCTAAATTCTCCTCCCTGGAAATCACTGCACATGTCCTCTAGAAATGAGAGTCTGTTCTTCATCCCTAATGGAGTTGGTGTGTACCATGCTAATAAGGTTTCTCCTTTCCCCCTCTTCTGCTAGGTGATCTTGTCCTATAACATCAGCACTGACCTCCCTAACTCTGAAAAGAGGGACTCCCAGGGAACCAAGGAAATGGATATGTCATCAGGGAGAAAATCTCTGGCCACAAATGCCCAGTGTTTCCTGTTAGAATCAAATATAACCAGACACCAAAGCTTAAGGAGCTGGAGCTAGGAATCCTTTCACTTGGGATTGGCTGATTCCCCCACCTCCTGGATCTGTGGTGTGGGCTTTGACCCTCATGTATATTCTGTCCTCACTAGGAGAGGACTCTGATAGAATCCTGTAGATGAAGTAGTAGCATCCTACCTAGGGAAGTCCTGTGTTTCTGCAAGAATCCTTGGTTTTCTTGGCAAGGTCAAAAGGATTGTGCCTTTTTAGCACTATGTTGTCTTTAATTGGCTAACCTGAGAAGTACCTTCGAATTTCTGAGATCGCAGGGTCTTAGGGAAATTTCTTAGCTTTATCCAGGTACATCTTACATAAAATACAAAGTATGCTTTGAGTTTGGACACCTGCATAGACCCATAATACCATCACCCTGATCAAGGCAAGAGTATTTCTATAAGTGTACACACACCAGGCACTATTGACTGGATCCTACAGGGAACCAAGGGAAAGTTATGCAGAGAACATGGTCTATGGTGATCAGTGATGCTGGCAAGGTGTTAGGGAAGCTGAGTCCACGAGAAAGGGAAAACTCTTGAAAGGGGTATGTCCAAGGAGGAAGCCTGTGGCCCTGGTATGGGGTAGTGGAAGCTGGTGGATAGGGCACAATCCCCATATCTCCTCACGAGGTGCCCAAAGAAACTTGGAAATGTTGAGGCTAAGATAGTTCATGTCCACACTATAGTGTGGTAAAGATGGCCTTCTGGTGAGGACAACAGGCCACTTCCTCTAGGGTTACAGCTGGCTGGACTCCACTCCTAGGGCACTGGCACCACCACTGGTGTCAGGTGAAACAGGATTCTTGGTGGTCCTCTGGATGAACACCCAACGCTGCTGGGATTCCTGGCCACACAAGGCCAAGTTTGTCTTCTGAAGACTGCATCTGGCCTAGATCAAAAGACCCAATCCCCGAAACATCCCTCTACCAGCTCTTCCCTTAAGTTTAAGGGACCTGAACAGGTCTCAGCAGGTGGTGGACCCCCAGCACAATATGGAGGATGAAGTCTGGCATTAAGCTCTCCAAACCCTTTCCAACCAGGCTGAGGTGGTGAGAGTCTTGATGGTCCTGTGTGAACTAAAGAAAACTATTGTTACCCCTGTGATCAAAGTTCAAACTGGGACCAGAGATGGACCCAGGAATTCCTGACCCAGTCAGGAATAATCCTCAGACTCCAGCCAATAACCTGGTAAAGCTTGTCTTCCAGACCTGAAATGGCTTGGTCTTAAATCTTTGTGTTGTACTGGCATTCTGCTGTGAAGAATCTTGTGATTGCTTATGTGTCAGATGACCTCCAGCTTATGACCATTTGGCCACTGGAAAGTTCTAGGCACTTGGTGACCCCTCTCTAGGCATTTATTGCTACCAGGACCCAGGCACAAGAGAAGAGTTGACTTTCAAACTAGTGGGAGTGGACGTGTTGCTTCTCCAGGAATCTGTTGTGATCATCCAGCTGGGGCTTTTCAGCAGCTCCACACCGTAATTCTCTGCCATTGATCCTTCCTGTGTGTTAAGTCTCTTGAGATGTATAGACTACATGGCCTGGCAGCTCCTATCCTGGCCTGGGTGAAACACAGCCTCATTGCTGTGTGTGTCCAGCTCTGAAATAGCTATAAGGGTAAACTGTTCCATGGATCCAAGCAGCATCCTCAAATGTGCAGCCTTCCAATTCTAAAGGTGCCCATGAGGCAATGCTTCTTGTTAGCACAAAGACCGTAACTTGCCCTCTTCTTGACATCATCCTGACAAGTTCCAGATCCCTGAACACTGCAATGACCCTGAGTCATGCCTTTCCCTAGAGAATCCTGTGTGCTTGAAGCAACCCTAGATTTTATCCCCCCTAACCCCAAGAAGCTAGGTCCCCCAGCTTCACATGGACAAAGTGGAGCTCTGATCTGCTTAGCCAGGTGACCTCTTACTAGCCAGAGGCACTAGCTCCATGAACTCGATTTGCTTGGGAAAGCCATTGCCTAGAGTTGGGTTAATGGTCAGGGTCCGTTCTGGGCCTCCCTTGCTTTGACAGGGCCTCCAAGGATGTGGCTATTCTGCCTGGCACTGTTCTGGGCCCTCTCCTTTGGAGTAGGTGAGGGGAACAGTGTTATACTAAGTGCTATACTTGTTGTTGGGGCTGTAACCAAGACCGTGACTGGATGCCAGTGCTCAGGATAGATGTTCTGCCCAATGAGATCTCTCCTTGACTAGATGGTCAGCCTTAACTCCTGAAGGGACTTTCCTAGAAGTCTTTCCTGGGATACTTCCATGTGGAAAGCACATAGAACCTAGAAGCTGGAGGCTGACCCAGGTTCCTGCATGTTGCTGGAGTAGGGGCACCTCAATGATGTCAAAGTGGGTCCTGTTTCCAGACTCCTTGGTTCTGTTGACCCAATCTGAACAGAGAAAATAGATTATTTCTACTGACCTACAAGTTCATGAATTCCTTCCTCTGTCCTCCATTCTACTAGAGTCTGTCCAGTGAATTTTAACTTGTTGTTCTAGAACTGAAATATAGGTCTATCTTCTAACAATCTTATAATTCTAATCTGTGTTCTCAGTGTTCCTCTTGTCAGTCTTTCCCTTCAAGCTGAAGTTTTCCTGGTCCTCAGGAGTAATTTTGGGCTGTACTCCGAGAAATCAGGCTTACAAAATGCAAGCCTATCCTCCCATTTGAGCAGGTAGTCAACCTGTCTGTTCAGAACGCACATCCCTTTCATGAGCTGCGGATCAAATGTCAATTCGGCTAATGAAGCTCCTGCAGAGCTATTCTAGTCGATCCCACCTGTGTTGCCCAGATGACAAGACTCTCCCAGGCATCCCCTCTGCACCAGCTGGGAAGGGGGAGGTGGGCTGCTGCCCACAGGCTCTGGGAGAGGGGCACCTCTTTCTCACTGCAGGGAGTAGAAAAGCAACTTCCTCCCATGAACTCTGCTATAATCTCGTTACAGTTGGGAAAAGGCTTGATTTTTTTTTTTCTCACCCCAAGAACTGGCAGGTGTGATTAAAGCATTCTTGTCATGTTGGGTGCCCTTTTTCCAGGCTTCTGGCTGGAGAGAATAGCTGATGATCCTTGGTTATTTCTTGTCTGTGCCTGTTGGCATTTCCTGGCTGCAGCACTCCCCAGTGTCCAGGCAAGGGCATCTAGGAGCTCAGACAACAACCCAGGAAACTCTAGGCTGGGTTGTTGTTGGCATCCCAAGGTCTCCAGCCAGTATGCCTTCTCTGCTACTTCCAGCATCTTCTGGTCAGTGGCTTACTCGGGGAGCCGGCCATTTTTAGGCAAAACTGTGAACTCCAGCTGCTGACTGCAGGGAATGGATTCCTCAAGACCACGAAAGAACACCAGCTTGTACTTCCCCAACTACTATACTTCAGTATTGCTTAGAAGCCAAATAAATGCTTGTTTGCTTATCTTCATCCTTTGACTTCTGGACCTTATGCCTATCTTCTGACGCTTAAGCAGAAACAAAGCAATCCTGGGTGTGTTTTCTCAGACTCTGACTACTGCTGGGAATATAACGACATGTTTTAATCCCCTCTTATTCACCCATGAATGAACAGGTGAACTTCCCATTCTGTAGGGAAACAATTGGGCAGACGAGGTCAAAGTCTGTCCTACATACAGCCTAGGTGAGGAGGACACCTGCCACGTGGGAACAGAGAATCGGGGGCGGCATGAGGCAGGCTCTGTAATGAACAAAATATGGGTGTCCCCTGGTTTCCATGGAGGATGTTGTTGGCTTGTCTGAATAATCCCATGGTCTGGCAGGGAACTGAAGCCTGCCACTCGGGGATAATCAGGGGTTGTGCCTGTTCCTCCCTTAAGGGTTGTTTGGCTGGACTCCTTCTCCATGGAGGCAGAGTCCAGTAGGGAAACTCGTAAGGCCCTCCTGGCTTCCCCAGAAAACAAGGCAGCACCTAATCCTGAGCCTCCATCTCAGGCCTTAAACAACACTGGAGGAACCATCATCTTTATCCTTCTGTAGCCAATGTGATAGCTCCTCCTTCAAACACCTCAGAAGGCAAACTTCCTTCTATGGATTCCTTCTTCTAGTCCTTCAGTTACCCTCACATTAACACCATCTCCAATTCTACAACCTCTTACCAACATTCGGGACTGCTGCTGAGTTTATTCCAACTCTATCAGCTAAGCCCAGCTCATCAGGAATATATGCTAGTAGTGGGTAAGGTTTGAAGGAGCCAGATGATTGCAGATGGAGCTCTTGCTTTGTAAGAGTGGCATAATCTAAAGACCCTGCCTACCTGGTGGGTCAAGATCTAGGCTAAGTCCGTGATAAATGATACTTGCACTCCCAATACATGGGTGTCCAACTTGGGTACTGCTATGCGGATACCAGGCTTCTATCTGCCTGCCTCCCACCCCAAGTACTAACCCTTTGTATTGGAGCTGAGACAATACACTTAAAACCACCTCCCCTCCAGTAGACATCCTTCCCTAATAGACCTCCAGAAACCTCCAAAATGAGGCAAGCAGGGGCTACTCAGGAGAACTTCCAAGAGCAAGGTTTCCCTCCTGTTGCATCCTGTGCAAGCTTGAATTCCCATGGTAAGACTAATACAGATGGAAAGTGGCCAGTAATTTCTGTCACCCCGGTGGTAGAGGCTCTTTTTAGAGGCCCAAATAAACCTAAATTCACTAGCCATAGTTGTGGTGCATAATTTCATTGTACTTGATTCTTAGCTGGGCAAGAAGGAACTGGAGGCTAGCACAAACACCCTTCTTGCTGGAACTACATAGAAATGGTCAAGAACAAGTCTGTCAGTTAAAAGAAAAACCATCTGGTTCTCCATAACCGACCCAGTTGGATTTTTTGGATGTGTTTTCGACATGAGCAGCACTTAGTAACCTAGTCTTTAGCTACCAGGCCTGATAAGAACTAATAAGCCTTCTGTTTCCAGTAATTTGCTATTACAGTTGGATTATGAATCCTACCCAGAGTCCTTAAAGCAACTGTACATCTGTTAAGTCAGATGTTTCTATATCTTAGACTATAAATCACTCCTCCTTTAATTGCCTGACTACAGACTGCATTCCCAGGAAAACTTTCTAATTGGAATTGCTGCAATGGTTAGGATCTGGATGGTCTTACTTCTCCTGCCCTTGGCCAAAGGAGGTCAAGAGGGAGAGGGATGGAAAGAATCCTGATCGTTCTAGTTGTGCTACCTGTTGAAAGCTAGTAGTTTTACAGAATAACAAGATTAAACCTGTCACTTCACAACAATGATAAAATGAGGCATTAATAAGATCCATCTGTAGTTGGCCACACACCCACAAAAAACAGGCGCAAAATGCCAGTGACTAGCGATCCTTAACAAGCATGGTTTTTCTCTGAATCTTGTATTTCTGTCCTAGTTCACTGTTGTGTTCTCCATAAGATGTTGAGAAATGGTCTGAGGAGGATGGATTTTTATTAGGCCTAGAACCTGGGTAAAGAAAAGGAGGAAGGACTAGGTAGAGAAAACAGAACTTGGGCTCAAGTCCAACAAAGCCTTGGATCAAACTGGCCAGGTCTTCTGTACTCTCACCTTTTGGTCACTGGGTGTTAACACTAAGAAGGGGATGACTTGTGGGGAAAGTGGCTCAAATATGGCAGACCCTGAAGGAGCTGGCAGCTGGAAGTAGCTGGGTAGCCTCCCTCACCACAGGTGGGCAGCAAGACCCTATTTAGGAAGGGACCTCTATATTCATGATGATACTTGAGCTCATGGAGCTGACCAGTCTGTGCACTGGCTAGAGAACAGCTTCTTAGACTAGTAAATCCTAAGATCAACTCCATCTTTCTCAATCAGTCTAAATACCTGACTTTAGGAAGAGGCTTCCATTTGGTGTGGTCTTAGTTTATGGCTTCGAGATGAAATTCCTACAAGAGGTTTTGAGCAAACTAGTAAAATCCATTGGGCATGCTGAAGTAGGGTGATGTGCCAAGACCAGAGAAGCTACAGGATGCAGGTCTTTGGCTAGACTGCGGTTCCCCAAGGGATGGCCGAGACTTGGAGTAATAGCTCCTGTTAGATTATAAGGTTAAGGGACTTAGAGGTA
The DNA here is from genome assembly GCF_022837055.1 of Prionailurus viverrinus. Lineage (NCBI taxonomy): Eukaryota > Metazoa > Chordata > Mammalia > Carnivora > Felidae > Prionailurus > Prionailurus viverrinus. The sequence continues at coordinate 79,720,719 of NC_062578.1, forward strand.
TTGGTGAAGACGATGAATCCACTGGTAGAAGGATCTTGACAAAAAGGCAATTGAAAGTCAGAAGCTGTGTGAAATGATAAATGATCCAGGAAAAAAACATTCTACTCTTGCTCTCCAGTACCCTGATCTGTATGGGAGACAGAAGGTGGAGGAGAGCAGACTTGACATTTCTGGGGTCAGTGATGACTTTATGAGCAGGGTATGGGCTACTGGTACAGGCGTTTACCAAAATGGATTAAACAGCACACTTAAGATCTGTGCATCTCTGCATACGTGGCTTTTATTTCAAAGGGAAAAAGCTGGAAACCACTATTGAACTGGAATAAGCATATTAATCTGATGTACTTAAGGCAAAGGCAGCTGATACCTGTAACTCTGAAATACATCAAAAGTTAGATACACAACAAATATCAAAATGTTAACCGTAATAACTAGAGGGGCAATATAGAATTTCAACTCTTCTGTACATCCAAGTTTTTTTTTTTTAATTTTTTTTTCAACGTTTATTTTTGGGACAGAGAGAGACAGAGCATGAACGGGGGAGGGGCAGAGAGAGAGGGAGACACAGAATCGGAAACAGGCTCCAGGCTCTGAGCCATCAGCCCAGAGCCCGACGCGGGGCTCGAACTCACGGACCGCGAGATCGTGACCTGGCTGAAGTCGGACGCTTAACCGACTGTGCCACCCAGGCGCCCCTGTACATCCAAGTTCTTAATACTAAAAGGGGTAAAAACAAAAAATCCTGAAAGTCCAAAGCTGGTGGCCTAATCCCTTCTGCATTAACATGCCTTCATGTGCAGAAAAACAAGATCTTGCAGGACCTCCCATGGTTTCTCTTTTCCAATGGATTATATTAACCCATACGTACTACACTGCTGCTGGAAATAGAAGAAAAATCCTCCATCACCATAGGACCTTCTAGATAAAATAGGCAATTAATTGGCAAGTACTTCATAGACCTTGTGTCTTAATTGTCACCACAGACCTAGAGGGAGTACTCTGAAACAGCACCTTCCTCACGTGGACACTTAAGCCTTAAATTACTCTAAAGACTTCAACTAAAAATCCATCTGTAGAATTCAATTACTGGATAAATCTGGAGTTAGGTGCAATTTTGTCTCGGTAACAGATCCTTTATTTCTAAGTTATAAAGAATTTGCTCAGAACCTCTCAATTGATCACCATACTCCTTTAAATTCAAATAAGATTCCAAATTAGCATAACATGAAGTAGAAAAACATCCTAGGTTCATTAGGGTCAGGATATGGAAAGTTCCTGTACTTTTATGTTGGTCTAGCTTACCACTTTTCTGTAAACATCTCAGACGTGATCATGCTAATAACCTGTAGCAAAAAGGAAAACTTGATCAGTGCTAAACGGAAAAACTGATGTGCATACCTTGCAGTAGAAATCAGTATTGCACATGACCATGAACTGAAACTGTAAATCGCCAAAACAAAAAAGATGCAGAACACTGATAAGTACAAACTTGGAAGTGAAAGACCAGTGGGGGTGTAGCGAGGCCTGGCCTTGGGCACAAGGACCCAAGTCAAGGGTTCCGCTAACCTGGCTGAAGTGTCCTCTCTGCCACCATGATGTTTCTACCAAACTTTTTAAACTTAAATGGGACACCTGGGTCTGTAGGCTTTCTCCATTCTGATTAGTGTTGAAAGAAACCAGCTCACCTATGAAAGTAGAGCCTTCTGTGTGTAGTTTTAGCTAAACTTCTAGGGACTGGTTTCTTTATAATGAGAAACTTCTAAGAGGCCTCAAGTATGAGAAAACCATAGAGTTGGTGAGCACATGTTGGGTGCTGATTTCCAAGTTCATGTTCAGTCCTAATTGAATGATTCTGCTAGGGCTTCTGAAATAACAGCACATTCTGAATGCTGCACATTCTCCATATTCCTGCTAAGGTTTGGGGCTGTAAAACCTAAGATAAGGGCATTCTGTGGTTCTAGGATAAATGGTGGGGGCTAAATACTCGACCTGCCCAAAATCCTGGTTTCCTGGTCTTGGGCTAGGGTTGAAGAGGCCCCAACACAGCCAGGATTAGCCTTAGCCTGGATGCTACTTGCAGAAAGATAGGGGAGAGAGGGAATATGTGAATGGCTAGTCTGGCTGCAGGAATCCAATTCCTGAGCCTCCTAAACCCTCTACGTCCATATGACACACTAACTGGGCACCTCTGCCTATAGTTACCAAAAGCCAAATTCCTCAGCTTGATAAGAAAGCCAGTCATCGGTCATGGAGCACCAAGCTTTGTAAAAACTAGGCTCTTCTGGGAGGTTGCTTCTCCCCTGGTGGAGTAGGCTCCATGATCCTTAATTCTTGCTCCTGGGAATCTTCTGGCCTGACGTGAAGCTGGGTTCAGAAGCCAGCATCTCCTGGGTGTTGCAGCAGGCTCTTCTGGAGCGTGGTGCTGGTTTCTACCCCCTGCCTGGGCTCTGCAGGTGGGACAGTCTTGGCTTCCTTAGTTCCTTGGCTGTGAAGGCGTTACCATGCATACCACTCTTCTGATGAGAGCGATCAGATTTCTACGGTGCAGTCCAGGGGAACCAGACTAAAAAATCAGCTAATGTGTGCCTACACGAGCCAGGAAAGTACACGTAGGACCAGATCCTGAAGATGCTTGATCAAAGGACTTGAATTCACATGGGATGAGGGAGTTTGTCAACTTGGAGCCACTTTCTTTGAATATACTCCAAGACCTCATGGGACAGTAGAAACTCATTGGACAGAACTTGCTCAACACAGATCTCCTTGCACTTCTAAGTGAAATGCTTGTTATCCTGGCAACAAGAAAAGGGACCAAGGGGGTCCAGTGAAGTAGGAATGTTGGGGGAGCATATATTATGACCCTGGAAATTGAATGGAAGATCATACCCATGTGAAGGCCTAGAGGTAAATGCCATCAAGAACCCATTGGTGAGAGGGACACAGCAACCCCAAGTACAAGGATGGCTTCTTGCAAGATTGGGCTGTGGGCAGGAGGAGGGGTTCATGGAATCTGGCTTGCTCACTAGCAATAGATTATTCCACACCCCTATACTGACCCAAACAATAGAAGTCCAAGAACACTTAACTGTTGTAGCCAAGAAACCATGACTTTCAAAGAACAGTGGAGATGATTAAGAGAAAATGTCAGATACTAAGCAGTACATCTGGCTGAATATCTAGTTTTCCCTGTGCATAGGATCAAAAGCAAGAATGAGGAGCAAGGGACACAATAGTTGGAGTCAAGATCTCCTGGCCCAATTCCTGGACCTGACCATATGCATTCAGTTTTCTCCCAGGACTGTGCAAAATTACCTGTTCTTCTTAAACTACAGACTGTCAATGTGAATTTCTTGACTTTCTGCAGGATGTTCTGCTAGTTCAGTGTCCTGCTAATCATGCATGATGAGTAAGAAGAAGTTAATATGCAGGAGGCCTAGGCATATTGTTCCAACCCATATACTGGATGACCTGAAAGAAACTTCCAGCTTTGTGTGAGATTGTGAACAGGAAAGGACACTACAAGGGGCTTAGGCTGTAGAGCAAATGGCCTTGACATTACACTTGGGCTACATAATCAGGCAGACTCCAGGGTGATGAAGATGTCAGTGGTAGGGAAAGGGGGCATGGTGGAGTTCACAGAAACCTGCCATGAGAAAATCACATGGTCGGTCCCCAAGGTTCTACAGGTACACCATCTGCATCTAGCCCTGCAGAGAACTATCTTAAAGCAAAATAATGGCCTATCGTATGTGAAGCTGAAGCACCAGTTTCACAATGACATGAGGATGGGTGCCACCTTTCAGGATTAATAGAACTCTCTATGGTGTTCTACCCCAATAGAAACAATAATTTAGAAACCAAGGGGGGTGGAAATAAGTCACGCCTATTTCCATCATTCCTAGTGACCCATGGGGGACTTTGTCTTTACCATCTCAAATTCAGCCCTGCATGGATGGAGGCTCCAGCCTCAAGAGAGGGGCTTGGGGAAAAGGGTGAGAGAATGGTTCATTCCTGCCAGGGAACACAGCAAGTTTCCCCTTGAGCCATGAGATACCACTGCAGCCCAGGCACTTTGAATTCCTTACATCCTGGAGCCACAGGCAAGAAAGGCCACCATTCCAACAGGGATGGCTGACCCTGGCTGATCATGTGGAGGTATGGAGCTGCTAGTATATAAGGAGAGGAGAGTGTACTCAAGTGATCCAATCGGATGCTTCCTGGTATTCCCTTTCCCAGTTAGGACTATGAAGTATAGCAACCCAGCCTGAGAAGGGTAGGTCTACTGGGGACTCAGACACTCTTGGGTGAGGGTTAATTCTCTCCTCCTAAGCCAATGAGGGCAGCAAAAGTGAATGGCTGAGGGTCATGGCGTTCCTTCAATGGAGATGGGAGAAGGAGACTGAGTCCTGGGACCAAATGCAGGAACGGTAGCTGTGCATCACCTTGCTCTAGCCCTTTGCTGAGTTCAGGAAGGAGGGTCCTACCAAAGCCCAGGAAGAGCTGATCCCCAAAACTCAGACCATAGAGGTATCCCTCTGCCCTATACTCGATCTGCTTCAGACCGTGGCCAATGTGATTCAGATTTCTGGAAGAACTTCTGCCTGCCAGTCCACAAGCTCTCCAGGAGTGATGCTCATGTCTTCCTTGGAAGGGTGTTGATCCACTCTTGAGAAACATGGAGGCTCCTGACTCCCCATCAACAAGATGTCTATCCCTTAGCTGATCCACAGAAATGATGCCAATCTGTCCCACAGAGTCTTAACACAGCGTTTAACAAAACGTATGTTGGTGCTTTAGTATCAGAAGAGGTGCTTCCATCGAAAGATAATTCAGTGGCCCTGAAAATGAAGTAGATTGATGGAATACTGAAGAATTGGATACTTGGAGCAAAGGGCAAGTAGATGGACTTCTTTAGAGTTACTTTTCTCAGGCATCCCAGAATTTGAAAAGCTGCTTTCCTGTGCCTTCTGAGCATCTTATAGCTATAAGAATTAGATATGGAAGTCACCAGTGAGTAGATTTGAACTGCTCATTCTCAGGACAGTAATATAAGGAAACAAGTCTTCTAAATTACACTTTCCCCCTGTACTTGCACTGAAAGTAACGGATCCCACAGAGGACAACACATGCCTCCGAATGTGGGTAGCCCTTACAATGGAGGGGGAAGGTCCCCTGTGATCATTAGAACAGGAGACCCTTTGTGGGATCAGGTGCTCAACAACTCCCCTGCCACTAGTGGAGGGTGGAGCTTCCTGATGCTTGCATTGTCAGATCTCCTTGTCCTGGAACAACCTGTATACCAGGCTCCATGGGCACAGACCAAGCCCAGAAGGTACTACAAATAAAGGATTACTGGGGTCAAAGAAAGCCCTCCAGGCAGAAAAAGGCCAGTGGAAATTGGTACTAAGACTTTAGCAGGAAAGCGCTCAGAGGAACTTAAAATGGAGACCTTGTACATCCTATGTGTCTGACATACAGTGACATTATTTTATCATAGGACTTTTTCACTACCCCCAAAAATCCCTGTGATCCACCAACCATGGACCCCCTGAAATAAACTATGAACTTGATGAACTTAAAACCTCACTGGGTATTACAAGCATACAACCCTGATGGGGGAAGTTGATAATGGAGGAGCCTATGTGCAGGTGAGGTGGGAGTTATATGGAAAACCTCTGCCTTCCTCTGTTTTGCTATGTACTTAAAATTGCTTGAAATCTCGCGTTCCCCTCTGGAGCATGGCTCTGTCCATCTTCTATGTCTGACTGGGGGATCTCTCTTGGAGTTAAGTCTACATATGGAACCTCTTAAGATCACCCCCTGAGCTCTCCAGAATCCCATGCCGGGGGGGGGGGGGTGTCTGCTGTTCCAGGGCTAGACTCATGGCTGCAGGTGTACCATGAGCACATTAGTTGATCACTGTGTGGTTAACTCCCTTCTGAAGGGAAAGCTGCTTCATGGTTACTCACAATGTGAACACATTGTACTTGAGACTCCATAGAATGACTTATTCTAGGGATATAGAGAGTGTTGGTGACAATCTTGTATGAACTCCAGGATTTTTCAACCCTCTCCTTACTACTTTGACAAGTTGGCCTGTGGAAGGTTGACCTACTTTCACACCTGGTTGAAACACCATGACAAATGGGGTATGGTATCTGGATTCCTAATAGAAGATACTGAAGTATGGTGTCGAGCTTCACATGGGATAAACCTTCACCTACAAGGAGATGGCAGACAACAGGCTGACCAATTCTTCCATGGGCTACTCAAAGTGCAATCTCTTTGTGACTTTTCTGGACCTGGTGAACAAATCTAACTTAACACCTATGTCAACATGTAGTTATGTGACAGGGTAGCTAGAGGGGGCATGCACAGTTGCCCATCACTTCACATCCTTTTCTCTGGGCAGAGGAGTCTACCCAGACTGGGTCTAACTGTAGACCTAACCATTTTGAGCAAATGGGGGAACTCCAGGGCACAGATAGCCACTAGAAGCCCAGCATAGTGTAGAGATGCAGAGTCTGCCTAGGAAAGCTACCCACTCTGATCAAATACTGGGGTGACTCCTAAAATTACTACTGGAGGCTGTCCAAGGATTCTCCTTGCAGGTGAACACCTTCCTCCTTAAAGACTCAAGGCATGTACTCTGGCTGCCCTAGGCCTCACCTGTGCCATACAGGTGCTCTTCATATGTGTAGAGCAGCTTCCCAGCTCTAGAAGGCAAACTTAGAAATGAGAGGTTGGAGTGAACTTGTGCCCCTTACTGTGGATGGTCTCAGGCCACAACTGTACACATGCTTTTGCTCCTCCGCCATCCATTCTAAATCCTCTCCTCCTCATACCTCCCCTGGTCTCAGTGACTGATTTGATGTGACTCAAACCCTCCTTAAGGTTCTGAGCCCCTGATAAATCTCAGGCTGGTGTTGCTGTACTAGTCACCCTTGGTTGAGAGAGCACCATGAATGGAGTATGATGTGTCCAAGAGGGCTAATCAATGTCATGGATCCTCCATTCTGCCTGGTGTCACAGAAACCCTACTATGTCTTGATCAGAGCCAATGCCTCTACCAGGATAGTGACCCTTCTTGCCTGCTGGTTCTGGACACAGGGAGCCCAAAATACCCGGTAACCCTTATGACTGAAAAGTCAACAAGACCCTTTGGCCGAGGAACATAACCTAGTCCTTGAGGAATGTAACCTAGTCTAACCCTGTAGAGGCAAGAGTTGCAGGGACAGGAAGCAGTCTCCCAGCAGGTCATTGGGAGTTATGGCAAGTGGTGGCCTCTGCTGTTTTAACCCCTTGGTTCCTGTACCTGTGTCCCTTCCACTGGAGACCGAGCACCCTAAGGACCTCTGTTTCTGCGATCCTGGAGGATGGTGCCTCTCCTTGCAGAGGATTGCCTCTGAGCTGGTGCTTCAGCTATGCCTCCAGGAGGCTATTCCAACACTCTCAGGCCAGCACCCTCTTAAAGGCACATCTAGGATGCAGCCACTATATCCGAGAGTCTCTCCATCATTGTCCCTCATAGGAGAAACCTTAGACACCACCAAGTCCCCAAGGTAGCTCACGATACTTTTTTTTAATGTTTATGTTTGAGACAGAGCATGAACGGGAGAGGGTCAGAGAGAGGGAGACACAGAATCTGAAACAGGCTCCAGGCTCTGAGTTGTCATCACAGAGCCCAACGCGGGGCTCGAACTCGTGGACCGTGAGATGACCTGAGCTGAAGTTGGATGCTTAACCGACTGAGCCACCCAGGGACCCCATTACTTCAATATTCTCTACAAGATAGCAAATCTTCATCTGCAGAAAAAAATCATTCTTTGCAAAGCCATGGTCCCCTCTGATTCACATGACTGTGTGCCTAGTGTCTGAGTCCTAGCTTGTGAATGGATCCCAGGAAGGCCATGGCTGAGCTGCTGGACTGGAGAATCTGAAAGCTGCTGGAAAATGGCAGAGCTCTGTTCTCTCACTGGTGGTCCTGCCTTCTGCAGTTTCACCTCCTGGTTTTATTGGGGGACCCTTGACCCATATCACCATGTTGTCACTGGAACTCCTTGTTTTTACTCTGATGTTAGCATGAAATTGAGGTCTTGCTATGTATACCCCCACCTCTGCCCCACCACATGCTCAACATCTGTGTTTGGTGGCCGCTTTTTGGAATTTTCTCCCATGTGCCATAACAGAAGCACAAAAGGCTCACAGAGCTGGCTCATTTCTCAGCTGGAATCTTCTCCCCAAGTACATCCAGTCTTGAGTCTGTGATCCTGGCTGACTTTAGGTATCCTTCAAGAACAAAATGTCACTCAAAACAGTGACCCACCTTTCTGTTGCCAGTTGATGTCCAGAGATGGAAAGCATGAGTTTTTGGAGCTTCCGATTAAAGGCCTTTGTTCCACAGGCCAAAGGAACTGGTCTTAGATCACAAATGGCACTAAGTGTTCCAGGGAAGGTCCCATGTTTGTTGTTACATGGTGTTCCCGGTGGATTCTGACTCAGGGCTCCAATTGTTATGTTGATGGGCATCTGATTTGAGAAAGGTAGAGCGGCCTGATGGTGTCACCAGCTCTGAAAGCCCTCCTTCAACCACAAGATGGTTCTAGAAGGCTAGCAGCAGCTCTTCTAGTTCGAATTAAGCCTGGCCTGAAGGTTCCTTCTTAGGGCATAGAGGTATTGACCTAATTAGAGGTGAAGGTGACCATGAGGAAAAGGCTACTAGGTCACTCTGGGTGACTAAGGCTACAGTGGATGGGGGCAAATTCATGTGCACTAAGAATAAAAGCCCAAGAGTACTGGTTCTAGGACTAGGACTGTATCCCTGGGAATGGTTCTGCTGGCTTCCCAAACCAATGATTTCTCTACCAATATGCCGCATAATCTCATCCAAATTGGTGTGACAAGGGGCCCTGTCTCCAGATGCAGTAAACCATCTGATAGAACAGCAGCTCTGAGAAGGAGAATCAGGCTGTTGGGGTAAAAGGAAAATGCTGCCATGGATTAAACCTGATGGGGCTCACCTGAGAACTTCTGCAGAGGGGGTAATGCCCTTAACTGCTGTTCCTCTGCAATCCTCACCAGAGCTCTGGGATGGCTTGCCTGAAATAGCTAGAATCTGACCACTGACACAAGGGTGAAGTGGAGGGCAGCCTGTTAGGAGGGAAGGGATACCCTTTAGAATTGGAGGCTTAGGAGGTGATACACTCCTGGGGTGCAGGCTAACCCAGTTCTGTGAGGCCCCTTCTCCTTTCTCTGCCTCATGTAACCAGTAGGGAGGGGGCCCTAGGATGCTTCTGACTTTTGTGATACTGGCCATCTCTTCCCAGATGGCCCTGAATTTGGTGACAGTAACGCTGCTCTTTGATAGAAGTTAAATGATTGTCAGTCTCTTTGTAACTAATGGTCTTCCTTCAATCCATCCCACCTGCTTTCAGTTTCTGATGGGTTCCTTTGTGCTGATGTAGGCGTAGAAGATGAACGTATCCTTTGTGATTAAAAGGATAAAAGATTAAGTGATAGCTCACTTATTCAAAATTAACGTTTTCTTGAAATGTGTTTGAAGTTATAATTCCCTGATGCAACTGTATGTTACAGGCTATAATAACTCCTATTTCAAATACATAATAACGCTATTAATAAAAACAACCTAAGCCTACTAAAACATTCCCAGCGTTCACTGATCCGTGAGCTACCATTAGAACATGGGCCAGTCTGGAAGCACCGAGTCCCAAGCCACAATGGGTAGATCCTGCTTGCCCATTCACTTGCCCTCTGGAGGGCCAGTGAGGCCAGGCTTGAGGGTGTCTCCTACCTCAAAACGCTGTTTATTTACCTCCTGGGAGGGGAGTGATCTTCCAAGGTAACATGAGGAAAGTGTTTGTCACACTTCATTGGACCCTAGAGAGACAAAACTATATGTTTGAGGTCCTTGTAGGAAGTTAGGCTGGGGCATCCCCATACCTGGAATGCCACAGATTCCTTCCCAATAGCAAAGAAAAAGGACTCTAAGGTTGGGTTGTGGATAGGGGCAGGGGTCTATATTCCAGTTAAACTTTACAGAGCTAGTGACAGTCCAGTTGGCCACTGGGTCCAGCTGTGGTGCTTATCTAGTTGGGGCCCAGTCTAGTGGTGCTTCAGAAAGCTGGAGGGCCTAGAAGGATTCCACACCTCTTCTCTTGGGGCTCTGATGGGAGTGCTGCAGGAAATGATTGGTTTCTTGATTGCTTACTGAGGAACCTAGTTCAAAACAAGGGACCAGGGGAGGACTCTCGGGTTGTGACTCTGTTATAACAAAGGCGTAATTGTCTTGGCTCCATACTGGGCACTGCAAACTAAGCCCACATGGAGTTCCTTTGCTGATGCTGGTCAGGTGCATGGCTGAATTCTCGTGCAGCCCTGGCCATGTCTCGACAGATGGCACCTGTAGGAGGATGGAGCCCAGGCAATCTTGCTTGTTTAATAACCAGAAGGCACATTGAATTCTGTGCTTAGTGCAGCATTCCAGAAAAGCCTTCCAAGAGGCTATACCTTGCTGGTACCTCTGAATACTTTTTTAGAATATGGAGAACTGCTTGGTCTTTCACTTTATTTTTGATGCTTTTCCTTGTCCTTTTTCTTGACAAACCCTGGATTAGAGCTTCTCAAGTCTCCTTGACTCTAGGTGAGTCTTCTGATTTTTCCCAACCAGGGGCCCAGAGCACTGCAGGACTTCAAGGAGAACCTTCTGAGGGTTGCAGAGTGTCCCAATTCACAACCTATCATCATGGGCTCTTCTACCAAAGGCTGACATACCACTTCTGCCTATTGTCTTCTGTACTTCAAATTTGAGCCTGAGCCTCATGCTGCTTCCTCCCCCCGGCTCTGCCCACTCTTCCTTAGATACTTACCTCTGATGGTTTGGTTTTTCCCTTTTGGATGCTGCTGCTTTTATCCTTTGCTGGCTCCTTCTTTCTACCATGTTTTTCTTTAATGGTTGTGTTCCATGGGATTCAAGGCTATGCATCCTGAGCATTCTCTCCCTGGGTGACAGTAATGGAAGCACCAATGTGATCTCTATGGATCTCCTCTCTACCTTTCAGACCTGCAGCCTGAATGTGAGTGGAGCTTCAGACCCACCTATTCACCTGCATGTCTGATGGTCTTCCCAACTCCATTCACCCAAATGGAGCTCTGGTTCATTCTCTCCAAACCTGCTGCTTCCTCCCTCCCTGATAGCGCTCTGCACCAGGTGGCCAGGTCGGAATCACTCTACTTGACTCTTCTCTACCTTGCCATGTATGCAAATCTAACTCAAGTCCAGATTCTAATCTTCTCTTGAGTTTGGATTTAAGCAAAAGATGGAAGAATGGAGACCAATTCAAAACCTCCTTCTCTTTTTCTCCCTGTTCACCATAGCAGCCTAACTTAATCCTCCCTTCTAGGCTTGCTTCCCTCCAACACTTGATTCTACAAAGTGAGAGCTATGTTCCACTTTATTTCATTGTCTGATATTTGTCATGTTTCTAACGCTTAGTAGCAATAGGGGGCACAAAAACCAGCGTTCTATTTGCTTTTCCTCGGGAAACCTGTCTCCCAAGCTCTCTGGCTGCCTCCCTCCCTCCCTATCCAGCTCTTCTGCCCTCACCCTTGCTCAACCCAAGTGTATGGCAGCCAGGCTGCAGGAATATAGGTCCCTAATGGGACCCAGAGGAGACCAGAAGAGGGTCCTGCCAGAACCACACCCCTTCTAAGAGTCTTCTTTCCTTGGAAATCTTCCTATGCCTTTCATAAAGGGATCTTGGGAACCGTGTTCCCAGTTTAGGAAGCCAGGGGGAGGTTTGGGTTACTAATTCAAAAGGAAGAGGGCAAGGAAGAACAACAGTGGAGGGATTTGACCTCACCATGGAAACCAAGTGCCTGGTAGGGAGCTTGGGGAGGAAGAAATGGGGGGCTGCCCAATACTAGAGGGGTGGAGCCTTCTGCACACGTGGGAGAGCCAAGCAGTGAAGCTTTTCTTCGTGTTCTTTGTTGAACTCCTTAATTTCCACTTTAAGCTGGCAACTGTTAGACAGCTAAGCCTTGTGTGGTTCTCTGTTGATGATAAGCAGTTATATTGATCCCTAAATGGAGAGTACAGAACAGTCCTTAGAGATCCTATTTCCTCTTCATAGTGAGGAAAATAGCTGCTCTTCTAGTGCCCATGGAGAGCCAGGCCCTGTCCTAGGATGTTAACTCAATAGTTCTTGTAGTCTGAGGGTTAAATGGTGACAAGTATGGGCTCTTATTAACCAGTAGAGCTCTACGTAAAGATTCAGTGTATCCCTTGCTTGATTCAAATAAACCTATATTGTGACATATGCTCTATAGGATTGAGAAAGGCAGGACGATTCCAGTAAAACATGGCCTGAAATTCTTGATGCTAGTTCTTCCTAGCAGTAAGTAAACAAATGTGAAGATTTGGTCTCTAGACCCTTCTGTAGTAACACCACTGCGCTAGCTATGCCTGGGATGGAAGTGGTGGAGAGGGCAAAGTGTGGGATGCTGTTAGTTTCTGCTGATCCCAGGAAGCCTGTAAACATGTAAATATGTTCATAAAGTACTGACTGGGCACCAGACGTCAGTGCTATCACAAGATGAAATCGTAACTGTAGACTTGGAGTATTTGCTCCCGTAACTTAAGTAAATGTTACTGGTCCGTTAAGACTCAATTTGACAAACTGAACTTCAGTTAGTCGATCGTTTTTCTTAGCCAGGTAGGATGTTCCACTGCAATTCATGGTGACAATACTGAGGTTCTAGACCATGTGGGGGTGGGGATGGGTGAGGGTAATGTATAATGTGTCTCCACTCGGAGTATACTTGAGAGTATACAGAAGCCATCATTCTGCAACATCACTAGGAGGGGGGAAGTGTGCTTGGAACTCGACTTGCTCAAAGCAACACAGCTAGCTACTGATGGAGAAAGAATGGAGTCTGAGGTTTTCCAGTTAGGCTGAAGACCTATTGTTACTTGATGCTGGGAATTAGGGGAGCTAAAGTATAGCCATAGACTGACCACAGACCTGGTACCTTGGACTAATCTGCAAAATATATGTGCACCAGGCTTTCTGTACCTGTACACAGAATGACCACCTGGGGGTTTGACCTTGTGGAATGACCACAAGATGTTGTGGGCACTAAGTAATGGAGAGCTGACGATGTGATCAGCATCCTGTTGGAATGCTAACCGTACTTAATGGGAAATGCCACTAACCATACCTGCTGTGTTAGTCTGGTTTCTCTGGGAAAACGGGATAGAGCAGATGATAAATTGGCTCTTGTAATTATAGAGGTGCACAAGTCCCAAGATCTGCAGGCTAAGTCAGCAAGCTGCAGACCCAACAGAGCCAATTGTGTGGTTCCCATCCATAGGTCATCAGGCTTGAGACCCAAGAAGAGCCAATGTTCCAATATCTTAGTTTGAGTCCCAAATCAGGAAAACTGACTTCTCTGTGTGAAGGCGATGAGGCGGGAACAATTCTTCCTTGGGAGGGAGTCTGTCTTGTTCTACTCAGGTCTTGAACTGCCCTCTGTAGGGTGAGTGACTGACTTGGCATCCACTCTGCTCTATTCAGTCCACCAACTCAAGTGTTCATCTCATCCCAAAATGCCCTCACAGGCACACCCAGAATAACACTTGACTAGATACCTGGGCACCCAGTGACCCAACCAAGTGGACATGTAAAACTAGCCATCACACATGCGAATGCTTCAAGAATTCTAGATGAGGTTCTGTGTTCTTAGTTGAAAACCTGAAATAACACTAGAAAATGACCCATACATACAAAATCTTAGAAATTATGTGTTTTTTTACAGAATATAGGATACTGTTCTATAAAGAGCTCTCATAGAGTAGAAAATACTATAGTCTAACACCTTGCCTGTAGCTTCATTAGAGGACCTTACTAAAACTCCTCTTATGGTCACGGCCTGGCTCCTGTCCTGGTTTTATTGTCTGTGCAGCTAGCCAAGTCCATTCCCTCAAGGGTGACATCAGAAGATGTTTGTCAAAATGGTGATTCTCAGTAGTATACAACCCTCTGCTAGGATGCCACAGCCTCCCTGCTACTCCGAAAAATGAAAAGTAGGGCTAATGTGACTCTTAATCCCCTCAAAAACTGTTGCTTCCCTTTGCCTCCTTTATAAAAATTGGATAAACTCCATAACTCTTAGCTAAGGCAGGCCTCTCCCTCACTCCAAGTTTGCTTCCTCCACAGCTAATGACCAATACCCCTCTAATTCACTTGGAATCAAGACTGGGCTTTGATAATACTCAAGCAGAAGCAATTTCCCCTTTGGCTTTTCCTGCCTACTTTTCACACCACATGGGACATCTGAAGAAAGAACTAACTTCTAATCTTAAGACAAAACCCATCCATAGCCAGGATCAAATATTTTGCTGTGTTTCAGCAGAATTGTTTATCCCATTTATCCCACTGTGTTTAGATTCCTCCCAAACTAGGCCCTAAGATAGAATACCCTGAGAAAAAGGTTTGACTGTGAAGTCCTGGCAAAGGAGTTGAGGTGATCTAGGGAAAGGAAAGCTGTGACCATAAGAGTCCTAATAAGCCAGCTTCTACAGGGATAGACTAGAGATTATAACGATTGCTAGAGCTTTTCTTAAGGGTTAAACACCTACTTCAGAATTATTCTGGACTGAGAAATCTGGGTTATATATGCTCATGACATGTTAGTCACTTATTAAAGTGCCTCTGAGATATTCTAAGCCTACTGGGTCATAGATACAAAGTGGGTTCTGCAGCCCATGAGTTGCCTCCAAAGAAGATGGAGCTATTCTGATGCAGAGTCCAGGATGTCAGCCCCGGGGTGCACAAAACTTACAGCATGGGGATTCAAGGGGCATGGTAGAGGATGGGCCGTATGTTCCACTAAGTGTTGGAGATATTAAGATGAAGGCTTCTTTAAGTGTCCATAATGCAGAGTAGGAGCTGAGAATAGTGGATGGTAGAGAGTTAGATTTTCCTTTTTTTTTCCCTTCCTTGAAATGGTATCTTAGAAAACCGTTAACACTTGAATTTTTTCCTATAAGATGTAACAGGGCCAGTTCCACCACTCGCTCCTTTCCATCTTGGATTAAGCAAACCTTTCATGGAAATCCCTTGAAATCCTATGTTCAGTCTTGGATATATAGAAACCAGCAGAAACATCTGGTCTGCCTGCAAGCCTGCTCAGTGTCTTTGCTCAATCATCCCAAGATACATATGGGGGGAGAGAGCGAGCAAGGAGAACAATCTGTTAAGAACTAAGAGCCAAAATATCCCCAAATGTGATAAGTGACCTGAATCTATTCATCCAAAAATTGTAATGAACTCCAAGGAGGATAAACCTAAAGAAATCTACAAGACGCGGTATCAGATTGTCAAAGGACAAAAATGGAGTCAACTCATTATGTACAAGGGTATCCTCCACTAAGATTAACAACTGAATTCTCATCAGATCATGGAAGCCAGAAGGCTGTGGGGTGATTGACAGGTGTTTTTTTTTCCTTTTTCCTCTTAGTACTTAAAGAATTTTATGTCTGGCAAAACTGTTCTCCCAAAACAGAAATCAAGAAATTCCTAGATAAACAAAAACTGAGACCTTGCCATACAACAGATGCTAAATGGAGTCCTTCAGATTTAAAGGACACTGGAAAGTAACTCCAACCCATGTGAAGAAATCATTGGACTGTGTTTCCTATTGGGGTGATGCAAACATTGTGGAACTAGATAGTAGTGATGGTTGCATAACTTTGGGGATATACTGAATGCTACTGAATTGTATATTTTAAAATGGTTCAAATGGTGAATTTTAGGTTCTATAAATCTTCTACCAATTTTAAAATGTCTTCTGGGAGACCACCAACTGGAGAACTACTTAGGGCCCATCTGATTGAACTGTCGTGCTCCCAAAGGATCTCCTGTCCACAAAACCAAGGTATTAGAACTGCATGATCTTAGTTCTGGAACAGCTGAGAATATGTGGAAGAACATAGTGGAAGATGTCTGACAAGACCACGCACACGTATTTGGTTACCTGGGTGGAACTGGCTTCAACCCTCAACCTTAATGAGCCAATAGTAAAGTTTTGGTTCAATAACCATATCTGATGGTTCTAGTCATGACCCATGCTGAGACTGCCTCTGAAATTCCTGGATTTTGAAAAACCTGTGTCAGATGTTGTTTATCTTTTCAGATATGATTAACTTTGGGATGTATGAATGAAAGGTGGACTTTGGGTAACCTAGTTGCTCCCTCTTTGGGTTGTATTGGTCTTAGAAGGGGGCTGGACTTTGACAGAAGAGCCATCTATTCCTTGGCAATAATGGTCTTCTCCTCCACACCCGAACCTCTGAAGATGAGGTACTTTTTCCTTGCCTTCCAGGTCCTCCAGGATGAAGTCTCTTTGACCATCACTATAGCTTCTGTCCTGGATCATTCCTGAAAAGCAAACATCTACCACTCATGCATAATTTCTGGGATTGCAGATTCTCTGCCCAGGTGAAATTATTATAGCCTGAGTTTAAGAGGCTGATTAAGCCTGGCCATAGTCCTTAAGGGCAAAGGGTGTTGTAGAGTGAGCTTTTCTTGTACATTCATCTCCATCTCAGAAAGCTGCTTCCTGAATTGTGTCCCATGGAGTACTGTTGAGAGCAGCACTTGTAGGAGGATTGATCCAGCAGGACTTGGGTAGAGAAGTTGATCTGTCACTTAGGCTGAGAGGGCCAGGCCTTTATGCTGCTATTTTGGGATAACTCTGAATCCTCCTCCCAGCTTCACAATTCTCTGTAGCACTAGTGGTGTTCCGCCACTGGAATGTGTCCCTGAGAATGGTGCATGACCTTTGGCAAAGATGATATCTTCAGATGAGGCAGCCCCATAGAGTAGTAGCATTATTCCAGGTATTGCTACATGTAGCTGAGGGGGGAGAAGCTCTCTGTTCCTTGAGTCCTCAGGCAGCAACAATAGCTCATTTTTAAGTTTGTCTTTGCTATGTCCCCTGACATAAGCATGCCCCTTTTGGGAGCTAGTGCCTCTAAATCTACAAGTCCCAGAGTTGTAGGGTCAGGAAGAAGGACAAATCCACAAGTGGGTCACTGGGAGTGATGGTAAATGGGAGGTGTGCCTACCTGAAGCCTTTGACCTCGTCCTGATGCAGAATACGTTAAATCAGATACGTTTCTGTAGTGGTATATCATTCAAAGAAGGGCATTTAAGTGTAAAAAGGATGGATTGTGGTTGATCCTGTCACGGACCTGGGAGCCAAAGTATTGTCTGCAAACTGGTACTTCAGCTTTGAAGGAAGATTTGTATGTATGTATTAAAGAATTAACCCAGGACTCATGAGTTGTCTATACCCTGCATATTCTAAAGAGAAAGGTCTGATCCTTGCCTGGCTCTTGAGAGAGCACCTCTAATACTTTGGAACATCCTGCCTGATCGTGTTTTTGTTTACTTGGGTACCATGGGCAACCCCAAACCGTCTATGCTAAACCATGCGATTTATAGTGGCAGACTTAGCCCACATGGTATCAGCTTGACCTCTGGAGGAGCTGGGTACTAAGTTCTCCCACACAGGTGGCCATCCCATACCTACTTCCAATAAAAACTCGATACCAAGGCTCACCTGAGCTTCCCTGTTTCCATGTGTGTGGTCCCACATCATTGCTGGGAGATATAAGTATCTATATGACCCCACTGGGAGAGAACAACTAGAAACTTGGGCCTGATGTCTCCTGGACCCTGCCCTTTGTGCATAGGGGCATGAGTAGCAGCCACTACAATGGGGCTTTACATGAAATCTTATCCTTACTTGGCCACCCCTTCCTTCTCTTGCTCATCTTTACTACCTTGTTACTTCCTCTTGGAAGCACTTCCCTTCATAAACCATTTGCATGTAACTTCCATATTTCTGGGATAATCAATGCAAGATAGTTGTTACCAGAAGTCTCCCTTGGAAGCAGAGTTTCAGAATGAGATTTTTGAAGATGAATCACTCGCCAGCCTAATGACCAGGATCCCATCACTGGAGATAAGTAGATGACTGGTCATAACGGTAAAACTAGAGTGGTGGTTCTCAATGTGGTCCCCAGGCCAGCAGCATTGGCATCTCCTGGGAACCTTCTAGAAATGCAAATCTCTGGACTCCATTCCAGACCTACTGAATCCAACTCGGGGAGTGGGTCTTAATCAGTTGGAACAAGCTCTGTAGGTGTTTCAAGTACATACTGAAAGGCTGACTTCCACCTCTGGATTTGGATGGTGGAAGGGGATGCATGGTTTTGTGTAATCTCTAGCATGTGAGAAAAGTGGGGGGAGGATGGCTTGAATGAATTAAGGATTGGAACTTGTGGAGTAGGACTGGGCCAATCCTCTACGCTAAGTAAGACCCAGTGCAAAAATTGAAAGGGCCCTATGGTGATAGTTTTAAGACTTTCCTCACCTACAGCCCTGGTTTCATGCAGTGAGCCCAGCTTCTAGAATTCTGTGGAGCTTAAGACCCATTACCTGCATACTGCAGACTCCTGGCCACCTCTTGCTATTTCCAATCTTAACACCTGGCAGGACACAGTCTCCTCCCCAGCTTTTCGATGCTGCTATGTCACTTCTAAAGCATGTACTTGCCATACCCTGTTGACTGTTCAGAATGTGTTAAAATAAAAAATCAGAAGCTTAGGTATATGGCCTGACCATGATTCCAACCCCTAACTTAAAACCCAGAAAGAGCATGCTGGGGTGGAAAAGACCTTTCCAAGCTGAACTTTCTGAAGGACTACATATGTAATTGACCAGCAATTCATATGCTACAATAGCTGCATTAACGTTTTCTACCTTCTGTTCACTTCAATTTCAGAGGTTCTATTGTGGACCAGACCAAACTGCAATATACTTAGTTGGTGCTAAATAGAAGTGTCCAATTTAGCATAGCCCTTTGGACTCTGAGGATTATGTGGGTTTTTACATGTTTTACTCCAAGCACAGTTATTCTGAAATAAACCTTCCCTTTAAAGAGGTTTGCCAGGTAAAACATAAGTG
Organism: Prionailurus viverrinus; assembly: GCF_022837055.1. Classification (NCBI taxonomy): domain Eukaryota; kingdom Metazoa; phylum Chordata; class Mammalia; order Carnivora; family Felidae; genus Prionailurus; species Prionailurus viverrinus. Next base: position 79,739,771 of record NC_062578.1, read on the forward strand.
TCCAGTTAAACTTAAATTTCAGAAAAATGAATATTTTAATATAAATCCCAAATATTACATGAGACCTAATTATGCTAAAAGAAAAAACACTTAAACTTGGTATCCACTATTCTTATAAGGCAATAAAAATAGGATTTTTACAGGCTTCACACAATGCTTTCCTGAAACCGATATTCTAACTTTTTGGTATTTCCTACCAATAGCAAAGCTAGATAGCTTTATGCCTCTAGGTATGAATAAGATCCTGGGATCTGAGATTATACTGACAGATGGTGACTCCATGGATGGCCTCTATGCTTCAGCATGGGGGGGAGGGACCCAGATTAGTCTAACTCCCTGGAAATAGTCATTCTGTCACATTTCAGTTGGTACTGGTCCCATGGATGGTCAAGAACACCCTGGACTATGAAGTGTAGGCTCCTGACTTCAGCCTTAAACATCAGCAACAACATAGAATACCAGGCACTGAGATCTATCCTGGGACTAGAAAAATCAACTGGAGGCCTCTTAATTGGCAATAAATTGGGGATCTTAAACTTTCCTAAGCCTTCATTCAGTATTTACACTTGGCTCTTTCCATTTGCCTCCTGGACAACTAAAACTTTGCCCATATGTGATGGTTCCCACATATTTTAGTAACATGTTTAGTTCCCACATTCATTATTTAGTAATATTTTTTTTTACTTTAGGACTACATCTTTATTTTCCCCCAACAACCCTCTCAGCTTTCCTCCATTCTTATTTCATCGCATTCCAATATGCCAGTCATGACCAAATACATGGGGAAGTGTAGAGTCCGTGACTCCCATCTGTCCTTACCACTCCTTGATCTTCTATATCTTGGTGGCCAGAAATCTAATGAGAAATCTGTCTCCTGCCACTCCCCATCCATTTAACTGTTCACTTTTAGCACATATGTAGCAGATTTAGAATCAGGACACCTACCCTTGTGGGAAACGAATTTATTGACTAGAGTATGCTCCCACGCTGTTCCTTTTACCTTGATCCTTAAAGCATCCATTCATGTTGACCTCTCCCCTTGCCCTCTCCAGAGAGGGTTTCATACACCTGTGCTATAGTGAGATTCTTGTCAGTCTGCCGCCTTCTGGGATTCCCTAACCTTCTAAGTGACTTCCTAGTTTGTATACATTAAGATTTACTTTGTTTTAAAAACCTACAGGTTTTGGCAAATACATAATGTGTCCACCAGTAGCTTATAGAATAGTTTCACTTCCCCCCAAATCCTGTGCTCTACCTATTCTCTCTCCCTCCTCCCCCACCGAATAACTAGAAACAAGTAATACTCTTACTATACGGTATTGGAATCCTACAGTACAGTCCTTTAAAAACTGGTTTAACTTGGGGCGCCTGGGTGGCGCAGTCGGTTAAGCGTCCGACTTCAGCCAGGTCACGATCTCGCGGTCCGGGAGTTCGCGATCTCGCGAGATCTCGAGTGATCTCGCGTGAGTTCGAGCCCCGCGTCGGGCTCTGGGCTGATGGCTCAGAGCCTGGAGCCTGTTTCCGATTCTGTGTCTCCCTCTCTCTCTGCCCCTCCCCCGTTCATGCTCTGTCTCTCTCTGTCCCAAAAATTTAAAAACTGGTTTAACTTAGCAATACACATTTAAGACTGCTACATGCCTTTCTGTGGCTTGTTAGCTCCTTTATTTTTATTCCTTGGTAATATTCTATTAAATGAATAGAACACTGTTTACTCATCTATTGAATAATACCATGGTTGCTTCCAGTTTTTGGCAGTTGTGAAAAAAACTTGCTATAAACACCTATGTACAGCACTTTCTTTGAAGTATAGTCAACAGTGGTATTTTCAGGTGCAAAATGATTCAACAACTCTATAGGTCTTGCAGTGCTCCTCGTGATAAATGTACCGTTAATCCCCCTTCATTTTATCCATCGCCCCTTACCATCCCTCTGGCAACCACCAATTTGTTCTCCGTTTTTTAACTCTGGTCTTCCTGTGGAATTTAACAAGATGAAATGAGACATGAGCGAGATCCTATTGTATTTGTCTTTCCCTTATTTCATTCAGCATTCTACCCTCTAGTTCAGTCCATGTTGTTGTAAATGACAAGACTTCATTCTTATGGCTGAGTGCTATTCCATTGTGTGTATATACCACATCTTTATCCATTCATCTCTGGATGGGCACCTGGGTTGCTTCCTTGTCTCAGCTATTGTAAATAATGCTGCAGTGAACATGGGGGTGCATGTGTCTTTTGGAATGAATGTTTTCATTTTCTTTGAGTAAATGCCCGGTAGTAGAATTACTGGATCATATGGTAATTCTATCTTTAACTTTTTGAAGACCCTCCACCTGTGCAGGATTTTGTGTGCACAGAAATTAATGGGGGTAGAAATATCTAGGAGCATAATTGCTGGATTATGTTAAGACTATGCTTACCTTTGTAAGTTAGTGTCAAACTGTCCTTCCAAAGTGATTATACCATCTTTTATCCTCCCCACCCCACCCCCCACCAGTGATGATCCTAGAGGTTCTGCACCCTGGTGGGCATTTATTTTTTCAGTTTTTGTTTTTAATCTAATAGGAATGTAGTGGCAACTGGCTTTAATTTGCAATTCCCTAATGACAAATGATGCTTAACTGGCCATTTGTGTATCTTCCTTGCTGAAATACCTGTTCAGTTCTTACCATTTTTAAAAACTGGATCACTTTTATTCCCAAAATCTAAGAACCTCTTAAAATAGAACAGTATTTTCCAAGTCTGTGAAAGAGGTTAAGAAAGTGAAAGACAGCCACATAGTAGTACTCATTTTAACAAAGTCCAACTTACTGAGTTCTTAGATCAAACATCAAAGGCACAATCCATGAAAAATGTATCCCCAAACCCAAGATGATCATGATTGTTCTCACGTGTTCTCTTCTAGAAGTTTTATAGTCTTGCATTTTACATTTAGGCCCATGACACATTTTGAATTTGTGGATGGTGTAAGGTCTGTGTCAAGATTTTTTTTTTTAACACGTGGACTTCTACTTGCTCCAACACCGTTTGTTGAAAAGACCATTCACAGTAGAACAGAGAAAAGGATAAGCTATATTTGTGTGGATCTTTCTGGGCTTTGTTCCATGCCCTCAACCTATGTCTACTTCACAAATACCACACTGTCTTGATCACAGTAGTGATCTAGTGTTGAAAGTGTATGATGTTAGACTTCTAACTCTTGTTCATTCTTCAGTACTATTGACTGTTCTGAATTTTTGTATTTCCATGTTTGCCTTTAGAATGTTTGTCAGTATCCACAAAGGGTGTACTAGGAATTGAGCAGCTCACAATAGCTTATGGGAGTTAGTGTGGGCAAAAGAAATCCTGTCCTCCAAATATCAGGGATCTGTGCTCTTGGGATCTGTGACCAGAAGCGACAGATCCCTGGTATTTGTGTAGAGGTACGGACAGAGGCAAATAGTCCTTGTTGGACCTCCCCCTACTATTTTAACCTTCTCCTTCTCTAGCTGAAGTGAAAATACAAAAAAAAATGGAAATCTCAGTAATGAGATAACCTAAGAAACCAAAATTTTCTAGAGCTGACAAGTAAAATAACTGAAATGAAAAACTCACTAGAAAGATTCAAATACAGATTTGAGCAGGCAGAAGAATTTGAACTTAAAATAGGACTACAAAAAGTGTTCCCTTTTAGGGACACCTGGGTGGCTCCATCTGTTGAGCAGCCAACTCTTGACTTAGGCTCAGGTCATGATCTGGGGTGGTGGGATGGAGCCCTGTGTCAAACTCTGTGCTGAGCATGGAGCCTGCTTAAGATTCTCTCCCCCTGTCCCTCTCTCCTGCTTGCATTCTCACTCTCTCTCAAAAACAAAAATATTCACTTTTATTCAGTCTCTTGTCAGACTCCAAGCCTAAGGAATCCAAGTGGACCAATATGGGCATCACTGGAATCCCAGAAGGAGAAGAGAAATGGGCAGAGAAGAATAGTTGGGGAAAAAATAATGCCTGAATTCTTCCTAAATTTGAACTTCTTAGAGTTTATGAAGCTTCTTGGATATCTATATCATGTAAGGTGAACTCAGAGGACCGCACTGTGACACATTATAAGCAAAGTTTCCTAAGATGAAAGGAATCTTAAATGGCAAGAGAAATGACTTGCCAAATACAAGAGGGCCTCAATAAGATTAACAGCATATTTTTCATCAGAAACTTTGGAAGCTAAAGGCAGTGGGCTGATTTTTGTTTCTCTTTTAGCCCCTTTGACTAGGTCAACCAAGAATTCTATACCTGGTGAAACCACCCTTCAAAAGTAAGGCATAATTTAAGACCTTTCCAGAAAACCAAAAGCCGATCAGAAGGACATTCATGACCAATAGACTTGTCCTGCAAGAATTGTTAAGGTAGTTGGGGCGCCTGGGTGGCGCAGTCGGTTAAGCGTCCGACTTCAGCCAGGTCACGATCTCGCGGTCCGTGAGTTCGAGCCCCGCGTCAGGCTCTGGGCTGATGGCTCAGAGCCTGGAGCCTGTTTCCGATTCTGTGTCTCCCTCTCTCTCTGCCCCTCCCCCGTTCATGCTCTGTCTCTCTCTGTCCCAAAAATAAATAAACGTTGAAAAAAAAAAAAATTTTAAAAAAAAAAAGAATTGTTAAGGTAGTTATGTAAGATGAAATGAAAGGACACTAGACCATACTCGAGGCCATGTGAAGAGATAAAGATCTTAATAAAAGTAAATGAGTAATTATGAAAGCTACTATTAAAACAGTGGCTTAGGACTCCACTTTTTCTACATAATTCTTCTAAATGCATTCTCTTAAACTAGTCTGTATGGGGGCACAAATTGTATAAAGATGTAATTCTGTGAGCACTACAACAGCTCTAAAGGGAGTAGGGACAGCCCTAAAGGGAACAGAGTTTTTGTATATTATTGAGTTAAACTGGTATAAATTCAAATTAGAGTGTAATAACATTAGATATGTAATCCCCTGGTAATTACACAAGAAAATTATTATGGTGTATATATACAAAAGGAAATGATAGATTCAAATACTTCAAAATCAATTAAAATAAAATACACTAATACAGGAAATAAGCACAAGAACTAAATGAAAGGATAGAAGTCTCCATCAGTAATTATTTTAAATGTAAATGGGTTAAAATCTCCAATTAAGACAGACTGGCAGAATGGATTTTCTTCAGTACAACTAAATGGTGTCTACAAAAGACCCACTTAAGTCCAAACGCTTATAAAAAGATTACATGAAATATGTTTCCATTCTTTCAAATAGTAATGAAAATATAGTAGGGGTGGCTATACTCTCTGGAAAATTAGCCTTAAAGGTTATCAGAGACCAGGACACTACATATTAATTAAAAGTTCAGTACAAAAATATAAATACTTAGGTATCTAATGACATATATTAAAAGGACAGAATTAAGGAAAGAACTAGACATCTCGGCAGTAACAGACTTAGAATCCCACTGAGGGAATTAAACTGGATAATTTCAACTGCTGTGTCTTAAAGTTTGCTGATGCTTCTTCCACTTCACAAGAGCTCAGCAGAAGGTGATCTTTTTAGTTGTCTTTCAACTCGTAATTGTGTTGGTTCTATAACTTGTATTTCTTCATTAACCATCTTTATTTGGGGAGACGACATTCTTGTAGTTCTTAGACATCTTTTGGCCTTTGTTTAGTTCTTTGAACATTTACAACATCTGGTTTAAAGCCTAGATCTACGTCTGACTTCTTCCTTGGAGACAGTTTGCTGGCTGCTTTTTCTTTCTAGATGGTTCATACTTCCTCTTTCCTGGGAGACTTGTAATTTCTTGCTGGACATGTTAACTGGAAGTCCGATCTTCCCCTCCTTCTGTTTTGTTGTTGCTTTTTGTTGCTGATCCTGCTGTTCTTTCTTGGATTCAAACAGTACTTCACAAACTTGAGAGCCTTCACTAAGCTAACTGCCATGTGTAGCCACCAGTCGGCTAATAACTGGACAGATTTCTCTTTGTAAAACATTTGAGAGTGCAAGCAGAGGAGAGGCAGAGAGAGGGGGAGAAAGAATTCCAAGCAGACTCTATGCTGTCAGTGCAGGGCTTGATCTCCCAAATCACAGGATTTTGACCTGAGTGAAAATCATGAGTTGAACACTCAACTGACTGAGCCACAAAGGCCCCCCAGGCAGATCTCTTTAACTGCCTCAGCTCTTAGGTCTCCAAGCTCTTGCTAAGTGAATGTGCGTGTGTTGTAGATCAAGCTGTCAATGTTCTTGTAGGCAGTTCACGACTTTTCAGCCTTTACTTCCTGTTAGCACAGGGCCAAGATCAGCTAGAGGTAAGGAATCAGGACCTTCTCAGGTCTTCCCTGGGTATGCAACAGCTCTCACCTATGTGTGGCCATGTAGATTTCCAGGAATAAGCTGGAACTTTTCAAATCATGCTATAGAATTCTCATTCCCAATTTTTTTTTTCCTTTTAAGCTTTTGGGTCAACCTTTATTATCCCCAATTGGTAATGATGCCTCAGACCTCCATGATGTTCACAATTGCCACTGAGTGTCTTCAACAAACACCCTGGTATAGGACTTGTCATAATCCTTCCTGAGAATGGAGATTTCCAGTGGTGTTTCAGGCCAAATCGTGAAAATTCTATTAATGTGGTTGTGGAGAAGCTCCAAGTTGTTCTGTTCTTTCCAGTGGCTGCTGGTTCTCCCACCCACCATGGGAGTAATGTTTGTTGGCTGTAAGTAAAGTTGTAAGGCTGTTGTAATGTTTGGGCCACCCTGAGGCTGGGGAGAAGGACAAAACACACTGAAGATCACTGCTATGACTGAGACGGAGTCATTTCTCTTGAAGAAACGCTACTGATGGTTAGCCTTTGACTAGCCTGAAAAGTTCTAAAGTCGACTTGACTTATTTTGCCAGTGTTCTCCCTACTTTTAATAGAAGAGTAAATTTTCAGAGGTTGTTCCTCAAACTAAGGAGTTCTTACAACAGCCATTTTGGTCTCAAACATTTCCTTCATCTTTAAAAATGACACTGGTGTTTTTGAAGTGTCTGGACCAGTTATCTACAGATCATCCCATATTGTGGACAGAATCCATCCACTATTTCAAATGTCTTTTTTCCCCACAGAAAATTCTGGTGTCAAACCATAATTTCTCCGTGTCCTCTGGAGGAGGTAATATGGGGGAGATGGATAAATTAAGACTATCAAAAAACTAATAGCAAAAGTATTTAAGGAGATAAATGATAAATGTTGCTTATTTACTGTTGATAGGATCTTTTGTGGATTTAATTATAATCAACCGCACTTTTTTTTTTTTAACGTTTATTTATTTTTGAGACAGAGACAGAACATGAACAGGGGAGGGGCAGAGAGAGAGGGAGACCCAGAATCTGAAGCAGGCTCCAGGCTCTGAGCCATCAGCCCAGAGCCTGATGCTGGGCTCGAACTCAGACCGTGAGATCATGACCTGAGTTGAAGTTGGTCGCTTAACCGACTGAGCCACCCAGGCGCCCCTCAACAGAACTTTTGGTATGACTGGGTAGAGAAGGTGTACTAACATTGCAATAACCTACTCCTAATAAACCATGTAATAATGTGTACAAACAGGAGTTCCCATAGAAATTCACTAATTCTGATACATCATAAGAAGTTATTTCAAACTTTAGTGCTAATACCTAAACTGTACTTCTAGTGCAGATATTTATATTTTTGCATGGTATATGGTAGAGTATACCTGCAACTTCTGCATTAGCAATTTTGTAGATATTAGAGGGGAAACAGGAATCACCATTCAATTACTAAAGGCTACTAGCACTTCCTACAAAAAGTTTTCCCTGATGCAATTAGCAATATCTGTCAAACCTGACAATTGTCAAAGTGAAATCTTAAAATTCCCACTTGTGTTTATGCTATCCATTTTCAGTCACTTTCTCATTAAAATACTAAATACCACCAGTCTATTACAGGACTTGTGCGAGGTAGAGAGAACTTGGTTGTCCAATTCCCCCACCCCACTCCCACTACAAGTGGACTTCTTCCCACTACAAGATAATGGTTGCAAATAAGAGTTTAAGGCTTACAAACAAGTAAAAATGTTTGTTTTTCCTTCTACTGAGCCCAGAAGCTTGTCTAAGTCCAAGTCTGGCTGTCCTCGAAAAGAATGCCTTTTCCTAAAAGAGACCTCGAAATTTAATGAAGTGAAATCCTATACCTTTTATATTTAATACTGGACTATCAGAGTTTATTCACTCTAGGATACTTGGAAGCCATGAATCACTGAGCTAAGTAAATAGTGAAGAAATTCTAAGATTTCTCCCACATCCAACTTGGCCAAGACACAAACCTATGATAAATAAAGGGATTCTAAAACAAGCGTCTGACAAATTTAGCGATGGAAATTTCAAGTCTCCAATTAAGTATCGTAATTGATTGTTGAGAAGGCATCTTTCCAAACAATTACTTTCAAAACTTTGCAAGTGCTGAGCACTAATTTTAACCCAATTATTTCTACATATCTTCTGAACAAATCAAAGTCCAAGATCAGAGTTCTTCAGTAAAAACTGTTCTTTTCCTATCCAATTCCCTTGCTAAAATTGGGACATCCCCCTCCTTCCCCACCACCACAATCCCTACTTCAGAATTTCCACATTTTAAAGCCAACAAACTCAGGAACATATTCATTGGTTTGTCTTTCCCCAAAACAAAGAAACTTAAACTATTTTTGTGCTGGTGGTTGTTTATTTTGCTCTCCCTTGTGCCTTGGGGGCTGGATATCTAATAGCTAGTTCTCATTAGTAGAATATAAATCTAGGACCCTGGAGGCCAGGGACTCTGGCAAACCTATGCTGCAGGCTTGATAAAGTAAAATGGAAACAATCCATTTCCTTACCTCTAAATGCATGTGCTTGCCAAATAGGAACTTGAGAGGTGTCCTGCGTGATCCCCCGTTACCCTGTGGACTCTGGGGACCTGAATGCTGGGGAGAAGTGGCTATTGAGCCTCTGTAGCAGAGACCCTGAAAGTTAGATTTGGTCCCTCTAACTCTTTCTCCTTAAAAACATCACTGTTGTAGGTATTTCAAGCAAAAAATCTCTAATTCAGAGACTCACACACTTACAAAATCACCAGAATGATGTCTCCCTGTACCTTGAATTATATGGCACTTGATGCCAAAACACAAGATTGGCTACTTCCTAGTGTCCTGGAGAGATTATAGAACAAAAAGGCCACATTCGTACTTTTCCCTTTTCAGTGCAAGGCATGGTCAGAGGAGCAGAGCTTTTTAAGCCTTCCCTAAACGAATGTAGCCTGTCTTCTAGCTATGGGGTCAGTATATAAGAAAAACTCAAGTATTAGTCCTTCAAGTGGCAAGTTAACTACTAAAACTTAGCTTCATATCTGTATCAGGGCTCTTAGGTGAAAGTCTGTTTCATTCATATAATCCCCTTTCCAATCTCCAGAATTCTCCATCATGAAACTACAAATCCTGCAGAGTTCTACTTCTGCCACAGTAGCCCCTCCTCCCCTGGCTGAGGCCCCAGATCCCCCATGCACCCTTGCCTGGAGCTGTGGTATAGACGTGATCTGAGGAAGTTACCTCGAAGGGGATTCTGCATCTGTACCAATCCTCACTTCCTCCAGGCCCATTACAATCGAATCATCCCAGCAGACAGAAGTTGAACATAGGAAGCGATAGCTTACATGCTGTCAGAATTGCAACTTTTGGTTGTCACATCAGCTAAAGCATAGGTATGTGTGTAGGGGAACTAATTACAAGGGTGCTGGACCAAGGAAGATGACCTGGAATCACCTTGGTCCAAAATCCTCAGGAAAAGAGCCCTTCCTATAAAGGTTCAGAGGTAATGCGTGGTCCCTAGCAACAAACGGCTCAGTGTCGGTCTGTATTAAGTGAAGTCAAGGTGCCGGAACCTCTCTCATGTAGAGGAAGGAACCTAAAGACTCTGGAAGATGTACATGTCGGCACGTGGGTTGAGTAGTCTCTGGCTGCCTTGCTCCAGGGTTCCTGCAGCCATTTGACAACCACTCCCCTCTACTGCACCACCTCTGCCTTGCTTTTGGCCCCAGGACGACTCTGCTGCTGTCGCGTGAAGACCTGTGGGAGCCCGTGTCTCCATCTTGGTTCAGGCACCCATCTAAAATTGCAAGGTAGTTGCCATCTGGCTAAAGCAGAATGGAATATTTATAGAATTCTTCTACCCTATTTTGTGCTTTGTATGGCACCTTCTATATGGTTCCTCAGAGGGTTCCAGAAGTGTTTTCTTAGTCCCAGTTTCCAGAAGTGATAAGGACCCCAGATTTCACCACCACAGATGCTAGCAGTGGCCCGAGGGGGCTTTCCTATTGAAGTGCATGTGGTGGCTGCCACCAGCCTCCCGTCTTTATCTGACGGTTTCCCTGGCCACTGGTGGCTACTCTGCTTGCACACCTGTTTGAAGTGCCTGAGAATTTGTGCCCTGAAGCCACCTGACAGTATTGAGCTCTGGTTACCCATAGGGTGAACATAGTTGATAATGTGCCATGGTGTGGAAGATGATCCCTAGAAGTGTTGGCAAGCTAATGGGAAAGGGAGGAGAAGGCAGCAAGTAGTCCCTCTCTCCAGGGTTGCTTCTAGGGGGACTTTAAGACCCTTAAACTGAAAGGTTTAAGGTTGACTGCAAGTGGCCTTAGGAAGTAGATGATCGAAATGGAAACCTGTCAAAAGATCAATGAAACACATTAAAAGGAATACTTTATATAAGCAAAAATCCTTTCAAATTGGGCAGTACCATCCCAGAGGGTGTTAAGAGCATTCCACAGAGAGGAGCCAGGGGAAACAATTCTATGTGGCAGGCATGGAAGCAAAGAAGGAGTTGTTCCCCTGGCTGTGGCTTAAAGCCTACGTGGCTATTTGTGACTGGCTGTAGGCGGGCAGTTAAAATCCCTGGCACGCTGGAGATCCCATTACTAGGACCTTCCCTGTAGTTGATAAGGATGCGAAGTTGATGGAAGAGGGATCTCTGACAAGGGATATGTGACAGTGTCTGGAGATGGTCTTGTTTGTCACATACAGGGTTGGTGGGGGGAGACTACTCCTGCCATCTAGTATGTAGAGGCCAGGGATGCTGCTGAACAACCTGTCCTGCTAGCACAGCCCCAGTACAAAGATTACTTGGCCCAAGTCCACTCCATGGGGATCAGAAGAACCCCAGGAACCTATTGAGTCTTCAGTTATGCTGACCTCTGGGGTTTATGATCAAAACTGCCCAGATACAGCTGTAACCCCCAAGAACCCCAAGCAAGTGTACCCACCCAGCTGAGCTCAATCAACCCACAGAACCGGGAGAGAGTGTAAGGCCTTACTGTTTTAAGCATGGGGCACCTGGGTGGTTCAGTCGGTTAAGTGGCCGACTTCAGCTCAGGTCATGATCTCGCGGTCCGTGAGTTTGAGCCCCGCGTCGGGCTCTGTGCTGACCGCTTAGAGCCTGGAGCCTGTTTCAGATTCTGTGTCTCCCTCTCTCTCTGACCCTTCCCCGTTCATGCTTTGTCTCTTTCTGTCTCAAAAATAAATAAACGTTAAAAAAGATTAAAAAAAAAAAGCCACTGAGAATTGGGGTGGTTGTTTACACAGCAATAGACGAACAGTAAGCTAACATGGTTTGTTTTTGTTCTCTCTCCTGCTCCCAACCGAAAGAACCTTCACAAAGTGTCTTTTACTTAAGTTTTTCCTGTGAGGTCTTAGAACACCTGCTTTGTTTATTCGGACTAATTCTCTATTTTGATTCTCGAAGTCCTTCATAAGTCTCAGTCCTTCTCATGTGGAGGACCTCAATCCACAAAGGTGAGAGGGAGAGTCCCTTTCAACACGGACTGTGCCGGGATTCCTGCTACAACCCTGTTGGACTCTTCCCAAGAGTCCACCAGCTGCTAGAGAGTTCTCACTACCTTACCAGACTGGTTATCTTCAGCAGGATTTGGGAAAGGCATTCACTCATTCAGAGCTCTGAGAATGCCTGACTGCCTCTGCACATGTTTGTGGAGCTAGGTCTACTGAACACGTTAAGTAGCAGGAGCTATTTTCTCCCCACTGTGAGTTGGATCACTTATCGATATAAAATAGCCCTTTGTTGGGGCGCCTGGGTGGCGCAGTCGGTTAAGCGTCCGACTTCAGCCAGGTCACGATCTCGCGGTCGGTGAGTTCGGGCCCCGAGTCAGGCTCTGGGCTGATGGCTCAGAGCCTGGAGCCTGTTTCCGATTCTGTGTCTCCCTCTATCTCTGCCCCTCCCCCGTTCATGCTCTGTCTCTCTCTGTCTCAAAAATAAATAAAACATTGAAAAAAAAAAAAGCCCTTTGCTTGATTTCATACCATGTCTGGAATCAATGGATCCATGCCGCCTTTCTGTTCGTTGGCATTGCCCTGCAATAAAAACAGAAGTTTCAAGACAGGAGGGTAAACAAGCTTGAGTTTCTTACAAGGAACATGTGGCTGAAGTGGTTTTTTAGCCCATTCTGAGAGTTGGGCATTTGTTTTTGTTTCTTACATTTTTTCTTAATGTTTATTCATTATTTTTGAGAGAGACAGAGTGAGCGGGGGAGGGGGAGAGAGAGGAGACACAGAATCGGAAGCAGCCTCCAGGCTCCGAGCTGTCAGCACAGAGCCCGACGCGGGGCTTGAACTCAGACTGTGAGATCATGACTTGAGCCAAGGTCGGATGCTTAACTGACTGAGCCACCCAGGCACCCCGTATTTGTTTTTTTAATAAATGGGTTTAAATCCTTTGTTTCATCTTTGCTATTACAGTTTGTTACAATAGCGTGTGGTGCTTTCGATCTTGGCTGCTCATAGGTGGAGGCGAGACCAGTATAGTCAGGTGATTTCCCAGAGAAGCTTTTTCCCAAACGGGAAGCAGTGGTGTGGGCGCCAAAAACAACCCAAAACAAAAACAAAACCAGCCATATTTAAGCCAGTTATGTTGCTATAAATGGGTTAATGATAGCAGGTAAATGCTAGTGTCGTTGCAAGGAGTAAATCTGGTCATGTGTGTATGTAAACCTGAACTCCACATATATCCAAGCTAAATGTAGATAAATACTAAAATTAAGTTTCTTTAAACTTTAAGTTTTGAGAGAGCGAGCACATGAGCAGGAGAGGGGGCAGAGAGAAGGGGGAGAGAGACTCCCAAGCTGGCTTCAAGCTGTCAGCACAGAGTCCAATGCGGGGCTCGAACCCATGAAGCGTGAGATGGTGACCTGAGCTTGAAATCAGGAGTTGGGTGCTTCACCCGACTGAGCCACGCAGGTGCCCCTTGAATTAAGTTTTTAAACGATATCCGCCATTCAGAGAACAATGTCAGATCTACGAGATTCCAGATTACCACTACTAAACTAAGAAGTCTGGAGTCTATTACTGCAAAAGCTTGAAGTGTGTGTTTCGTTGTAAAGAAGGGGGAAACCAAACTAAATCTACAGAGGGCTTTCTGACCCAGCCTCTAATAACCATGCCCCGCTCTGGTTCCCCACGGGTTCCAGAACACTGGGAGGCAGTGGTGGCTGCTTCCGCAAACCCTTTGGGCTACAACCTCTTGACTTTGCCTTCACCGGTGCTAACGCTACTACCCAATGACTCCAAGTTAAGCAAACACTCACTGCAGCCTGAATGTGCAGAGGAGAATGGTGTTGTCTCTGGAGGCATGGTGTCCAGGAGAGCAAAGGAGGGGGCCGCGTCCACATGCCTGGTTTACTCTTCCCCAGTGTCCCATTCAGTCCAACTTCCTCTCTCCCAGATGCAAAATGAAGATCTGGGACAAAGACAGAAGCTAACATTCATTGAACCCTGGCTGCCTAAAAGGAAACATCCAAAGTAGAGAAGGAAATCACCCTGTAATACTCACACAGGAGAATCAAATGACAGCCCCAGTGGCACATCTGGAACCCCACACCCCTGTCCTGGCTCTCTCCTCTCTCCCCTGCCTCTTCATTACATCCTTTCCCTTTGCCCGGCCTTCACGTGTTCTCCCAAGGTCTGCTCCTTGGTCTGCTTTCTCTGTTAGCACTCTGCTTCCGGGGTGAGCTCATTTAGGACCTTAAATACCAAAAACAGATTTGGATAGTAAGATTACACTGGATACGGAAAACTGAAATTTCTAACTAAAATACAACCAAAATCTAGATTGTATTAGGACTATAAATGTCAACCCAGGAACGTGGTAGCATATCAAACTGTTATTCCTAGGGTGTGGCTGAATGTCCCCTGCAGATCTCCTCTGGCCCCCCTCATTGATGGACATCTGAGCTAATGGGTGGTTGGTGTATGATCAGGCTCAGCTGTGTCCTTCTCTGGGCACTGGCATTGGCTGAAAAGACCTGCATCCCCAAGGTCCAAGGTTACACCCTCCCTGTGGATGTAGGTGCACAAGCCTCCTTGCCTCGATCCAAGACCACTCTGATGGGGTAAAGGCAGAGGACTGGAAAGGAGAGTTTGGGCTGCCAGCCCCCCAGGGCTCTCTGGACGTGGGTGATCATCAGAATTGTTGTTTCACATAAATCTCCACCTTTGAGCTTGTTTCCATGGAACCAACCTGCAGTATTATAGACAAATCTGTTTTAGCCCAAGAATGTAAAAATTCGACATCAAGAATTCTACCCTGTTAATGGTACAAATTACGTGACAAAGGAGGTAAAAAAAAAAATTACATTAATGGCTATCCAGATGTCATTTCCCATAAACCAGCAGTAATTCCTAGTAAAAATTATGTGTAAAAGAGGATTAATCAAAACTACTTCTGGGTTTTAATAAAACTGACCTTAATATCTGAAAACACAAAAAGTTCTTGTAGCACTTGCTGTTATACATTATAAAGACTGGGAAACATTAACAAGCATAATACACAAAAGTAAATACTCAGAACAAATATTTGAAAAAGCGACCATTCTTTATAGATGCTATAATTACATAACTATAAACCCAGAAAGCCCTGGATGCTTTGCTCTGAAAATCTTGGTTTGTTTTTTTAACTTGTTATGGTGAAAAATCCATCACATTTGTACCCAAAAATTAATAGCATTTCCCTATATTAACAAAAAGCTAGAAATTAAAATGACATAAAATCCCATTCACAGTAGCAATAAACCTATAAGATATCTAGAAACTTGCCAAAAATGGTCCAGAATCAATATGGAAAATGTTACAAAATCTTAAGGATATAAAACCAGACCTGAACAAATGACAAGACCTATTATGTCCCTGGACGGGAATATGTTTAATTATGACTACCAAGTTATAATTTATAACATCTGAAATCTGACCTCTTGATCTAAACACATAAAGGCAACAGAGTCTAAAGATAGGAACGTAATGTTTTCAACCAGAATCCTAAAGATCACTTTTAAATGTAATCAAGTGATTTAAATTTTATGAAGAAATGTTCAAATGAACAAATTCAAAGTGTGTGTTCAAAAACTGACTCCTGGGGCTTTTTCCCTGTCAGGTATTAGGACATCTCACAAAGCTACTCTAAGATAACAGCATGTGGGGCGCCTGGGGGCTCAGTCCGTTAAGCATCCAACTTTGGCTCAGGTCATGATCTCATGGTTCGTGGCTTTGAGCCCTGTGTTGGGGTCTGTGCTGACAGCTCAGAGCTTGGAGCCTGCTTTGGATTCTGTGTCTCCCCCTCTCTCTGCCCTCTCCTGCACACTGTCTGTCTGTCTGTCTCTCTCTCTCTCTCTCTCTCTCTCTCTCTCTCTCTCTCTCTCAAAAATTAAAAAACAAAACCAAACAGAAAACAGCATGTTGTCCAAGGAACACACATACAGTCTGGCACACACTTCATCTGATGAAGATTCTGAGGGTGTTATTTTACCCCACTGTGGGTCCTGGATCGTTAATGGCTCTGCAAAGTGATTCCACTCCCCTTTGCCCCTGGCCGCCAGGCTTGGGAAAAACCTTTGCAAATATGTCTGGGTTTTTTTATTATTATTCCTTTTGAACAGGTTGTAACACCTCACGGGTTTCCTCGTTAATTAGGTGAAAATTTTAACATCATGTTCATCTTTATGAGAATCCTCACTTAGATGAAAAAGTTAAACATGGGTCGCCTGGATGGCTCAGTTAAGTGTCCAACTCTTGATTTAGGCTCCAGTCATGATCTCCCCTCCAAGTCAGCCTCCGCGCTGGGCACAGAGCCTGCTTAAGATCCTCTTTCCCTCTACCGCTTGAGCGTTCTCTTTTAAAAATTAAATAGAAAAATAAACACATTTTGGAGGTCTTCCCTTGGGATGCCCAATGGATGCAACTATCAGAGTCAGCTAAACTTCACCAAGGAAATGCTGCTTGTGGGTTGTGTTAGCCCATCTATATCTGTCTTGGGTCACAGCAGCCATAAAACATTGCTGACTTTTTCTAATCTTAATTTTCTTCTCTATTAATCTTGTCTTGTTTTTTTGGTTTGTGGCCCCTTAAGTAATTTCTTCTAGGGGCCACAGTGATTGGAAATTTGGTTTTATGATCTCCCCACTAAGTGATCTCTGTAAATTGACCACTTTCTAGAGATCTATTTTCTATTGGGTGAGAGAAGACTGAGAATCTGACTTGTTAGTCTTCGTCTATCTTGACCTCAATTAGTAATCCTGTCCTCACCAGGAAGGAGAACATCTCTTTAATCTCTAGACTGGAGAAGTTTGTGGGTCTGTGTTTATCCTTGACCCATGGCTAAGATTGCAGAATTGAAGCTATAAGCTCTCTGTATGTCTGCATCTATAATTGAGAAAGCCTTCTACCTCTAAGTAGTAATGTTTCCCTACATCCAAATGGCATTAATAAATTAGATTATAACATCTCTTAAAGTAAATGAGCTCTCTTCTGATTATCTTCTGAAGATAAGTACTCATGATTAGAATATCCCTAATTCTGGGAAAATAAGGAAATTATAATGTAAGACTTCTAATATGCTAAATGAAGAAGCAAATCCTTAAAATGTCATTCCTGGGGCTCCTTCATGGCTCAGTCAGTTAAGTGTCCAACTCTTGATTTTGGCTCAAGTCCTAATCTCAGGCTTTGTGACCGAGTCCCTGCTTCAGCCTCTGCACTAACAGCACAGGGCCTGATCAGGATTCTCTCCTCTTTCTCTGCCCCTCCCCCCCACCCCCACTCACATGCATGCATGCTCGCTCTCTCTCCCCTCACCATTCCTGCAAAATAAACTTAAAAAAAAAAACACTCCTTACAAAACCAAGTCGGTGAAAAGATAATCCATAGACTAAGAAAAAGATCTTTGCAAACCATATGTCTGACGAGGGACTTCTACCCAGAACATAAAAAGAACTCTTACAACTCAATAGCAAAAAGATAACCCAGTTAAAACTGGACAATCGACTTAGCATTCCTCCAAAGCATGTGTACACATGGCCAATAAACACACGAAACTATGCTCAAAATCATTAATCGTTAGGGAAATGCCAAACAAAGCCACAGATGCCACTTCATGCTCACCAGAATTGCCATAATTCAAAAAGACGATAATGTGGAGATACTGGAACTCTCCTATGTTACTGGTGGGAAAGTAAAAGGGTACAGCCGCTTTGGCAGATTCTCCATTTTAAACACCAAACTCTTTTCCAGAGTTACCTGTGACTCAGCAATTCTCCTAGGTGTCTACCTAGAAGACAGGAAATCAGCTGTCCATGCAAAAACTTTTTTTTTTCAACGTTTATTTATTTTGGGGACAGAGAGAGACAGAGCATGAACGGGGGAGGGGCAGAGAGAGAGGGAGACACAGAATCGGAAACAGGCTCCAGGCTCTGAGCCATCAGCCCAGAGCCCGACGCGGGGCTCGAACTCACGGACCGCGAGATCGTGACCTGGCTGAAGTTGGATGCTTAACCGACTGTGCCACCCAGGCGCCCCCAAAAACTTTTATGTGAATGTTCATAGTAGATTCATGATCACCCCAAAGCTGAAACAACCCAGCTGTCCATCAACTGACGAGCACATAATACAACGTGTGGTTATCCATACAATGGAATGCCAGAAGCAGTAAAGAGGAATGAGGTACTGATCCATGCTACAGCTTTATGGGCTTAAGAAGTCATTATGCTAAATTAAAACCCATACAAGACACCGTATTGTATGATTCCATTAATACGAACTGTCATCATAGGCAAAGCAATGGAGGAAAAATACGTTAGTGGTTGCCTAGGGCTGATGAAAGTGATGGCTTTCAGGGGTGACAGAAATGTCCCAAAATCTGGTTATTTTTGTATAACTATAAATCTCCCAAAAACGTTGCATTAATACACTTAATACTGAATTTTATTATATGTATATTAGACCTCAAAGCTACTTTTAAAAAGTCCATGCAAATATTTTAATAATTCAAGTTCACCTAATTTAAAATTTTAACAAGTGGAGACTAATATTTTTAATAAAAAACTAGGTCTTTGATTTTTATCAGTGTTTAGAATTCACATTTTTCATAATCTTAAATATGTAGGAGTGATGTTGGCTCTTCTGAGCAGTAAACCTGTATCCGTTTAGGACGAACATCCCCAAGTAGAATAAAAATACGTGCTTTTAACTAACCAGGCTCATTATGATGATGAACTTGGGTTTATTTCGGCCTTATATTTTGTGATTTGTCAACTTCAAGGTTTTACGTTAAAAATCTTAAGTCTTTTAACTACTAGGTTAATAATACTCCCTGGATTCCTAGATGCTTTCTAAGTAAAACAGAAGCATGACACATGGATTACTAAGCTTATTACTTTTATACACTACGAAGAGGCTATATCTTTGGGTCTGTTAATATTTTCATTTTCGCCACTGAGAAGTTTATAAGGAATGTGGAAAAGCTGTGTTGTGTGTATTCGTGACTTTTGATACATAAAATGCTGGTGTATGGCCGACATTTCTCCATTCCTTCTGCCTGTTTGTCTCTGCGAAAGCGCTAGCTACTTGGTTCTAGAGTTACCAGTCTGTTGAGCCTGCCCTTGGCAGCAATGGTCTCCAACAAATACAACCATGTATGTGCTTCTGGTTTGCAAATAAGAGTAGTTTGGTCTTAGAGCACAGCGTTCAGGATATTTCTTCTTCTCTCTCCAAACCCCTGTATACTCCTCAAAGTTCTTAAGCTCTTAAGAACTCGGGTATTAATGTCCAGTCTGAGACTTTATGTGAACTTGCTAGCAAAGCAAACTTCCGGCCTGTAAGGTAAATTAACACCCTCAATGCACCTATGTGCTTAATCAGGCCAGAACTAAGGAGACCGGCCTTCCTCTGTAATCAGGAAAACTTCAAGATTAACTTCGATTATTGTGTCTCAGTGGAAAATGATGGAAGAGTGTGTTTATAGCCCTCCCTTCTGAGTGGGATTCTGACTCTGTGGGAGCTATTTGATAACTCTAAGTTTTCACTGATTGATAAAAGTACAAAATAATTCTCACTATGAAATATGAATGAAACCTCCACACCCCCCCCAAAAAAAGAAAAAAACCCAACATTTCTGCTCCATGGGCACATCCAACATTTTTTTAAATGATTTATTTACTTAGAAAGCATAAGCAGGGGAGGGGCAGAAAGAGGTGGGGAGAGAATCTTGAGCAGGCTCCACGCTCAGTGCGGAGCCTGATGCAGAATTCGATACCACAACCCTGGGGTCATGACCTGAGCTGAAATCAAGAGTCAGACACTTAACCTACTGAGCCCCGCCCAGGTGCCCCACGTTTTTGGCGGCGGTGGTGGTAGTGGTGGTGGTGTGTGTGTAACTCATTTCCACATTGATCTATAAACGTGTTCTTTGAATTCTTCTCAGACTGGTTATGGCATCTCCTCAGTTTCCTCATTATTTACTTAAAATATTTAATGCATCCTCTTCATACCTGTATGAAGGTCATGACTTCCCTTTCCCCGAAATTCTCTTAACACGGTTTTTTGTCCTGATTTGCATACCCTGGGAAGCTCCCTCTCTGGTGAAGGCTGCGTTTCAGTTCAGTGGGAAAAGGACTGGGGTGTGACCGCCACTGGTGTACCTGGCTCCCTCTCTGGGAGAGAACATTCTAGACCTCCTAGAACATACCACATAGGAAAGTGAGCTCCAAGTGGATTAAAGGTATACATGTACAAGTGTAAGAACACAAAGATTTTAAAAATAAAAATGTGAATGATGAATCTACTAGAAGAACACTTAAGAGAAATGCTAATCAAGCTGGTGTGCTGGAGACTTTCCTGAGCCAGGACAGGAAAAGTATGCCATTTGAATATTAAGGATGCTAACTTTTATCTTTCCTATGGGTTACATAAGATTCTTGCTCGTAAAGTTGGTATTAAAAGGATGAACATTCTCTCAGGCTACTTGTGTTTTGACTGTATAATCTTGTTACTCAAAATTTTACACGCTGCAGTCCAATTTTTCTTACCATAGGGTTTCCTGTCTTGCTAAGGAAGGTCTCCATCATACCAAACTATTTTTCTATCCATACGTAGCTCTTCATAGCTCTATGAGTAGAAAACAGATCTGGACAGTTACGCACTACGGCACGCATGGAGACTTTTTCTGGAGCTGGGATTATGGGTGACTTTATTCTCCTCTCTCGGGTTCTGTTTGCTTATCTCCTTAAGCAATATATGTCCGTTGCAGAAAAACTACAAAAGCAATCTAAGAATTTTAAATGCCTTCTCTCTAGAAGGACACGTAAAAGGCATCAAAGGTACGGGCTTTGGCGTCCACACTACCTCCCTCCAAATCCGTGCCCCAGGCTCTTAGCGAAGGGGGCACCACAAGCAGCTTGCTTTCCCTCTGCCTGATCTCCTCTTCTCCAGTGTACAGGGAGTTAGTTGCAGACTGAGAGGCTTGTTGAGGTTGAGATGCTGTATGTAAAGTGCCTCCTATATAGTAGAGGCTCAATAAATAGTAGCTGTAATGAGATCTGTCGATCAGGTATCCTCCTGAGTAGGGTATCACAGTTTGGCATTATCGGCTTTTTAGATCACTATTTGTGGGGGAGGGGGTAGAATAACCTGTCCTGTGTATTTATAGGATGCTTAGCAGCATCCCTGACCTCTACGCATTAGAACCTCCCCGCCCCCCACTACTGGGCATCCAAGTACCTCTGAAGACCTCCCACCACGACTGAAGAGACGACTGGGGTCCGTGACTAGCCGAGCGCTGTCTGTGATCAGTGGGAATAGGACCATGCTGCCGTGTCCAAACTCAAGAAGGGGATGTAGGTGACACCCCGGTCCCCCCAACCCCCTTGTAGAATGTGTATTTGTGCACAGGCTGTCAGAGCAGAAGGTTCCAGGTCATTCCAGGGGCTGCCTTCTGGTTGTGGAATCCTCGGACAGCACTGGGGCTTACTCAGGTGAAGGGCCTGGTGCAAAGGGAGCCTGGAGGGTATGCTCAGTGCCCGTGTGGGCTGAAAATTCATCTGGACTCTGCCTTCCTGATGCTCGGTTATTCCAGAATTCTCCCAAGCCATGCGGGCGAGCAGGTGGTAGTGTGAGAAAGGTGGGATGGTGTGTATGTGATGCACAGGTGGCCGAGCACAGATTAAGGGCCCGGCATGCAATACATTGGCCATCAGAGATTAGTACGAAGACCACTGATCGCTTGAGACCCCGCCCATCCCAGGTCCTGCTTCATTTCCTCAGCAGGCCTGTAAAAATACCTTTCCTTGGCTATTATTTCCAGGACCCCCGTGGGGTTCAATGCTATTGAACTTGAGCATTGGTCTGTCTGAGGGGAAAGACCGGCAGTGTAAAGTAGGATCATCAATCAGGCAGTGTCCTCGTTGAAAGGTCCTTACGCCTTTGCTTTGTGCTGCCCTGGTCCTGAAGATGGGAACATGTGTGGCTCTGGGAAGCCTTGCCCTCCTTCCCATCTCAGGTGGGTAATCAGGGAATGAGGGTTGTGGCTGCCTTCCTCCCACCCCCCCACACCCCCACCGACCCCAGGAGCCTTGGAGCTGTATCCCTAGCTCTCCCATTAAGCAAGAACATTGACTGGAAGCTGCAAATAGTAATTTCCTCCATCTCGCTTGTTCAGAGGCTGCGTTCTTCCCAGGCCGTCCACCACTGACTAAGCACTGGGAGGTACTATGGCTTTGCCACATCTGTCTGATGCGGCCTTCTCCAACCAGCCGCCTTTGTTCTGGAGCTCCTGGCTGAGTTGACTGAAGTTTGGTCAGACCTCTCTTGCTCTTAGGGTTTTCTCTGTCCACCCCTGCTTCCTTGTTCTAACGGTCGCCGATGTTGTCACAATACGCCTCAGGCAATCCTAGTTCTGTCTCCCGGTCGGTTTCCTGCGGCTCTGCACCCATACCGTGCTTCCGCCAACGGCCCCTCCAGTGCATCTGAGCAAGATGCCGCCCCTGCGGGCCTGGTGGGCCCACCTGGGCACAGAGGGCTTGGTCTTGCTGAGCTCTGGGCTTTTCAGCTTGGCCATCCTTGGGCCTGGCCCCACTGGGAGGCCTTATCCAGAAAGCTTACTCGACACCTGCTGACCCCCCACCCCTGGCTCACACACTCCAAAGTGACTTCGGCCCTCAGCACAGGCCATGCCTGCTGTTCTCTCTTTCTGTCACGTTTTTAAAGTTCCTCACACAGCCCTTCCCTTCCCCCACACACCTCTGTGATCTTGGCTCCCAGAAGGAGCCACAGCGTTTATCAACAGGGATCTGCGAGAGGCTCACAGAGCGCCCCAGTGTTCCTCTCCCCACGTGCACAAAGAGTGAGTAAAAAGATCCTCCAAGGCCCAGAGTAGAGAAGGGACCAGGACAAGTCACACGGCTGGCCGTGGGCAGAGGGCCAGGGCAGTAAAAGCATGTTCTGAGGATATTTCACCTGAGATGTTCTGTCTCCTAAAGATAGGGGGTGTTGCACAGATCTCTGATCTTTGTCCCGTGAATCTCCACTAAAACCACAGGAAAGGAATTTTTTTAGGCTCTGAATCCAGACGAACAGAAAGAGGAGGGGACAGACCCAAATCGCTGTAACCAGGAAGCAGCGGGATGGTAGGACTTCCTTCTGTGAGGCATGGGATACTAACCGGGAAGTGGGCAAAGCCAGGAACCAACCGGACATGTGCCACGGGATCTGCAGAAAACTCAGGGTTGATGGCCCCGGGCACTTCTAGAGGTGGGGTGGAAACAGGCTGAAGGGAGGAGGATTCCATGATGGTCATCCAAAAGCCTCCGTGGAAACCGTCTCTCGCACCCCTGGACCCCCTCCCCTCTCCCTGGCAGAAGACTGGAGCTTTGTTCACTGCAGTGAGTCACTGAATCTCTAGCCCAGAAGACCCCTGAACACTTAGGGACAGAGATGCTGTTAGAAAACCAGAGGGGGTGCCTGGGTGGCTCAGTCGGTTAAGCATCCAACTTTCACTCAGGTCATGATCTCATGGTTCGTGGGTTCGAGCCCCACGTCGGACCCTGTGCTGACAGCTTGGAGCCTGCTTCCGATTCTGTGTCTCCCTCTGTCTCTCTGCCCCTCCCCTGCTCACACTCTGTCTTCCTGCCTCTTTTTTAATATTTTTGAGAGAAGAAAAAGGAAACCCAGGTGCTAAGTGGCCGTGGTACATACGAACGTGAGCGGCTTTGGCTCTTTTCCCTTCTCTGCTCCCAAACGCTGGCAGCCCAACCTTCGTCCTCAGACGTGAGTTGGAAAAAGCAAACCCCATGAGCTCTGACCAGCTTCAGGGATCCCTCAAAAAAGGGCCTTGCGAGGGCAGCCCACACTGAAGCTGAGTCAGAAAACTATCCTGCGCTCAGACACCCCATCAGCTCCTTATCCCCCACTCTTGCACATGAGCAGACAACCAGAGGTTACCAAAAGTCTGAGGGAAACCTCCAACAAAAAGCAGAGGCCAAAACAAGCGGGGGGAACAAGATGAAATCACTGGGACAAAGCAGGAAAAGATTAGGAAAAATTATTAATGTCCTCAGATACTGTATTCATGATGTGGAAACAGGATGCTATTTTTTTAGGGGAAAAGGTGAGAAAACAAAGGAGCTCTTGAAATTGGAAAAAGAAAGGCAGACACGAAAAACTCCATGGGAGGACAATGTAAGATGAGTTTTCTTTTTTAATTTTTTTAAATGTCTGTTTATTTTTGAGAGTACGAGTGCAAGGGCGGTGGGCAGAGAGAAAGAGAGGGACACACGGAATCTGAAGCAGGCTCCAGTCTCTGAGCTGTCAGCACAGAGCCAGATGCAGGGCTCAAACCCACGAAGCATGAGATCATGACCTGAGCTGAAGTCAGAAGCTTCACCAACCGAGCCACCCAGGTGCCCTGGTGTTTGAGGAAATGTCCAGGAGATAAGCAAAGAACAAAGACATAAATAGAAAATGAGCCATGCCAATAATAAAAGACCATCTCGGGCAATAGAAGCTGTGAATAGGGGTTCCAGAAAGCAAAGCCAGAGAAGAAAAGTGTTTAAAAATGTCTTCCCAGAAATTAAGGACCTGCTTTCTAGACTTAAAGGGTTTACCAAGTCCCCTTGCACACACTCATCCCTACACCTCATCATGAGGATCCAGAACGACAGATAAAGATTGTACCTCTCGAGAGGAAAACAAACCCCATACACAGGTACACAGGACCAAATATCAGAATGTCTTTAGACTTCTCGACACCACATTAAAAGAGAATTCTGCAGCAATACCTTGAAGAATATGAGGGAAAACGTTTCCAAACCAAAACTCTATTCCCATTCAGAACAGTAGCCAAAATAACGGTAAAATCAAGACCTTTTTGTAGAAAGGTCTCCAAAAACGTACCTCCCTTGGGACGAAGAACGTGAGTTGGGGAGAGGGGCAGAGGGAGACAGCATCTTAAGCAGGTTCCACGCTCAGCATGGAGCCTGACATGGGGCTCGGTCTCACGAACAGTGATGGGGACTCTGACGCTAAGCGACGAGACGGTCCACAGCAGTAAGTCCTAGATGCTGCTCTCCCGGGGGTGGAGCGTGTTGTCTTACTTGGTTAATATCTGCTTACAAATGTTCACCACAACTATGAAGAGTTCAGTGCGGAAGGAGAATATAAGCGGGAAAACAGAACTTACATTGAGGGGGTGGGGAGGTGGGGTCAGGGAAATCATCTGAGACCTGAAGAATGGGTAAGGGTTGACCAGGCCCTGGGAGGGTGTGCTCCACATGGACCAAAGGAGCAGGGCCCAGGCCCCAGATCAGGAGAACACCGGAAGCCCTGAAGGTGCCAAGAGAAGAGTGTGGCTAGGGAACGGCCAGGAGGAGCACGTTGGACGCCGGGCCAGCCGGGCAGGGTTCATGGCAGGAATTCGAGCCATGGACTTCCTCCGCCCAGAACCTATTCATGGCTTCTCATCGGCTGAGGACAACAGAATCCTGGTGGTGGGGCGCTGTCACTGGCCAGAGAAGGCATGCTCTAGTGTGTCACTCGGTCTGATTGGAGAGGCTTTGATTTAATTCAGAGCAGACCATGATCCCTGACATCTCAAACCTCAGGAGAGCCAGGGCTGGGTGGGACCAGAGTTGGATCATCACCTCAAAGTCCCCTACAGGCCTCAGGGCCCAAGCCCCTGGGAGAGGTTTATCCACATGACCTTGTTCTGGTTGCTCTGGTTCACCTAGGGACAACGGAGGGTGACAGGCACGGGGTGGCCCCTGGCCCCACTACTCTGTGCTGCTGGTTTGATTGAGTGCCGTCTGCCCAGCTCCTGGAAGATGCCTGGTACAGAGGGATACTCGACAGGTCGTTTGTTGAGCCCGTGAGAGCAGGCACCAGATTTATCATCAGTGAGGCGAGGGACGTCTGGGGAAGGGGAACAATGTGTACAGAGGAAGGAATCTGCGGCCCCAGTCCCCTGCCTGGCATTGCTGATTAAATATAGACTTCTACTCTTTCCTGCCAGGACTTTAAGAGGAGGTGGCTTGTAAGCTGACAGTGACATTAGAACAATTAAGAGTGCCTGGGGAACTCTAGACCCCACCGCGAGAGAGGTACGGAGGAGGAGCGCTTATCTCCTGTTTTAATTATTATTAAATACTCGGTAATTGTGCTGGGCCCCGGGGACGCAATCTGCCAAGCAATTAGACCCAGCCAGGCCTTCGGAGGGTATTACTGGGGGAAGCGGTATTTCCAGGCAGTGAGCTCCCCAAAGCGAGGCAGGGTCAAGGGGGAGGGGGCCTGCCAAGCTACCTGCGCGGGGTCAAGAGGCTCCAAGAGACAGGGGCAAAGTTGCTCTCCCCTCCCCCACAAAGCCCGGGCCTGGGGACACGTTTGGCCATCTCCCAGAGTGGCAAAGCCGCTGAGCGCCCTGTGTGGCAACCCTAGGTGACTCCGCTCTGGGCTGCCACCTGTGCCCATCTGCCTGGGACTGGGGAGTCCCAGCACAAGGGACATGGAGAGGAAAGTCGCAGGCAAACCAGGATGACTTGAGCACTCCGCGGTCGCTGGCAACACCAAGTGGGGGGCAGACCAGTCTGTCCTCTGAATGGCTCACAAAGCGGGTTATCCCCCTGCAGAAGCTGGAGCGGCTCTGCTCCCCCGCTGCCTCAGTTCATGTCACACACCTTCCGTCTCTCTAGGTGGGCTCCCGCCCACCAGGCCCCAGATCCACCTGTCCGTGGGGGCTCCAGCCAAATGGTTGCCTTGGAGTCCAATAAAAAGACCATAAGTATGGGGCGCCTGGGTGGCTCAGTCCGTTAAGCGTCCGACCTCGGCTCAGGTGATAATCTCAGTTTGTGAGTTTGAGCAACTGTGTTGGACTCTGTGCTGACAGCTCGGAGCCTGGAGCCTGCTTTGGATTCTGGGTCTCCCTCTCTCTCTCTGCCCCTCCCCTGCTCATGCTCGCTCTCGCTCGCTCTCTCTTTCAGAAACAAATAAATGTAAAAAAAATTTTTTTCTTAAACTTTAAAAGACCGTAAATAGAGGTGGGAGACCAGGAAGGGAGGGCGAGGCACCCTGAGCCTAACTGTGGGGAGTCTTCTCCGCTCTGGGGCCAGAAGGCTCTGGGGCCAGAAGGCTCTGGGGCCAGAAGGCTCTGGGGCCAGAAGGCTCTGGGGCCAGAAGGCTCTGGGGCCAGAAGGCTCTGGGGCCAGAAGGCTCTGGGGCCAGAAGGCTCTGGGGCCAGAAGGCTCTGGGGCCAGAAGGCTCCGGGGCCAGAAGGCTCCGGGGCCAGAAGGCTCTGGGGCCAGAAGGCTCCGGGGCCAGAAGGCTCTGGGGCAGGCGGAAAGGGGAGCTGCCAGAGACCAGACACAGACACAGACCACTACCATTCCACGGCCAGGCACGGAGTGGTCAAGGGGTAGCATGTATGCTGTTCTCCCTTCCCGCCCTCTGTCTCCCCCCAGCGTCTGCCACTGACCACCCCCCAGCGTCTGCCACTGACCACCCCCCAGCGTCTGCCACTGACCACCCCCCAGCGTCTGCCACTGACCACCCCCCAGCGTCTGCCACTGACCACCCCCCAGCGTCTGCCACTGACCACCCCACACGGAAGCCGGAGGCGCCTGCAGAGCAGGGCAGGGTGGGCAGGGAGCAGATCTGGAGAGCGGTCGGCACACGCATCCACAGGAAGGTTATCCCAGAACTGAGCCTCGGACCCCTTGCATGCAAGAGCTCCAAAGCCAAGCAGGTACCTCTTCCAAAAATGTGAAGTATCCGGGAGGTCATGAGCCTTCCAGCCACACAGACCCTGGCCTTACCCACAGTCCGGGCTCGGTGTCCTCCACCATCACACGAGGCTAAAGACCCCTCAGTATGGAGGGCACGGAGGGTGGGAGTCAGGGGACGGGGGGCCTGCAACCTGTGTGCAGGACGGGGGTGCGAGCGAATGCACAAAAGTGCTTGTCCGCTCTTCTCAGCTTGAACTCCGTCCTGGCCCACCTCGCCTCGATGCACAGCATCCGGCAGCACTCCTGGCAGAAAATAACGTTTTCTTTGCCTTCTGGCCCCTGCTGGCTCCTGGAAGGGCTTAGACTAAGTTAGACAACCTACTCTCTTCTTTGGCAGGTACCTTTTGATCCCCGGGTGCCAGACAGGGTCTTTGTGAGGATTAGAGGTGCTGAGAAGGTGCCTGGCACCTGGTGAGGATTCCCCAAAGTCCTCTGTGGCTACCATTGCTGTCGGTTCTTGTTGGAATTAGGCCGAAACGAAACCCCCTGGGTAAATCCTGCAGCAAGCTCCCGAAGAGCCTGCCAGCCCCATTCTATCGAGAAGCTACCGGTGACCGTGGCCTTTGTGTCAACCTGGGCCCTGGTTCCTTGGCCAAACTCTAATCTGGGCACTGCTGGGAAGGGTTTGTTTTGTTTTTATTTTTTTAATGTTTGTTTTGTTTGTTTATTGAGAGAGAGAGATTGAGAGTGAGTGAGTGGGGGAGGGGCAGAGAGAGAGGGAGGCACAGAATCCAAAGCAGGCTCCAGGCTCTGAGCAGTCAGCGCAGAGCCCGACGTGGGGCTCGAACTCCTGAACTGTGAGATCATGACCTGAGCTGAAGCCGGGCGCTTGCTTAACCGAGTCACCAGGCACCCCTACAGCGTTTTGTAGGTGTGCTTAAAGGCCAGAATCAGGTGACTTCCCTGAGGAAGGAGAGACCCCACCTGTGGACATGGCTTCGGCCTGTACTCGAGAGTTCCAGTCTGCCCTTCCTGGTGGTTTGCCCTGTGGATTCCAGACTCACTGAGCCACAGCTGGGACTCCACAACTGTGTAAACCAACTCCCTGGAATCTCTTACTGCCTAAGTCCCCCTGGTTCTCCTCTGGTTGGGCATCTGAGCCTTGGAAAGGTTGAGGGACTTGCCTGGGTTTACTTGGTGAGAGGTGCGGACCCTGAGCCCTGCACTCCCCCCTCTAACTGGGAAAGGTCAGGAGCCCAGGGATGAATGGGCACTGGTTATGCCCCCCATGTGCCTGGGGATTTGGTGCCCTGCTCCCCCATCATGCCCAGCACTGCAAACTATAGCATGCAGGTGGTAGATGTTTGGCTCCAGAATGAACGGAAGGGCCACCGCTGGCAAGACTGCTGGAAAGGAGAATCCTGTGCCCACTCAGAATCCCTCAGGGAAAATCCCCTCCCCCAGCCTCCTCCTACCTTTTACGAGACTCCACCCACTCACCCTTCAAAAGCCATCTATTCCTGGTGCTGCACTGGGGCATTACCATGGCAACGGAATGACGCGGGGGGGGGGGGGGGGTCTGGTCAGCCGGCTGGCTTCTCTGATGGCTCTATGGGGACCTCATGGTATGCAGAGCAGCTGTGTGAGCCAGCAACGTCTGCTCTGAGCTAGGATCCCCTCCCCTCCCCTCCCCTCCCCGGGCTCTACTTCCAGACAGCCCATGGTGAGGGCCATAAAAGGAACCCTGGCTGAGTTCTGATCCCAGCTGAAGCCAGGAGCAAATGGGCCCCACCAATACCCTAGGGAAAAACTGGCCCTAGAACCCCCCCCCAAAGGGACCTGCTGGGTGCATGGTGCTCCTGAGGTGAGTGGTCAGAGACCAGTGTCCCAGCTGTGTCACTTCAGCCTGGAGCTGGAGGGGCCAGCCTTCTCTAAGCTGGGCGGTCAACAGACAGAGAGCTGGACTTGAGGGGGCTGGGCCCACATGCCTCCCAGGGTAACGTGTTCCTGGTCATTCCCTCCCTACCCCTCCTCAGGACGGTCCTCCACACCAGGCGAGTGAGAGCAGGTCCTCCCTGTCTGCAGGGGGGGTGGAGGGGACTGTGGGCTGCACATTGGCTACGCCCATCACTCCTCACTGCCTCATAGACTCCAACTCGAACCTGTTCTAGAATTCTCAGCCATGACCCTACAAGGGGGGGGTCCAATCACTTCTCCTTAACTGTGTGTGTCCTGTCGCAGTTCCAGGTCTGTGGAGGAGGGGGGAGAGGCGGCATTGGCTGGCGTGGCTGGCTCCTCTCCTTCCTCAAGCCTTTGCTCAAGTTCACCTTTCAGCCCTGAGTGCCATTTGCACAGGCTACCACCTCCTGCTGGCCTCCAAGTCCCCACTCTGGCTGCCGCCTCCTCCTCCTCTGTTCTGTGACCACACCCTCAAATGTGGGGACAGCATCACTTCTCTACCACATTTATCATCTCTCATCCCGTACTATATACAAGCTCTTCAAAGGTATCTTTGTGCCTGTCTGGCATATCCTAGGCTTACAATTATTTCTTGAATGAACTAAATGAGAAAAGATGGCTCAAAACAGAGCTCGCCTTACTAAATAATAGATGTGTGGTTTTGTGTATGAGGGACTAGGTTTGTGCTAAACATGCCCACAGAGCACAGTCTACCTTTAATTAATACTTTGGCCTATTTGGGGATTCAGCATTTGGTCAGCACCAGGGTGTCTAATTTAGCTCTTCCCTGCATGACCTTGGCATGATGTATTTTAACTTCTCTGGTATAAAAAAAACCATGAAGGCTGCTGCATACAGGTGTACCTGTTGTGCACTGCACAGGCAAGCTGGACCAAGGTGGCATGTGGGAATGGAAATAGGGCTGACCCTCACCGAGCTGTGCTTCTGGGGCCAGAGGCTATATCCATGCAAAGGAAAGAGTGATTTTTGTCTTTGTGAAGGTGCCATCTGCTCATCAGATCCTGTGGCCACTGGGTCGTATCTCAGTTTAACAGACACACCACACTGTCCAGGGACACATTAGTCCCACTTTACAGCTGAACATTGATGGGACTGTGTGGAACCCCCAAGTCCTCCCCACAGTCTTAACCTCACCTGCTCTGCCATCCACCCCTGATCTCCACTTCTTTACCTCTCTCCTAGTAGGTAATAGATGCTGCCTTTGCAGGGCACATGGCCACAGGACCCTGGACAGATGGCCGACCACATTATGAACCAGTCTTGGTGGAGGGAGGGAGGGGACTGGAAGGATGTGCCAAGAAGAAAAGAAGACACCGTGAACACAATTATTAATGGGGATAAGGGAGACCCTCATAATGGGGTGGGGGGCTGGCAATGTAAACAGTTTACAAACGAGGCCGGGTGAGCATCAAAACCTCTGAGAACCTGTAATGTGTTTTTGCTTGAACAGAAATGTTGTCCGCCCTAAGCCACCCTAGCCACCCATAGATGGGCATCATCATGCCAACCACAGATGTATGACCCAAACCAAGTTTGGCTCGTCAGATTCTCTCTGGGAAGTGGAATCGAAATACTGTGAATTAAGAGTAGGAAGACAAGGCAAGAGATCAGGTCAAGTGGGAGCGTGGGTGTAGCCCTAACTTGACGTGAGAGACCCGAGAGCTGTGAATTTGACTTGGGTCGTCGGTCAGGTGCTGAGCAACAGGATTATTGATGACCCTATGTCTAGGCTGATCAAATGATCAGTACCTGATCATGATATCATGGTTCATCAGCTTGAGCCCTCCATTGGGCTCTGCTCTGCCTGTGCATTGGATCTGTTGCTTGGGATTTTCTCCTCTCTCTCTCTCTCTCTCTCTCCCTCCCTCCCTCCCTCCCTCCCTCTCTCAAAATAAGTCAATAAAATAAGAAACTACCCAATTCCCATCGCTGGTTCTGTTCACCTGGAACTACTTGCAGTCCCCACAGCTGCATCCCTCAGGCATCGGGGTTGGGATGATGTGGAAGCCAGACGTTCACAGCAGGAACTGGACCCTGCACAGGTGCGGGTGGGCCATGGGGCTCTGGAAAATTTTATAGCAATATGTATATTGTTCCTCCGTAGATTTTTCCAGTGGCTCAGCCTCCCCCTGCTTTTGTAACGTTCCAGGATGTTCATATCTGTATAACAAATAATCGCCAACAGCTAGAAAGAATGTCCGTGTACCATGGACTGGCACGCTTCTAGAGTGGAACTCAGCAGTGAGAACAAATGCCATAACAGGCAATGGGGGCGAAGTTTACATGTACACAAAAGAAGCAGATATTAGCAAGTACACACACATGGGTCCATTTATTTAAGATCTTAATATAATCAGAGGTCAGGAGGGTAGTGGCCTTGCTGGGGTGTCCGTGCCTGGAGAGGGTGAGGGCAGCCTCTGGGGTGCCCGTCATCTGCTTCTGGACTTGGGACTTGGGTGATGTGGATGGGTCAGTCTGTGGAGGTTCATCAAGCCGCACACTTAAGATGGGTATACTTTTCTGTAACACCTGCCATGCCTCAATAGCACTTAAATTGAAAAAAAGGAAGAGAATCTCAGCTCCAGATTTGCTTTCAGCAGAAGTTGAGTTGCTATTGGATGGCCGTATGTCCATTCAGGTGGTTATTCCAGAATACCACAGACTGGGGGGCTTCTCAACTACAGAAGTTTATTCCTCCTGGTTCTGGAGGCTGGAAACTCGAGACCAAGAGCCCAATTCCTGGTTCACGGACAACCATCTTCTCGCTATGTCCTCGCATGGCAGAAGAGGGGGAGGGAGCTCTGTGGGGTCTCCTTGATAAGGTCACCAATTTCATTCATGAGGGCTCCACCCTTCTGTCCTCCTCACCTCCCAAATGCCCTGCCCCCCGATACCATAGCACTGGGGCTAGGTTTGAACATACAAGTCTGGGGAAGACCTAAACATTTGGTCCAGAACAGACCATTAAGAAATGTAGTGAACACAAGAGTTCTGCTCTAAAAGCAGGGCCATCCTCACTTGTGAAGGGTGCCAGTTCTTGGGGTGAACTGTTCCAGTGGGAAACCCGGCATCAGAAGTACCCAAGACCATGCATGGCAACAGAACAAATGCCAGCTTGTTTCCTAAGCAATTGCTCTCCTTTGCTAGATGACTCGTTAGCTTTCCCAAGACCATTGTTTGGGCAGAGATGTATGTCCAGCTCTCAGAATGGTCTCGTGATCTTTTGTCAACGTCGGTTTAGTTGTGTGCATGTAGCAATCACGTGTGTGCAGCAGGCGGGGTCCACCAGGAGAGAGACTGCATACTCACAGTGGATGAGTTGAGAAGAGTTGATTGCAAGAGCCATTTTCAAAAACTCAGCAGAGTACAAGGAAACCACAAAGGGTGGTACAGTACCTGGGGTGAATGGCAGGGCACTGTGGCCCTCTTGGGGGCAGGGGAAGGGGTTAGTTCAGAACCTTGAAAACCAGAGACTATGAAAAGAAGGCCACCTGGCAGAAGCTGGGACCCCTGCTTTAGAAATCATCCAGAACCCAGAGTCTCCCCAGGGCAAACCAGGAATAAATGTTCCCACCTTCCTTCCCCCCCAACCCCAAACTCCAGACTTCACTCTGGATGCTGCTTATTGGCCAAATCTAAATGGAAGCCACAGGTTTGTTTCCATGGACACAGCAGCGTGAAAAAAGGTGGAGAGATCTGGAGAGGAAACTCCCAGCTCAGCCTCTGACTTGGTATGGTGGATCACCAAATCCCACCTCACACTGGCTTCTTAAAAACTGAAGACCTCATCAGCCAGTCGAAAGGGCAGGGGTGGATCTGGCCTTGATCAAGGATGCCTTGATTCAGGACTTAAATACTCTAGGCTCTGTAGGATGAGTCTGAATTCTGGCCTCTTCCTCTCCACCTGCCTGCTTCAAGGGACCCCATGCCACGGCTGGTGGCACATGGACCCTTCTCCACCAGCTGTGGGGGAGAGAAAGGAGGGCTCTGATCAGCTGCTCTGGGCCACAGGTTCATTCCTGGAACAATCACCTGGTGGCACAGGGGACACAGTGCTCTAATCAGAGCCTGGGTGACCAGCCATGCATGTGGCCAGGGGCAGGGTCTGTTTCCAGTGAGGGGATCCTGCTAGTTGTTGAGCATGGCTACCCCACTGTGCATTCCAGAACTTGAGAAGCAACACAGGGTGACTTGGGAGGCCCCCTGTGAGCCTGGTTGGAGCTAAACTGCACTGATCACCTGACCTCCATGAGCCTCTGCTCCGATGGTGGACCACATGCCAGTGTGGGTCTTCTGGAATTTGTGTCCGTTCAGAGCCAATGTCCAATAATCCCCCCAATTCTGGTTATTCTCCCTCCCACAATGCACGGTCACCCTGGCAAATGGCCATAGGTCCCTTCAGGGAAGGCTGGGAGGAAGATTAATAGTATCAATTTTTGGCAGTGTAGCTGGATCTTTCCTCAAGGGGACCTGGCCTCCCTTTCATCCAGCAGTTCTGCGTCACTAAACTGGCTCAAGCCTGGAGTGTTCCCAGGATAAGGGGCCAAAGGGGGCACGGGGCAAATAAACACTCTAGAAGCCACTTTTCACGGGAGACCTACGGCCACGGGAACGTGCTTGGAATGCACACAGCTGAGCTGAAAGGAACAGCACAGAAACTGCATTCTCGGTGCCTGGCACACAGCTAGCATTTATTATGAGCATTACATATATTATCTCAGTGGGTTGCTTGGCTCATGGGGAGATGTTAATAATAATAATTCCTCAAAAGAACCTGGTTTTACACATGCGAAACCTGCAGTGTAATGAGGTTAAGTAGCATTTCCACCTGAGACTGTGGGCTCTGAGCCGGGCAGCTGACCCCATCCCACGGGGGACGCCCCGCGGCCCCTCCTGGCCCTGCAGGGGGTGGCCAGGTGAGGGAGTCCTGCATGCCAGGCTCTTGGGTTTGTTTATCCACGGTGTTCTTGGTCTGGCTGGGGCTTGAGTGGACAGGAGCTGCCGGGAGGTGGAGAGTTTCTTGGACAGCACAACTACCAAGCTGATAGACCTTTAACTCTGTAATGAGGACTTGAAAAGGCCGCCCAGGCTTCACCCGACACCTGGCCCCCGGAGTTCCATCCAGACACGTTGTGTTCTCTGTTCAGATGAATGACTCAGGGTTCTGATGAGAGTTTGGCAGGACAGGAATCCCAGCCATGGTTCTGCTTGTTTCTCCTCCCCGCTCCAATCACCACCACCACCGGCTCTAGACGCATTATGAAAACCAAGGCCTGGATTGCCATCCGCGGCCAGTGCATCCCAGTCCCCTTCGGCCACTGCTGGTTGACGGACGCTAAGGATTCTGGAGAAGTGGCTCCTTGGCTTTGTCCTTTGTAGAAGGTGTCACCAGCCACTGCAGGGGACTCCCCCAATTGGGGGGGGAGGGGGGTGTGCTGGACGTACCAAAGAGAGGGTGTGAAGACAATCCCCGGCACGGAGATGGGACTGCAATGGGGCAATGCTTGACCCAGATAAGGAGGAGCCAAAGTGGGGTTTCATTGTAGGCAACTGCCCCCAGCAAGATGCTGCTGGCCAGTGGCTAATTCAATGAATTCTTATGTGCCAGACACAAAAGGGCTGAGGACCCAGTGTCCTGAGACACATGGACCAGTTGGGAAAGTCAGAACTCCGGTAGGACTCAAAGGTATTTTTCTCCTTCACTTTATATGTCCACGGTTGGCCAGCTGGGGACTCTATGCTTCATGTCTTCACTTAAAGAACCAGACTCGGCGGCCACTATCTTGAAACCTGTCAGCATGACAGAAGGAAAGAGAGTTCCAGAAGGCCTCACACCGTGACAGTTAATGCTCCAGCCAGGAAGTGACCTATGTCGCTTCCCTCATGATGCATTGGCCAGAACTAGTCCTAGGAATCCACTCACCCAGGGTGGCTCTTCCCGGCCCCCTATCATGTGCCTGGAGGGTAGCGGACTGGAAGGAGTGGGTGCACAGCATGGCTGACCACCAGGGGACACACGCCTGGGGCTCCAGGCACGTGAGCACGTGTGCTGGGGGGGGGGGGGTGGGCGCAGTGCTCCTCAGACCCATTTGCTCAGGAGTCACCAGGGTAACAAAGCTCAAAAGTTTCTTCAGGATAGCAAAGGCTGTGAGAAGTTGTGGTGTGGTAGGCTATGAATCACCAGGAGAAGGACATAGAACACAGCAAGGAACATCACCTTTCGGGGGATGAGGGGAGGAGCAACTTGGAGAACCAGTGTTCTGGGAGCACACTGTGAGAAATGCTGCATCATTCTGTGAAAAGCACTTGGGGGATGAGTAGGAAGACGATTTCAGGGCGGTGAAACTACTCTGTATGATACTCTAATGGTGGATACGTGTCACCACACGTTTGTGCAAGCCCGTGGGGGGTACAGCACCAAGAGTGGGCCCTACCATAAACTCGAGGCTCTGGGTGATGATATGTCCATGTGGGTTCGTCTTATGGCGGGGGATGCTGACAACGGGGGAGGCTTGGGAAGGGGGGAGGAAGAGCTCAGGGAACCTCTCTGAACTGTCCTCTCCATCTTGCTGTGAACCTTAAGCTTCTCTAAAAAAAAAAAAAAATGTTTAGGGCACCTGAGTGGCTCAGTCAGTTGAGCGTCCAACTCTTGATTTCAGCTCGGGTCGTGATCTCAGTTTGTGAGATCAAGCCCCGTGTCAGGTGATGTACTGTCCTATGAGGAGCCTGCTTGGGATTCTCTCTCCCCTGCCCCCTCTCTCTGCCCCTCCCTCACTCAAAATAAATATTTTAGAAGGGGACGAATACTAAAGAGGTGAAAACGTTATCTGAACATCTTCTCCATTAAAAAGCACTTGGCACACAGTGATAGTATCTCACCATTACTAAGCAGTGACTACTTGGCCCTTAGTTAATAGTGTCTCTCTGCCCACGTGTAGATGAGGAATGTCCAAGGACATGGCGCCATTAAATGGTAGAAGTGACAAAGAATTATTAATCATCATAAAATAAAGTTCCTTTTACTGCTCCTTCTGGAGGACACAGAGGTGCCCACAGAAGCAGCTGGATTGAAAACCAGCTCCTGCGATCGGTGATGTCCACCCTGTGGCTTTTGATGATGGGATTTTCCATTTGTGGCAAGGGAGAATAAAATCTTCAAAATCTCACGTTCTTTGCACTGTGACCTGTCCCCCGCCCCCCAATAGGAGTCACAGGACCTCTTTGTCACCTTGGTTTCAGCCACCCTGGTGTCCTGTTTAGGGACCCCCAAAGTGAATGTTTTTTATACTATACTTAATATCGGGCTAACATCAACATACCCTACAATGTGGTGAAAAATCCAACAATGTGATACAGTAACAAACAGAAAAATTACACAGAACTTTACTTAGATGGTCATTTTTATTAATAGGTGCACAGTGATAACTTTAAGGGTGAATGTTGATGAACAGATTCCCTGAGTAGGCTCCAAAGTCACCACCCTGTGAAGGCAGGACATGGAGACTGGACGTGAGCAGGTTCTCTGTGCGGTGCAGGATGTGGGACAGCGGCCCCTGCCCCCTGCCCCCTGCCCCCTGCCCCCTGCCCCCACCTCGGGCGTGAGGATTGCTGCGTCTGGCCCTTACCTGTGACTGCGGGGTCATGGCCATGTCTTGGCCCATGCTGGGGTGGAAGGAGGCATGGCACAGAGAGAAAGAAAGACAATGCATGGGGTGAGGGTCAGGGAAGGCTAGTCTGGGTCTGCCCAGGGTAATAATCTCTCTGAACCCTCCCAAGAAGTGGCAGCCCAAGAACAATGGGTAAAATAAAGGCTCCTCCAACTCGTGACCTGATTTTAGCCCTTCTATCGTAAGAAGCAGGAAGCTGACAACCTTCAAATTCTGGCTCCCTGCCCCCCCAACCTTTTATAATGACCTCACAGAGGGGTTCACAACAAGGGTCTCTGTATGGCCTCCCAGCTCAGAATGACTTTTACATTATTAAATGGGGGGGGAGGGGCCAGAGGAGAATAATATTTCGTTGCCATGAAAATGAGAGGAAACTCAAACTTCAGTCTCCATAAATAAATTTTTTATTGGGCACCATCCCATACGTTCCTTTATGAATCCTCTCTGGCTGCTTTCCTGACACGTCAGCCCAGTTAGGTTGTCGCACGGAGTCTAAGCTACCTAGCCGGCATTCTGTAGAAAGTTTGCCGATGCCTGGCTCAGAAAACCCAGCTCCTGAAGCCAGGCATGTGTTTGGGGAACAGGTGCAGTCACCAAGAGCTCAGGTACTCACCAGGGTCCGTCCCGTTTCCTGTATGAACCTCTGGCAAGCGCCCGAGGAAGCCACACCAAGCTGGGAGGGCAGCTAGGTGTTCCATGAATACAGACATTTCCTACAAGACAGGCAGCAAGGAACCTGGCCTTGTGGGGCTCCCCCTGTGGCCATGATGTGCTTTTGGCCAGGGTCTCCCCCTAATCTCAGTTGGGACAGTACGGAGACCGCTGTCTTCAAGGTGGGGCCCCCACCCCAGCAGCGTCAACATCACCTGAGACCTTGTTAGAGGCACATACTCTCGTCCCCATCCTGGACCTACATTCAGGGTGGGGTCTGGCAGTCTGTTTGTGGGAGCCCTCGGGCAAAGGTGATGCCCAGATTGGGAAGCCACGGCCCCCGGGAAGCTCTGACCCTGGCATCCCCAGGTGGGGCTCCATGAGGCCTGTGACTCCAGAGCACGTGTGAAGTCAGGAAGCCCCCAACGTCGGGGGGGGGGGGTGGCTACCACAAATTTTGCCCTTGATTTAGAGAATACCGGGCACCTGCTGTTTTCCCCATCTTTCTTCAACACTCAGTGGTTGGAAAGGGGCAAAGGGGACGTCTCCTGTTTTGAACTAAGGCTCCTCACTCAGAAAAGAAAAACAAATGCTGTGGGGCGCCTGGGTGGCTCAGTCGGTTGAGCATCCGACTTTGGCTCAGGTCATGATCTCACGGTCCGTGAGTCTGAGCCCTGCGTCGGGCTCTGTGCTGAGAGCTTGGAGCCTGCTTCCGATTCTGTGTCTCCCTCTCTCTCTGCCCTCCCCCTGCTCATGCTCTGGCTCTCTCTGTCAAAAATAAATATTTAAAAAAAATTTTTTAAGAAAAACAAACATTGGCAAATCAGCTCTCGGTTCAGCTGAGGTCTTTGTTGGGCTTTTTAGGACCAAGGCTCCTTAGTGGGCCTGCCATGGGCTGCCCAGTTTTGACCCTGTCTACCTCGCTACAGGAAGCCGTCAGAAGGTGGCTGAGGGGTGGGGGGCCCCACATCAGGGGGACTCTTGCCCTTAGTAAAGGAAGACAAAGACACATTTGCAAACGTGCCATAGAGATTTTAATGAAAAAATTAGAAAAGTGCATTATTTTACAACACTACAGTAAATGATTCTTTCTTTTTCTGTAAAGACATTGTAAAATATATACAGGTTGCTTAGTGCATTCGTTACAAAAGAAAGATGCAATCCCTTGCATAAATTACATATTTTACACGGGCTGGATGTCTACTCGGACTTGTAAACATTGGTGATACAGTTTTGTTTTCGTTCTTCAGGTAAGCTGTGACAATAAATACCTCTGATTTCAGTTGATGGTTATCTCATTCTGTTCAACTTCAGAACGGCATGCTAAGGCCATTTGTGAAGGCGCCCTCTCCACAGGCGGAGAAGGCCAGAGAAGATCAACAAAGGGGAAACACAGGAAAAGGACAAGAGTAGGCTTCTTGGAATTTGGTTCACTGTGGTCCAGTTGGAATCACTGGTTTTGCCGAACCCGGAATGGCTTCCCACTGCCTGGTCCGATGCCCAGACCACAGTTAGACTCGTGGTCCGGTGCCCAAACCACCCACCAGGGTGGGAAGGGAGGTCCCAGCTAGGGGCTCGGGACAAACCATCCCATCCACCTGCAGTGTGGCCGAGCCGGCCCAGCTTCTGGTAGAAACATCCTGACTTCCAAAACCGTCCCCTGGGAACATCCTTGAGGGCCTCCAGCCACATCCACATGCCCATCAGAACCAGACCCCTGTCCTCTTCACACGCAGACATGAAAATGTCCAGCAATGAACGAAAACAAAAACAAAAACAAAACTCAGATACCCAGTCAGTGCACACACACACACACACACACACACACACACACACGCTCTAAATGAATATGTGAGAATCCACATCTCTGTGCCCGCCCCATTCCCGTGCATATATACCCATCATTTCACTGCGTGTGAGTTTGTAACTAATTCAAGCTTAACGACTCTATGCGTGGGGTCACAAATGATGCTTTTTTCTTGTTAAAGTTTTGAGGTACAAGGACACACGGTTGGCTGACATTAAAAATTGTGCGTCTTTGAGGGAGAATCTGTAATTTCTTGGCCTGCTGGGAATAGACTAGAAATTCTTCCTCCTTGTTAACCAGATCAGTGGTTTAAAACCTACTTGTCTTCTCTGAAGTCTCTGCCTGGGTCTGATGTCGGTTTAGTTGCAAGCCCCGTAGTTAACATTTAAGGGCATACAAGACTGCTTCAAACCTTCCAGTGGGGGTAAGCTGGATAATGTAGAGGGTGGCCTAAGAGAACCTCTGGAAGTCCCTGCCATCCCCAGATGGCTGTCAAAATGCTATTTGTAGGCTGAATAAACCAATATATAATTTGCCTTTTTTCAGGAGTGTGTTCTCTGAGGAGCCATCAAATTATAGAGAAATATTATTAATTGTGGGTTCTGCTCCACTGGGTTCTCGATATCATGTTTTTTCCATTTGTTGGATTTTTACGTTTCTACCTAACTCCTAAAATTCAGCTCAAACTACAGTAATTGCTGAAACATGTTCTCATCCCAATATCTGTTCAGCCGACTCTCTTTCTAGACCTCGGGCATCTTGGAAGCATGTGCTAGAGTTTGGTGTTCGGAGGTCAGGGACCTTGATGGTCCCATTCACCACCATGCCTCTTGCTGAGGCTGGCCCATGGCCGATGCCCAGCATGCTCAGTGAATAATCAGCAGGCCATACCACACATAGGGGCCCGTGGAGCCACCAGGGCTGCAGCTCACACCTGGTGGCTGTAGGGTCCCCTTAGATTAAGGAAAGGCAAGACTTTCCCCCAAGGTTTGTCAGGGGCTTGGGACAGACTGTGGGCTTCGGGTCCTTGGAGGACCTCCCACCCACCCCATCACCAAGCATCTGGTCCACTGGGAACTGAAAGGTGGGGCCAGAGAGGAGAACCCATCAACAGAGAGGGGTCGGAGGAAGTAGATGGAGACTTGATTCATCGGTGTGAGAAGGCCTACAGAAAACCTGTACCTGAAAAATGTGCTGTTCCTGGGAGAGAAGAGCTGGTCCAGCTCAGGAACCCTGCGCTGGGAGCACCTGGTCCTGCCCCCCCACTGAAAGGTCAAGCAAGAGCCCCACACATAATGACATGTATTTCCTTCATCACCTATACCTATCTGGGGGACACCTGCTTCTCCTTGGCTATTACATCATCCTTCGTGGAAGAGACTAAGACACGGCTTGCCCAAGGCCATGTGGCCCAATCACAAAGGGGGAGGCAGGAAGCCAGGGCCAGGTGCTGACAGAGGTCCCTGAGGCCGCCAGCTCCCAGTGCTGAGGAGCTGGAAGAAGCAATGCTAGGGCTTTGTTTTCACTGGCCGAGGCTGAGGGCCACACCTCACGAAACCAAGAGCTGCTCTCTGGATGCTGGAGGTCTCCAGGAACCTGAACTGGGACCCAGGAGTGACAGGAAGCCATGAAGAACACAAGCTTCCCCAAGTAGAGATGCCTCACCTTGCAAGTGCCCTCCTGCCCTGACTCCTCCCATGGTCACCAGGCAAGGAGGCACAGGTGCCAGGAAGGCCATGCCCCTGTGCCTCAGGCAGAACCCAGGCAGCATCTAAAGGACCGGGTTTTCCACTCTCAATCCTTCTGGAACAATCCCACCCTTCTAGACCCTTCACAGGGGCCCAGGGAGATGGGGCATGTCCACCCGGATGACCTATCTGAACGTCAGTCCTCCTCCAAGCCATTCTCATGTCTCCCTCCCAGGGACGGTGACCTCCCCAGGCACAGAGTAGACTATGGAGAGGGTTCAGCTGAAGTTCTTCCGTCCCCTTTGGCCAGGCCCTTTGCCTCATGCAGGAGACCCTATGGCCTTTCTGGGAGACCCGCATCTCATAGTCACATTCTGACTCACCTGCCTGGGTCCACCAGCCCACCCTCCCGTAGCAGGGAACTGCCCTCTGGGCTGGGGTCTGCCCTCTGGGGCCACTGCTACTCAGCCAAGACACCTGAGGACGAAGCTTGGCATGATTAATGACAAAGGCTTGCTCTGAGCATGGCTCTCCTCTCGGGCTTTGGGCCCTGGTGATTTGCACAGAGCTGGGCATTTGAACCATGTGAAGGAACCAGCACATTCAGCAAATGCTCTTCCTGAAGGCCCAGAACTTTGTCCTGTCCAATGCCCGCCCATCTGGAAGCCTCCCCGTTCACCTAGAAGTGACCCCCTTCTTCCTCCCCCCTCAGGCAGTCCCCGTGTCCCTTCTGGTAAGCAAGACGACCCACCTCTCCCTGTGAGCCTGAGCACAGAGCCTGGGGAGGAAGAGCCAGAAAGTGTGCATTCAGGGCTCCCTCCCAGTGATGCTACTTCTGAGCCCACCCGCCCCACCCAGCACAAGACTGGAGGAGCAGTAAAGGGGCTGTCTACATAGTGCCACACTGCGTGCAGGCCCAAGAGCTGTCGTGGCTCAGCCCCAGCAGAGAAGAGCTGTCGTGGCTCAGCCCCAGCAGAGCAAAGACAGCTGACCTGAGTCAGATGGGGCCCTGCAGGAGGCCCCGTGCTGAGCCAGTGGCTTCTGTAGGGGGGCGACATATCCTCCCAGGAAGCAAAGAGCCCTGAAGTCAGGACGAGCTGAGAACACAGCAGGGAAGAACAGAGGTAGATGGAAGGGAGAACTGGGGTTTCCGGACTAATGGGAAGGCAGATCCTGGGGAGGCAGACCCATCCTCCTACCAGCGAGGGGGAGGGCTGCAGACACGGCGTCCCAGGGTTCCCCCGGGCACAGGTGCTCTCTCTTTAGAACAGGCACCTTGCGCAGTCAGGGTGCCTTACGCAGACCCAGGAAACTAAGCAAAGATGCACCGCAAGAAGCTATCGATTAATTAAGGATCCATGTGCCATTAAACACGTCTAACTGGGAGAGTTACCTCCAGCAGAAGGTGTCTGGGTTGATACTTCCAGATGCCGGTTGACGTCAGCCCAGCTGGTCCTCCCCAGGCTGGAGCTGGGGGCAGAGAGAATGAGGCAGACAAGGTTTGGGGAGGGGTGGGGCACGGTGGAAATTTGGGACCTTGGCCAAACCCCTCAGTCTAGAAAGGAAGAAACTCGGGCCCAGAGAAGTGAAATGACTTGCTCTGGGTCACACAGCAAATCACAAAGGCAAGGTTTGAACCCTGGGTCACATTTCCTAGGCTAGACTACTTTCCACTCAGCCAATGCCTCCCCTCAGCCTCCACCACTCAGAGGCCTCGCCTCAAAATCAAAGTCTACAATGCATTGCCTACGGGGGTGGGTGGGGAGCTCCATACCAGGATGCCACTCCTTGACCTTGACCGGACATCATGGCACATGCCCGCCAGCGCTCACCACGATGGCAGACGGCCCTGGCTC
Organism: Prionailurus viverrinus; assembly: GCF_022837055.1. Taxonomy (NCBI): domain Eukaryota; kingdom Metazoa; phylum Chordata; class Mammalia; order Carnivora; family Felidae; genus Prionailurus; species Prionailurus viverrinus. Next base: position 79,782,981 of record NC_062578.1, read on the forward strand.
TTCAAAGGGCCCTGCCCTCAGCACCACAGCCATAAGAGACCCCAACTCGAGGGGAGAAACCTGGAATAAGGGCAGGGGCCCAGACCAGCATCTGCAACTCCCATGAGGCCTTAGCCCAGGGCCCGAGGCCCTAGTCACAGGCAATCACAGAATCTGTTGATCAGGGAGTGGCAAATTCTTCACGCCAAGTGAGCATGACCTTTCCCTTTTCCTTTCATCAGCTCCATGCTAATCTTTGGTAGCTGTCAGACTTTGCCAGGACAAGTCCCACGGATGCCCGAGTGACAGACCAAGCAGCCCTTATCCAAAAATGTTCCCCTATGCAAATTAGAGCCAATGTCCAGAAGACTTAAACACTCCTCCCGCGCCCCACACACACACACAACCATTAATGCCACCTCAACAATAAGACTCCAAAGGCTTCAAGTTTGGTGAGACTCCAGGATCTGCCTGTGGAGTTCTGTCACGAGAGGAGACCCCAGTAGGGACATTCGGATGGACAGGTCCTCCACAGAAGCCTGAGACTTGGGCTAGGGTGTGAGGGGGAAGGGCCTTGAAATAAACTTACTGTGTGGGCACTGGGGAGCCAGGGAATGTTCTTGAGCACAAGACTGGCCCGAACGACTGAGGATGTGAGCAGCTTGTGAAGGGCCTGGACAGTCGCGCCGCCTCCTGTCTGTCGGTGTGGCTCTGGGGCAGGATTCCACTGCTCGCTGGCTGAAATCTGCACTCCCGTGCCATGCCTCTGCTGAAAACAGCACCCACCTGCTCCTTCAAGGCTTGCCCAGAGAGTTCTAAAAGCTACTTCCTCCACAAAGCCCTACCTGAGTTCCTCGACCAGACTCCATCACTTCCTCTCCACGGTATGATTTCAAGTCCAATGCCTGGGAGTTAACCCACGGGAGCCTTGAGGCTGGCTGCTCTGAGAGCAGCAGATGGTGAGGGCACCAGTGGGGCACCTGGCATGGACCGGGTACCCAGTGTCATCCCCTGTGGTTCCCGTAGCCACTCTGCACAGCAGGGTTTATTTCTAACCTCCAACTTAAAGCTAGGGAAACGGAGGCCCAGAGAGGCAAAACCACCCCCCACCTGTGAATGTCAGAGGCCAGTCTTGGGTGTGCAAGGTGCCACCAGACTAAGCGGCTTTCTCCCCACACGCTGCCCCACAGAGGCAGGAAGAGTGTTCCTGTGTCCCAGGGCCCCAGAGCCATGCTGGGCAGGTGCAGAGCTGAGGCCCCAGAGGTTCCGGTCACTCACTGTGCATGGTCCCACACTACTCAGCCTCTACTGGCGGGACTTCCGTGAGAACACAGCGCTGACCTGGCTCCTGGTGACAGACGGGGCCACCACAGGGCCCCCTCCCCCCACTGCAGGGTGAAATGTCAAAAGCGTGCTTCTGGAGACTGAGGATGTACCAATCACCCACTTTATGGGAAGTGCCCAGCCATGGGCAGCTTGGGGCACACTCAACATTGGCAGGCAAATGACACGGAGTAACCAATGGCGGGTGACGGATTTCTAGCACACGGGTGTGCACCGATTTTCAGGGAGGGAGCAACTACCTGCATTGAAGGTCAGACATGTCTTGATAGCGGGGATGAGTGGCCACGTAGGCAAGAAGCTAGAAATGGGACTGTCACGGTTCACCTCTCTGGGTCCTCCCAGCACTTACAGCGCTTAAGGCCAGGGCCATTGCTGTTTGCCCCCCACAATGTTCTTCTGTGACAGAAAGAACTAGGGAGCCTGGAGGAAGGCATCCCTGAATCCATCAAGGGACAAAGGGTCAAGAGCGGCTTTTGAAGGATGAGGGAGAAGCCCCCTTCTCCACTTGCATGCTGGAAAGCAGCAGGGAGACCTTCCAGGTAGCAGGAACGGCAGGGGCAAAGGCTCAGAGGTGGGAATCTGCCTGGGCATGTTTTCTTGATTTTCTTGATCAAAATGAAAGGTTACTTAGCCACGGCAGGTAGGCTGCTTGATGGTATCAGAACCAAAAAATCCGTGCTATAGAACCTGCCGGTGTAAAGATCTCAAAGACAGAGGTCAGAATCACAGTCTTTAATAGCCAAGAGCACTGCCATAAAACCAATTACAGTTCTATGATTATTAATGATAGGAAAGGCTCAGCGATCATTAATACTCATTGAGCAGCTATCAGGTGCCAGAGCACCCTAACTAGCTTACAGGATCCTTACAACAATCCTACTGGGTTCTACCTGCCAGCCAGCTTTGAAATCGATAAAAGCAGATCTCTGTGCTTCATGTGTATTTATAGCTGGATCACCCCTACAGATGTTTAGGGAAAAGATGGCTGGTGTTTCCACAGCACAGCAAAGAGCTCCGTGTCAGAAGTCAGAAATAGCAGGGCGGTGTTGGGCTTCGGTATCCAGGGACTCATGGACACCTCCAGAAGCTTCCACTAGTCTCACCAACACAAGAGAACCACGTTTAATGTGACTTCTCTTTCTACAATGAGAGAGGTAATCACAGAGGTCTCAAGAGAGCCAAACACCTCAAATGTGTTAATCATGGCTACACATCTCCAGTGTTTTCTTGCCTAAAATTCCCTAACCTGAGCAAACCAGCAGATGGAAGCAGATCATGGGTCCGTTCCCCAAGACAACTGGCCTGGACTCTTCAACATGGCAATCTCCCAAAAGAAAAAAATGGTGAGAAAGATTGTCCTAGATCGGGCAAATCTGGGCCAACCAGACAGGCAACATGGAACGTGACCTTGGGCTGTCTGTCCGATTCACAAGAAAGCTCTGGAGGACGTTTCTGGGACAATGGGGGAAATGTGGATGCTGTATTTGAGATATTATTATTGTACGAATGCTAACTTTCCTAAGGTATTAAGGGCACTGTTCTCTAGGACAATGCTCTCGTTCCCAGGAGATCAGCAATTTTTTCTTTGGCTGATCCACCTAAATGTTCCAGACCCCACTTCATTCTCCACCTACCTCAGCATGGGCATGAGGGCATGGGAAGGGTGGGAGAGGTAAGCAAATGTCACAAACTACCAAACACTGGGGAGTCTGGGTGATAGGTATACGGAAATTCATCATGCTGTTCTCTCAGCTTTAATCTGGAACTTTCAAAACAGTCGGTGGGGAGAATCATGCAAACAAGATCTCCCCCCACCCCACCCCACCCCGTCCCCCAACAGCAACGCCTACCAAGGTGTGCGGTCAAGACGGATTTCTGCCCAGGGCTCTGGGGAACCCAGAACGTACGGGTCCTGGTTCACGTGATGACCTCTGTTCTCGGTGTCACCACATGTCCCTCTCTGTCTCCCCAGCACCCTGCCAAACCAAATCGTTGCTGGTATTCTTTCTGGTGTCCTGACCTTCAAATATGCCCATTGATGGGGGCACCCAGGGCACACGTCTTCATGGGTCAAATTCATTTTGTGCTAAGTGCTCATCAATCCCACCCAAGCTGTCCCGTCATGTTATGGGACAGTAAGAGGTCTGGGAAGGTCCTATGACTTCTGGGGGCCCAGCGAAGCAGCTTGTATGCACCAGGTCCCTGCCCTGCCAACCCTTCCTCTACTGGGAGGCATCCAGAGTCCCACACAAGCCATTACCGGAGGAAACCCACATCAGAGCCCCAGCAGCAGGCCTGCACGTGACACGCGCCCAGTCTGACACCCCTCTTGGAGCGCTTCAGAAGGTGGTACCTGTCACACTAGTAGAATGGATGCATTCCAACACAGACCTCAGACCTCACGCCTCTGTGGATGCCCGTAACTGGTATCTTAATTAGGGCCATTTAAAAAGACTGCGTAAAGAAATAGGGCCATAGACCTCAGTGGTGGGTGGCTTTCCTCCTCTGATCATCTGTGCTCTTACCTCCCTCTCCAAGTAAATGTGCACACACAGTGAACGCCTCTAACCCGTTCCTTCCAGCTGCTAGTGATCGTTGCTAGGAATCAGGATCCACAAGGCTTTCAGATCTAGGTGAGGCAGAGAAAAACGACCTCCTAGACTTATTGGTGGGTTTCTGAGTTACTGTCCAGACGGTTCCCCACTCAAGGCCCCTTGCGCAGAGAAGAAACAGCCAAGGTTCTGCAGTCACCCTCCCCTTCTTACAGATGGGGTTTCAGCACCTGCAAAGGCGGGCCTCCTGGCCAACAGCCTGGGTCCATCCACTTCCTCTCCCAGTGGGGATCTTTGGGCTGCAAATGACCTGCTGTGATCATGCCCAGTGCAGGCAGCTCTTCCCCATCAGTGATGCACGGCAGGAGCACAACAGATGCTGCAGGGAGCACCGGGCAGCTGACTGCGCTGAAGGGTCTGGTGCCTGGGTTTCAAGACAAAGGGGTGTGGGTGGGAAGAGACCCGATCCCAGCTCCGGGGCTAAGCAGGCATCTCAAAAACCCAGACAGTGGGTTCACTCTGAGGTAAATGAGAGTCTAACAGTCCCGTGGTGTGATAGCACCTTCCACCCAGCAAGGGTGTGGTGAAGAGGGAAACAGGGAAGGTCTCTAGAAAGCACCCAGACCTGTTTGGGACCATCAGGGCCACTGCCCACCCTCCTGTCTTTGGTGGAGTGGATGGATTAAGATCTCCTAGGTAGAAAACATTCGAGCAAGAGTCCAAAAGCTCTTGAAGGATCTACAAGGCATGTTGACTTTTAGACCCTGCATCTAGAACTGGGTGGCCAGCCAGTCCCCCTGTGATTCAGGTGGAATGCAGCTCTTCTCAGCTCGTCCTAACTGAAGCTGAAGCCTGCCTCCAAATTCCTGTGACTTCTCCCCTTCGCCGAGTGGGCACTGCTACCTGGAAGGGTGTGAGAAGCCTGACTCCGGAAAGAAGTTGCCAGGCATGAGAGGGAGGAACAGAGACTCCTTGAGGTGCTGAAGGACCTTGGGGGTATAAGCAACAGCAGTGACCGAAGAGCCAGAAAGAAAGCAGGAGAAACCCACAAGAAGACCAAGGGCCTGGCTGGCTGACCTGAGATGCCAGCTCACTCTTTCTGCACCTCAACTCCTCCCCCACCCCCCGAAAAAATGAGGGATCTCGGTGAGGTGACTCAGACTAAGCTTCTTCTTGGCTTTTTGAGGATTCTTGTGCTGACTGAGCAGGTCTCAGGTGTCCAAGCCCTAGATGGAGATTCCTCAGACCCATTTTATTGGAAGAGAAGGACCCTGGAGGCCCTTGACTCACTGTCCCCAAGAGAGCACCTCATTGGTGCGCATGGAGAACTCCTTGGCCAGAGACCACGGTAGCGAACCGCTGGGCCATCACCTAAGAAAGAGATGGCCGTCACAAAAGAAGCAAAGCTAGGTTCCCCTCTGTCCCCTCAATATACCAAGCATGAAAAAGGATGTTTAACTTTGGAAGAGAAGACTCACTGATTGTCCTTCAGAGGGCTGAACAGTCGCCAAGGACAGAGAAATAAGAGGGATATGGCAGGACAGGTTCCATGCTGCTTCCAATATTTAAGTTGGTGGTCATCACTGAACGGCAAAAACTCCATCCTATGATCCTTAATCCTATACAGAACAGTCAACTCTGTGGAAATATAGAATACGGAATGTTTTCCCAATCTCCCCAAGAAAGGAGGAGCTCTCTGTCACTGGAGGCATTTAAGTAGAAGGCCACTTTAAATGGATATTTGAGTCAGGAAACCAGCTCTGAATGAAGAGTTGAGCCCATGCTCCTCTGACTCCAGGGTCCTGGTGCACCTACCTGTGGACAGAGAGGCAGGTGCCCTCAGTAGGGGGCCTAACGAGGACACCGTGGTGTGGTGGGGTCCGCTTCCTGGACCAGGACCAGCTCTGGGACATTGAGCAAACCCCTCACCCTCTCAGTACCTCAGTCTCCTCTCTAGATCAAAGACATCTGAGGACACACCTTACAAATGTTTTGATGAGAAACCTCACACTTCTTCTAAGCGGACTCCTCCAATACATGAAGCACTCTGCAAGGATGGGCTAGTATTTTCATACCCGTGACCCCCTATCACCAAAAATTTCTTCCGATGGGAAAAAAAAATTACTTCTATTTTCTGGACAAATTTTTATCCCTAAAATATGCATCTATTCAAAATGAGTGCATTGAGACAACCTTGAAGGTTGAGAATGGTCTATTCTGGCCTCGAGAAGCTGTGGTTCCCAGACCCCTTCCTCAGGCTCTGTGTCCTGATGCAGGCGCCATTTTCAACATGTGATGTAAACACTGCAGTATCTGCCTCTTTGGAGGAGCCTGGACTGCTGCATTTCAGTCCAGTGGCCCAGGTGCTTGGGACTGGTGGCATTTAGTGCCCTCTCCTTTCAGGAAGCTGGAAGGTCCACTCTTTCTAGGGAGATCCTCCCTTCTGGGAGATCCCACGGGGGCTCCCACTGCTGCTTCTGGGCAAAGCAGTTAAAGCCCTTTTCTATCCAAGAGCCGTGACCTTTGAGTTTATGTAGAAGCCATGGGAGGATAGGTGAGTTTTACAAATGACAGGGGTGGTGACCAGGCAAATGAAAGGCACCAGACTTTCCTTTACTCCTGTCATTGAAAAGGCCTGCAACATGCCATATTCAATGACCTAGCTGCCCCCAGGAGACTAACAGGCCTTCCCATTGAGCCATCTAAAGGGAGGGTGGGGAGGAATTTCTCCACTCCTCAGGAAAACCATCCCCGGAGATCGACAAGTTCCCAACAGGCCAAGACACCACCCTTACCTCCAAACGCTTCCTGAGACCAACACAGACTTGCCCTTATTTACAAATCAAATGCAATTAGAGACCGTCTTTCTTGAACTACATACATACATATATATATATATATGTTTTAAACAAGGAATGCCCTGTCATTTTTTATTAGGAAAAGAAACCACATCCACGAATACCCATTCTCATCCAAGCATCCCACACTGTGATTCTTACTTATGCAGATCGATGCTGCATAAACCACCATCACCACCATGTAAGCGAGAGGGAAATAACAAAATAGATACTCTGAGGTTCCAACAATTTTCCAGTTTCCCCTGACGCTTCCAGTTGTGCGGTAAATTGTTGGAACTGGAGATGATAAAATTAAAAGTCTTTAATTCGTATTATTCTTGGCTTTTGATTAATTCCGCTGCTAGTTCTGTTTTCTTGCGTTGATAATGCATACCAGTTTTAACAAAGTGCATGCTTTTAAAAAATTTTTGAACTGGCAAGCTAAAATGATCCGTATCTTCTTTCCCACCCACCCCGAAAAAGAAGTTAATATAATTTAGAACGTAGCATCTAAAGAATACGGTCATGACACATCTGGGATAGAGCCTGCTTATGGAGCATGCTTGATTTGGCAGAATGGTAAATCAAAAGCCTCGTGGGTTTTGTTTTCCCGTTTTTGTTTGGAAGCAGCTGAAAGCAGGTTCTTAACAGAACTGTGTCGTGGAAAAGAAAAATTAATACCTGCCACTTTCCACTTTGTCACACGATACACACACACACACACACACACACACAGGTACACGGGCGTGTGCACTCACTCACACACCATCCGCGCACGCACACCCACCCAGTGCTCGGGAGGACGAGAGGGAGGAAGTTAGGGCAGACACCACGTCGGTGGTCCCTGGCCGGCTGGCAGCCTGGGGGGCAACTTTGGGTCGGGTATATTCTCTCAGCTCTGCCTGGTGGTCTTGGTCTCACACCTGTCCTGGGAGAGCCACCCCAGAGGTGGGGCAGGCTGGGGAGGGGTGTAAGGCATTCTTCGCTGGGAAGGAAGGAAGGGAGGAAGGAATCCATGCTTCATGCTCAGACGCGAGTCTCAGAGGGAGTCGGGCCTTTCTCTCCCCTTGGGCCTGCTCTGTCTCGCCGGGGGCAGTGGGGGAGGACGTGAAACCTGGGGGGGGGAGGGAAAAGGAAGGAGGGAAGGTAATCGTGACAATGACCATCACAACCAAGGATGCTCGGAACGAATAAATGAGAACGAAAAGACGAGGTGGGCCGGTGGCACTTGACGTCAAGGAGGACAAGCGACTTTTCCCGCCTGCCCGGCACGCCCCGCACCCTAAACGGACTTCCGCCGTCGCATCAGCCTGTGGTTGTCAGTAAAGCTGTGTAACCCGGGGGAGGTGGAGCTGATGGGGGAGGGGAAGAGGCTGTTTTTCAACGTGCTTGGTGAGATCTCCTCGATCTTGTACGAGATGGAGTGGAAGTACTGGGGGGCGAGCTTGGCGCTGAAGGAGTTCTGCTGGGCGGCCGGGCGGCCCCCATACTCCTGCGGGCGGTAGCAGGTGCAGGAGCACACGTACTGCAGGTCCGGCGCGTCCGCCTTGTAGCGGGGCCGGCCCTGCCGCGCCTCCTCGGGGATGTGGATGACCATGCTGTTGCGGTTCCCGGCCAGGGACGCCCTTTCCTCGGCGTCCCGTCGCTCGTCCTCGCTGTTCATGGTCAAGAACCTGAGGACCACCAGGTTGAGGAAGGCGCCGATGACCGTCAGCCCCACCAGGATGTACATGAAGCTGAAGGCCACGTAGAGCGGCTTCTTCTGCAGGGCGCCCTTGGTCTGCAGGGCCACGTAGTCCCCGAACCCGATGGTAGTCAACGTGATGAAACAGTAGTAATAGGCGTGGAAAAAACTCCACTCCTCGCACTGGGAGAACGCGGCCGCGCCGATGCACAGCGTCCCCATGCAGGAGAAGAAGCCCACGGTCACCATGTTCTCCATGGACACCTCTGTGTTGCGCATCCCGCAGCACCTCTTGATGCGCTTCAGCAGGTAGCGCACAAAGGTGTTCATCCGCTCGCCCAGGCTCTGGAACATGACCAGTGTCAGCGGGATGCCCAGCACCGCGTAGAACATGCAGAAAGCCTTGCCTGCGTCGGTGCCCGGGGCCGCGTGCCCATAACCTGAGGGGAGGGGTGAGAAAACAGGGAGAAGGCGTGAGGAGAGGCCCCGTGAGCTCTGGGGTGGGGTTGCACTTGGGCATCTCCGTTGGGGTGGGGCTGGGACAGACAGGGAGGGAGAGAGGAGGACAAGGGCGAGCCGGGGAAGAGAGGTCGCTGGAGGCTGGGGCTGGAAGACGGTGGAGGCCGGGAGAGGCGGGGGAGAGGAACAAGGAAGAATCGGTCAAGGGTCCTTTGCAATTCAGGGGTGGGGAGGGACTTGGGGGTGGTTCATCTGGGGCCGTTCAGAGAGGTGCGGAGGGCCTTTCCCTGCTCCTCTTAGAGCAAAGCAAAGCTTGAAAAGGAAAAGCCGCACACTCACTAATGAGAAGACTGCAGAAGGAGTGAGCCCAAGGGAGAATATTACATATGCCCACCATGCAACACCAGTGCTGCTGCCTCTCTGCTGAGTCCTGGTCCTACGGTGCCTCATTCTGACCTCCTAACAACCTTCCAAACCCGGCACGACGAGTCCAACACCAAGGGCGGGAAAACTGAGTCAGTTACTTAATAGCAGGATAACTTGATTTCTTCAGAGCTGGGATTTGAGCCCAGAGTTTTCAGGCACCAAGAATAAGGCGGATGTTGACAAGAGGAGTCATTGCAGAGTGGAATATACACACCACGACAGCAAAGACTCGTATCTGCTTTGTTCACGGTTGGATCCCCTCACCCCCCCACCCACCCAAGGTGATAGGTAGCAGGTAGAATATTGAACAAATGAAGGAATAACATTGTGCCACTTTGTGAATGGGGGCTTCTCAGGAACGAGGGGACCAAAGAATCCTTCCAGACCTCCCATGTGTAAGTGCTTCTCAAACTCTTCATGCAACTTCATCCATCCCGTGTCAACTTTACAGAGTTGAGCTGTATTTTCCTCACATTCTGAATGACGATGGCAGTGCTTGAAGGGTGAAGGCACCTGCCAGGGTCATTCAGCTAGTTAGTGATCATGTGAGAGCCAGGATAGGGTCCGCATAATATGGCAGAAAGAACATGAGACTCGGTAGGCTCTAGTTCAAATTCTGGAACTAATACTGTCCAGGAAAAAAACAAACCAAACCCTGAATCCTGGGGCGGTATTTAGACTGAGACCTACCAACATGTCAAATCCTGCCCCATCAAGAAAGGCTTCCCTGATGTTACCCCGAGCCATTATGGGCCCATAGCTCTTTAATCATGTGCACTATCTTGGGCACCAACCCTGGTTTCTTCCTGTTACTATCATCCCATGTAAGTCCCAGTCCCCACTGGGACTGGCTTGTGCAGATCTGCTGAGTCAGCACCTAGTCAGGGCCTGGTACCTCCGTAGGGACCAACCAGTCCCCCAGACCTCCACCTGCCCCTTCTCCCCCCTAGGAAACAGTCTGACTACTCAAGCCCCCAGCTCTCTACCAGGGCCACATCACTTAGGGCCAGCTTGTCTGTCTCTCCCCTGGCGTGAATCTGTGCATGCCCTACCTGCCCCAAGGGCCCTAATCTTGCTAGAGCAGTGACCTCCTATGCTTGCCTCCAGGGCGCCTTCTCTTCATCCTCTCTGGCCCTCAATCCCACTGGGCCAGCACGGAGCTCCAACCCCTCAGAAACCCCATCGTCCTTGCACAAGAGGGAAAACGACAGGACAAAGTTGGAGTCAGGCCAGAAAGGCTAAAATGGGAAAGAGAAAGCCGAGGGGGGGAGCAACCAAGATAGTAACAGAAATCACCCTGAAGAACAGCAAAAGCAGATTAAAAATAAATTCTCAAAGCCTCAGAGACCTTTAGGAAAATATCAAAAGGCATCCCAGCAAGACCAAAAAAAAAAAAAGTGAATAGCCAAAATGGACCAAATTTGGTGAAAGACACAGATTTACAGATTCAAGAAGCCCAGTGAACTCCAAGCGGGAGAACTCCAAAGAAAACCAGCCATCAGAGCCAAACTGCTAAAAACCAGAGAGAGAAGTCTTGAAGGCAGCCAGAAAGAAACAAGACATCACACGGAAAACCATCTCAATACTCCTCCTTCTAATCCTAAGCAATAGGAGCCAGGAAACCATGAAAGAACATCTTTAAGGAGCTTGAAACAAACAAAAAAAGACTGGTAAGTTGGAATTGTGCATCCACAGAAAACAGCATTTAAGAGTGACGTCAAGGGACACCAGGGTAGTTCCATCAGTTAAGCGTCTGACTTCGGCTCAGTTCATGATCTCACGGTTCATGAGTTCGAGCCCCACACCGGGCTTTGCACAGTCATCACAGAGCCCGTTTCACATCCTCTGTCCCCCTCTCCCTCTGCCCCTCCCCTGCTTACTCTCTCTCAAAAATAAAATAACAAAAATAATTCTAAAGAATGAAGTCAAAGCACGTTTTAACATGAAAGAAAACTTGTTCCCAGATCTGCACGGCACAATTACTAAAGGAAGCTCTTCTTCCTAGAGGGAAAGGGTACCAGATGGAAGCTTAGGTCTTCAGGAAAGAATGAGGCACATCTCAGTAAACAAGTGGGTTTATATTTATACAAAATGCAGGGGTGGGAGTCCCACTATGTCTCCATATAGCTCACCTGCGTGGCAGATACCAAAGCCAGATGGATGGTGGGGAAACAGTAGATTGTTGGACACGTAGAAAGGTGGTGATGTTAGCTGATGGCTCTGGATGCAATCTATTTACTAGAGGAGACCAATGATGCATCTGCTGGGTCAAAAGCTGCTCATGGGGCTCCCGGGCCCCACCCACACCTGTCAGCAGTGATGGTCAGAAGCCGTTTCCTTCACGTGGCCCTGGGGAACAGCAGCCCCAAGCCCGTGGCAGGGTGGTTCGGTTCTCCGGCCATCTGTCCTGCTGCATAATGAAAGCACTTCCTCATTCTGGTGCCCCCACGGCGTATCCCGCTGCTCCATTACAGTGGTGACACACAGCAGTCAGGTGCAGGTGTTGCCGAGTTTGGGATATGGATGCCCCCAGAGGTCAGGACCTTCCGAGGAGGAGACAGCCAGGCAGGACCTCTTCAACACCCTGCTGTCTGGCTTCCAGTTAGGTCGCCAGGAGGCCAGAAGAAGACCAGGACCTTGGTCATGAGCCTCATCTGCCAGCAGCCTCACAGCCTCGAGCCACTCTCCACAGTCCCAGTAACGCAGACCGCACCTTGCCAGGGAGCCACGCCCTCCCTGGTGGCTTTCCCTCCGCCAGACTCACCCTTTCCAGAAGAATCTATAAACAGCCCATTAATTGACTGCTCGAACTGAGAGTGCTGCTTCCTACACAGGCCCCAACCGACACACCGCATGTATTCTCCACCAGACCCACTTCCTGTCTCTGCTGTGACACAACACTACAACCAGGGGTACAAATAACCACGTGTGCATGTAAAGTATGCACAAGCTATCTGTGGAACACACAAGGGCAGCGTCTACAGGTACATCACACAGGACGTCCACAGCACAGACAGGAACTTTGTGACCAGCGTGAACGTGTACGCGGAACGGGACCCATAACCACCTGCATTACACCAATACCCAAAAGGCACATACGCTGTATTCCTAGCACACCCGCGTTCAAGGACACGTTCTATGTGCAATGTGTGGTGTAGAGTCACTCAATGCGCAGGACGGGTACACCCTGTTCCTGTATATGCTGCAGGGATTACATGCAAGGATTTGAAATTCAACAGCATCCATGCGATCTGAGTTACACGTATGAGAGGAAAGCAGAGCACGTGCACCAGACATTGGGAAGGCCATCGCTCCTTCCCCAGAGAATGAGGCATAAATCTCTGGGGTCTCATGGAACCTGTGTGACAGTTCAGGCCCTGAAAGACGGGGTTTTCCGTCCATGCGTGAACAAGTACACCCCGGCCTCCCTGGGTTGGGTGCCATATTCATTCAACGATTCATGTGTTTTCTGTCCAGACTGGAGACTGCGCACCAGGACCTGTGCTTGTCACGGGGGATCCACAGGGACTTCTCCCAAAATCTCCCAAGGGGCTCTAGCCAGCCAGCCTGGGCCCAGGGCCCTGCCCGATGCCTGGCACGATGGGTCCTGGGAAGTTGAGGGCACATGGGTGTCCAGGCCACCGAGGACCTCCAGGCTGAGCCGCCCCTGTCCTTGATCATCTCCCGTCCCCCAACCCCTGGTTAGGACCAGTCCTGGCAGCTCAGGAGCCACATCCCCGTCCAGGCTTTCCCACTAAGTCCCCAGGCTCCCCACGCACCCGGGCCAGTTCCCCCTCCACCTCTGGGCCCTGCAGAGGCAACATAACATCAGAGATCCCACCGAGGACTACACTGCCCATCCCGCCCCCCCCCCCCCCCCGTATGAATAACCCATCCTTCTGGCAAAGCAGTGTCAAAAAATGATTGACACGGCATTCAGGAGGCATGCACAGGGCCCAGAAGAGATACCAACACCAGGTATCTGGTGCCTGCCTCTGGGCTGCGGGCCTGTGACCTCTGCAGGGTCACTCAGTTCACTAGATGGAGGTGGAAGAGGAGGCTGAAAAGGGGACAGTAGACCAGCTTGCAGCCGCCCTGGAGAGGCGGGGTCATCATTCCCCAGCCCTGCAGGTGACCAGCGCTGACCAACACCCAGAGCTCACGAGCCGGAGCACGCACTACTGGGTGCAAACTTCCCTGTGCACAGGGGCACAGCCGCTCATGCTGTCCGTCCGCACCCAGTCGTGCCTCCTGCAGACTTTTCCACGTGTGCAGAGTCAGGGACGGACTTGCTTGTGGCCCCAGCGCTGGCCCTGACAGGCTGCTTGGGTGGCTGCTGGGTGTGGGGCCAGCCCCGGGGCCTGCTCACAAGGACAGCGCACAGTCTGAAAAGCTGCCCCCGGTGCTGCACCCCAAACACCATGCTCCCCGAGTTCCCGGGTGCTGAAGCTCCGACGAGTCACCCGTGAGTCCGTCTGAGGAGGTGACCCATCCTCACCCCCAGCACCTGCTGTAGCCTTAGCCTCCCGACCACTGCCAAGGCTCTACCCGCCCCCATCTACGGTGTTTGTGCGGTGCCATGGGGTGCCTGGGGCTGGCCAGGAAAGAGCTGAGTGGCCCCGGCTCGAGTCCAGTCCCCACGCTGTAGAGGCTCAAGGGTTCCTGGCCCAGCACAGGAGCTGACAAGGACACAGATTGGAATCGAATTCAAGGGACCTCAGTGCCATGAGGCAGCAGAGTCCTCGCCAGAGGGACCCCGGCACCTGAGACCCAGCTTAGCGCACTGGCTAAGGCGGGGCCATTGCATAGGGCCCAGGAAGCGGTGGGCGGGGAGGGCACGGGTTGAACTACAGCTACTGCCCTCCCCGGGCCAGGCCCGGCCCTGTGTGGGCTGCTGGAGAATCAAGAGAGGAAGACAGACCTGACTGCCAACTCCAGGGAGGTGAGCAGGGTCAGAATCATCTGCTCTGCCGGGTGCAAAGTTCTAGCACGAGGCCCATGCCGGAAGCAGAGGAAGCACAGAGGAAGGACCCAAGTCAGACGGGGACATCAGCCTGCAGTCACTGCCTCTACGCAGCCTCCAGGGTTTTGATGGGTAGGTAGGAGTTTGCCGGGAGGAGAGGTGGCTGCAGACTGCTCAGGCTGCCCACCTCCGTGGCGTTCGGACCTCGCTCTCACCAGTCAGTGTCCCTCCCCGGGCCTAGGAGCTCTCTGTCAGCAGGTGGCAGGGCCTGAGCCCATCAGGAGCGCTAAGGACAGGGCAGGGGGTGAGGGAGGGCAGGGCCAACGTGGGTGTGTGCGGTGAAGCAGGTTTGGGAGAATGGGAAGGAAGACCCGTGCCCCGTGTCCTGCCCCAGATTCTAGCACGTGAACCCCCACCCCCAGGAGAGCACCTACTTGCTAAGCCTGGAGGGGGCTGGAGGGTCGTAAGAGCCGCGAGGCTATTCGTTACGAGGCATGCGTGCAGTGACCCTGGAAAAGGCCCGTGTCACCCGCCCCACGATCAGAGAGGCAAAGCGAGGCCCAGGGGCAGGCAGGTCGCCCACCACTCCACACACCAGGCCATCACCACCCAGACTGTACTCCCCTCTCACCCACAGAGAGTCACAGCTGGGCTGCTGTGGGCCAGGCCACGGGCAGGGGGTCCTGGCCTCCCTCCCTTCCACCGCCCTCTGGCCAGACTGTGAGCTCTGAGGACAGTACTGCCCACTCCTGACTCACCTCCGTGATCCCAGAGTGTGGCACGGGGGAGGCACTTGGAGTTTAGAAGGATGCATCACTGGGTAAATGATTTCTGTCCCCGGGGCCCTGCCTGGAGTCCTGGCCAATCCCGAGCCCAGCACGGCTGGGGGCAGCTTTGCCTAAGACACTGCATCATCCAGCCTGATTTCATGGCCTCTTTAATATACTTCCTGGGTCTCCTTGATCTGTCCCGGGAGAGGCTTTGCAGAGAAGACGCCTGCGTCTCCCGGCTGCAGCTGGCTAACAAATAAAATGAATAGGCGCCAGCTTTCCGGAGGGGAAAGATGCAGGGAAGAGGGTAATAACACTCATCATTTCTGTTGGGTCTGGGGCTCCCTGAAGAACCAGCTGTGGCTAGAAGGCAGCCCTCCCTTCCAAGACGCCTTGTGCTCCTCACTGGCTCCTACTAGACTTTCCAGAAGTTGACAGTCACGAGACACAAGAAGTTTCCCAGACCTGGCCCCTGTTCCGGGCAGTGATTCATTAAAGGTGCCGTGAGGGTCCGGCAGGCTCTCCCCACTGTGAAAAGTAAGTAAGGCAGCCAGACAGTGTGGGTCACAGAGCTGCCTTGCTCCTGGCACGCTGGTGCTCAAGAACTCTTTGTGGCTCCCCTTAGCTCCCTGGAAATCTAGGCCCATCAACAGCTGGCCTAAAGGACTTCCTCAGGCTTGCATAGCACCGAACAGTTTGCAAAACTTCCTGCTGGGGACTGCCCCTCCCTGAAGCCTGCCCTTATCCCTTGGCCAGAATTCCACCCCAGGACATGGCAATGGACGAGACTGGCCCCCGGCATGGGGCCAATTCAGGTTGGAGCCCCGACTCTGGATGGTCACCCTCCCTCCCCAGGCACCCTCACTCTCTTCTGTCAAGTTCAGGGGGGCTGGGCTGCTCCCTGAGCCATCACAGGCAGGTGCTGGGTGAGGGTGGTGGGGGCTGTCAGCTCCAGCCCACAGCTGCCCGGGTTGGGGACAGACTGCCCCACACAGGGAGCGAGATGGCTACATGGGCCTTGGGTAGTGGGAAACTTGCTACCGGAAGAGAATGAAATGTTTATAAAGGACATACAAGGTTTTTGTGCCGATAGGAATTAAAATAGGCACACACTGCATTAAAGAATGACTCAGGGAGGTGCCAGGGAGGGGGGCCGCCCTCAGCCCCCTGTGCTTCCTGGCTGGCTCCCCTACCTCTGTGTGCAACACGCATCTCACTCCTGCACCCTCCCACGAAGCTGGCCTTGCTCAAGCCCCCAGTGAGCGCCGCATGATTATTAAGACCCAGGTGTCTGCTGACACCAAAAAGGAAAATGACTCATGGGCGACCAGGGGGTGGAGAGTGGGCAGGACGGGTTCTCAGGAGGTTCCTGGGTAGGATCAGCAGGTCCCAAGGTCTTCCACTCACTGACCATGACCTTGGGAAAGCCACCTAGACCCTCGAAGCCTGAGCTTTCTCTCTCTAACGGGGGAATGTGGAGGGAAGCAGTCCCTTGGGGTTACACGGCACCTTACAGTTCACAAAGGTGAGCTCTGAGGACAGTTCTGCCCACTCCTGACTCACCTCTGTGATCCCAGAGTGTGGCACGGGGGAGGCACTTGGAGTTTAGAAGGATGCATCACTGTGTGAGTGAGTTCTGTCTCCGGGGCCCTGCCTGTCCACAAAGCTTGTCCACATCCATTCTTCCATCCGAGAGGGACGTCCTTCCTGCAGCTTCCCCAAGTCGGCTCTGCCTTCCTGCAACGTAACAGAGCTGGGTACCAGCGCCTGGGCTGGGCTCATGTGCAGGTCTCTGTTCGACCCCTGAGAGGGTCCGGTGCTTCTTGTGGGCTCTGATTGGGTGGCTAGCCGAGCCCCCCGAACCAATGAGCCTTTGGCTCTTTCCCGCCAGACTAGTAGGGTGCCAGAGCGTGATGTCCGGAGCCGCTGAAGTAATTTTGGCACCATGAGGATGGGTGCAACCACAGAGGAGAAATCCCTGACCGGAGAGACCGGGCGGATCATTGCACCCCTGTGTCTGAGCCCAGCTCACAGACGGTCCCGCCTGGTCCCCAATAAGTCTTTTGGCTTCAGCCGGTGTTTTGATTGCAATTGGTTAACACTCCACATGCTCTACTGCTTAGCATGACTAAAAATAACGAGCAACAGTTTTGTATGGACAACGCAGTCCTCTGTAGGTCACTCTCCCCGCACCTGACACGGCTTCTCCCACAAGCGCCTCAGATCCGTCCGAGGGCAGACGGGTGGGGGAGGCGAGGCAAGCCGGCAGGCGGCCAGTGGCACGGCCCAGTCCCCAGAAAGAGCAGCTTCTCCAGGGCCCGGCCACAGGGCACAGGCCAGGGCGGCCCAACTTCCTGATTTTTAAAGAGAAGCTGGAAATACAGATTTTGTAAATGTAGAATCCAACTGGTGTCTAATTAAACATTTTAATGGCACAGGCCAAACAAAACGAGACAAAACAGACCATCTGTTTGTCTAAAACAAGAGGTCGTGATGCTCCAGAAATGGGGGGAAAGGAGGTAAGAAGGGCAGGACAGAAGGCTGGAAAGCGGAGGTGGGGGAACAGGGGGAACGAGAGGTCAGTGAGCCCGCCACTCGTCACTCCCTGCCACCAACCCTCCACGGTCGCGAGCCCAGGGGACAGCAGTCACCAGCCAGTCCGTCTCACAGATGCACAAACCCAAGGCAGCAACAGGTGCCATCGCCCATGGAAGCTCCTCCCCAAGTGGGCTGAGGCCAGCCCTGCCTCCCGCCACGCAGACGGGAAAGCCACACCCAGGCGGGCACAGTCCTCCTGGGTAGACTGAAGCCCCTCCCACAATCCCCATGGGGAGCTCCACCCCCACAGAATGCACGAACCCATCTCACAGATGAGAACACTGAGGCTCTTTGCCCAGAGCCCATGGATTCCAAGTCCCCAGCCCTTCGCCCTTCTTGGAGCCATGAGGAGGCCCCAGTGATTTGCTGATTCACAGGTTTGGCAC
Source organism: Prionailurus viverrinus (assembly GCF_022837055.1). Classification (NCBI taxonomy): domain Eukaryota; kingdom Metazoa; phylum Chordata; class Mammalia; order Carnivora; family Felidae; genus Prionailurus; species Prionailurus viverrinus. Next base: position 79,800,979 of record NC_062578.1, read on the forward strand.
TCTGTGTTCTCTGAAGGAAAATCGGGCAGATTTGGTCTTATTTAATGAGAGAACATCTCCCTCAGATACTTTTAAGATTATTATTAATTTCCCAAATAGTTCCCTTTTGGTTTCCCTTCATTTTATGTCTTAGGGGGAAAAGGGGACCTGAAAATTTATTTTTGGAAACTATACAAGCTTAGGGGCACCTGAGTGGCTCAGTCGGTAAAGCGTCCGACTTCCGCTCAGGTCATGATCTTGCAGTTCGTGAATTTGAGCCCCGCGTCGGGCTCTGTGCTGACAGCTCAGAGCCTGGAGCCTGCTTCCGATTCTGTGTCTCCTTCTCTCTTTGCCCCTCTCCCCCTCTCCCCCTCATGCTCTGTCAAAAACAAATCAAAAGCATTAAAAAAAAACTTTTAAAATGTAAAAACAAAACATTGTCTAAGCTTATAAAAGGCATGAATCTCTGACCAGAGTGCCTGACCGGCCTCTCTGCTCTTCTGTCCTGTGCGAGGGCGGGGCAGGCTGGATGCGGGGTGCTGGGTGCGGGCACAGCCCGTGCTGGCCACAGGGAGCCTCCACACTTGGCACGTCGGCCTGGCGCCCACTCCCGCAGCTCCGCCAAACGGACATCCTATCTTCTCGTCGGTCTGCGGGCATCCCTCAGGAGGGAGCGCCCTCTCAGACTCACAGGAAGCCTGGCCCAGACCCCAGCTGCACCTCCACCCGTTTCCTTCACCTTGGGAGGGTCCAGTGGGGGTCAAGTAACAGGTTATTATCCCAAGTGATGAACGAAAAGCAGCCCGGACGGCCACACACACGTCTCCGTTAGTCCCTAAAACAACTGTGCAAGGTGGGCATCAGGGAACCCTTGGGGGCACAGGTGCATCCAGGGGGGCCCTGCTGGAGGCGGTGTGCCCACCCAGGAGTCCGCGGGAAGGCAAGAGGCAGGCCTTACAGCTTTCTCCGCTCTCGGCGCCGACCCAGGTAACAAAGAAATGCATTCTTTAAACGTTATTCTTAGCACTTCTACTGTACGTGTCTACACCCAAAGACTCGACAATAAGTCTTTAGACACTCGTACGCCCATGTTCACAGCAGCCAAAAGGGAGAGACCACCCCAATGTTCCCCCGTGGATGAATGGACAAGCAACCTGTGGTCTACCCCCACGAGGGAATATTACTCAGTCTTGAAGAGGAAGGATATTCTGACACATGGTAGAATGTGGATGAGCCTTGAAATATCACGCCAAGTGAAAGATGCCAGGCACCGAGCCCATACTGTAGGACTCCACTTCCACGAGGGGCCCAGAACAGGCAAATCCATGAGGCAGGAAGCAGGTGAGCGGTCGACCGAGGCTGGGGGAGGGAAGAATACGGGGTGGTTGCCTGCTGGGCCCGGGGTTTTCTCCTGGGGCGATAAAAATGTCCCGGAACTAGACAGGGGTGGTGATCACACGGGATTACGAATGGACCAGATGCCACTGAATTGTACACGTTAAAATGTGAATTTCATGTTGCGTGAATTTTACTTCAATGGAAAGAGTAAAGAAGCTATTTATTTTTAAAGCAAAACTCTCCCCCTTTTCTCCCTGAGGCTGAGGGAGGGAGGAGTGGCGGAGGCCTGGGGGTCGGTGGGGTTCTGGAAGGAGAGGCTGAGCTGGCCTGGGCACAGGGCCCCCGGCAGACTGAGTGCACCCAGGAGAAGCCCGGACTCTGGGCAGCACAGCCCTCCCTGCCAGCCTCCTGGGGGTGCAGGGGCGACGCAGCCTTCACACCTGCCCTCCACCCCCAAGCCTCATCACAGTCCTGTGGGCTCCCTTAACCAACCCCCACTCGGGCCTCTGGACGCAGGTGACAGGCATCCGTCCTGAACCAGCCACGGGCCACCTCCTCCAACACAAGGCCCCCCTGGCAGGCAGCTCTGACAGCACAGCCTGGCGGGCAGAGTCGGAGCAAAGGACCTGGACCAGGGTCGGAGGCCCAGGCCGTGGGGCGGGCAGTGGCCCAGCCCGCTCCCTCCTGCCGTGAGATACATGGCGATACACCCGCCTTGCTTTGCCGGGCTGCCCGGCTCTGATGAGGCACCCACGGGGGGTTGGGGTGGTAGCGGGGGCGGGGGGGGGGGGGGGGAGCAGCTCTGACACCTGGGGCAGGGCGAGGTCAAGGTCAGCCCCGCCCACTCGAATACCCTAAGCCGGAAGCACAGAAGCCGGGACTACAGGGCTAGGTCTGGGAGAGGCTAGTGCCGACCACCCACCAGGCAAGCTTGTTCCTGCAGGGGCGCCCCCTCCAGGGGACAGGGAAGCGCGCGTGGGGCGGGGACTGGCGGAAGCCATGACCCCATCCTCCCGGTCGGGCCCTCTCTGGGGCCAGGGCGCTCCGCTCAGCGACCAAAGAAGCTCGGGCGCCCTCTGGCGGGCACTCGGCGCCCGCAGAGCCGCCAGCCCGGCCCGCAGCCCACGTTTCCCTGGGCGGCATCCAGAGCGCATTCTCCTCCTCCTCAGTGATCCTTGTCATGCGCGGAGTCTCTTCCCAGAAGTTCCCATCAGTCAGCGGCAGCGCTGACGACACAGAGGAACGATTGTAATAACGCGGCGCTAATGACCGCAACCACCTATACCGAGGGCGCAGGCTGGGCCAGGAACTGAGCTAAATGGTTTAAAGACTCCCTCACTCTGGGGGGAGGGGACACCCTCTGCAGGTGCGTGCTGTCACCTCCACAGCGTGGAAACGTGCCTTGCCCCCACCTGGGCTCCCACGCAGGCCCCAGGCACGACCGCGACCCCACTGTGGGCGTGGTGGCGCCCACCCCTTCCAGAAAGTGCCAGAAGCCCGTGGTTCCCTTCCTGCCCTCCTGCGTCCCTTCCTAGTAACAAAAAAAAGAAAAAGCTCCTCACTCTGTTCTTCTCTCCTTTCCTCCTCCCCCACAGTACAAAATCCCCCCAAAAAGAAACCAGAAGAAAATGTGGTAAAAACAAACCCATATTTAAAAACTTAAGTTCGGGGGCTGCTTGGGTGGCTCATTCAGTTAAGGGACCGACTTCAGCTCAGGTCATGATCTGACGGTTCATGGGTTCGAGCCCGACGTCGGGCTCCGTGCGGACCGCTCAGAGCCTGGAGCCTGCTTCGGATTCTGTGTCTCCCTCTCTCTGCTCCTCCCCACCCCCGCCCCCATGCGTGCTCTAATAGACATGTAAAAAAATTTTTTTTACTAAGATCATAGGAATAAGTATATAAAATTTGGCTGACTTTTGAAAGTCAATGGTAGAATAAGAAAATGTAAAGTCAAGCAAGGCCTAACGCCCTTTAATAACTGGTACATTTTTTAAAAAGAGAAACCAAGTCAAAAATATTAAAACTCATGCTGTCTGATGTGGAGACTGTCTTTCGGGGCTAATTCACCCTGGAGTGCACGGGAGGAAGGAAGTGAGAATTCATACCAGAAAGACCAATAGGGCAGAACATGCAGAGCCTTGAATGCCAAATTACTCTTGGCTCTAAGAACCAGCCAAAACTAGGCAGGTGGCCATGGCCCCAGGGGCCGGCAGATTCCACCGCTCTGTTCAGATGCTCCCTGCCCTCTCAAAGGACCCTGTGCAAATGCCACCTTCTCCAGGAAGGCTCTCTCCTCCTTCCTCTGAATCCTCAAAAGAGCCCGGGCACACGTGGATCTAAGTGGCATGGAGTTACGGGGCCTGATGGCAAGGTCCTCATCCCTCATCTGTGACATGGGCATGACCCGTGGGGCCAACAAGGCCTGGGGAGCAAAGACAAGGGCGCACATTCCGAGTTGAAAATGGTAAACTACAAACACCCGTGCCTCTCAGATACCTAACGCGCCGAAATGAAGGTAAAAAGCGTTGCGTTTGTGGCTTCTGAGGCGTTGCTTCCTAAACTTTGGTGCTCACGGGGACTGGACAGCCTGGGATCTTATTATAGTGCAGGTCCTGAGTCAGGAGGGCTGGGAGCCCAGGACTCTGCATTTCTACCTAGGCCCCTGGGGACCCGCTGCTCCATGGAGCTCCCGCCGTGCCGGTCGGACCCAAAGAGAAGCCAGGTCACATCAGAGCCATAGGGGGGCCAGTGCCCCTAGAGATGGTACCAGGCCTTGTTCTAAGCACATCTGAGCTGGCGGAATTGAACTCGTTTCCTGCTCACACGCAGCAGCTGCAGGAGACGGATGGCAGCACGCTCCCTTCCAGGGCCTCAAGCGTTGGGAGATGCTCATTTTGTCTAGAAGCAACAGGAAAGGGCGGTTTCGAGCCCGCTGGTGCCCACCCACATGCGTGACCTCCTCTTGCTCGTGCGCACACAGCTGGCCCACGCCGTCCCTTGCGAGTAGACACGGCGTATGACTCAGTGACAGCAGCAGGGTTCCGGCCTGGCCCATAAACACCGGCCTCACAGTTCTCTCGCTCTCTCCTCTCCTTCTCTGAGTGTGTCTGTCCCCTTCCCTCTCTGTCCCCCTCCCTCTCTGTCCCCCTCTCCCTCCCTCTCCCTGAAGATTGCAGAAGACTCAGGATCTCGGGAGGACAGAGCCTCTGGCTGTCAGGAGCCGGGGTTCCTGAACAACCACACAGAACACAGCCCTGCTGACCCAAGAGGACAAGTCGCTTGTACTGCACCACGCCCCTGAGACTCGGGCCACACCTGCAGTGACGCGTCATAGAGATGGCGGTCTACGAGCTGAGAGGCCAGACCCCAACGGCAAACACGTACAGACGGACATGGCCCAGCAGGCCCGAGGAGAACCCACACTTGCATGTGGACACAGACCCCACAAAACCCTTCTCCAGCCCATCCTCACACCTGCCATGCGGTCAGCACTGGCACAGTCCCGTCCATTTCACACGGGAGGAAACTGGATCTCAGGTCCTGTGCATGTGCACACACAGACACACGCAGGCCCGTGCACACGCAGGGATGTGTGCAGGCACAGGAACATGTGCACACCCAGGCACACACAGGTGCACACACACACAGGCCCACGCAGACTCACACACGCACGACCCCTGTGGCCCTGGATGCTCTTGGAGAGTCATGAAAAAGGAGCAGGAAAAACTGAAGAATCTTAGCCCCACTCCCCCCACTCCCCCCACTCCCTAACTTTTAGTGGTAAACACGCATTAAACGTGAGCGCTGATAAAAAGCACAGAACGATGCTCAGCTCATAGCCTTTCTGTGCTCGGTTTCCTTGTTGGCAAATCGAGAATACCACTGCCGCCAGCCTCTTGAAGTTGTAAGGATTAATTCAGCCGAGTCACTTGCCCGAGGACATACGATCCTACATAGACAATCCTCAGTTGCCACAAAACCACCCTGTGTCAAGACCGTGTGAAAAGGCTGCCTCCGGCACCTGCGGGAGAACATACGCGCACACGCACAGACACACATGGCCCAGACCCACCCTAACAGAACAGTAACCCCAGGTCTCCCAGTCTCAAGGCAGAGTGGAAAAACCCAGACGTAGAGGCAGACCAGCTCGGCCTGACTCCTGTTCACCTGCACAACTTCAGGAACAGGCTTTGGCACCTTGCACCTGGTCTGTTCTGGAGATCAAGTACACACAGCACCTTCCCCCGAGGCTTGCTGGGAGTTCAAGATAACAGATACGAGTACCAGGCCTGTGCCTCCCTAATGTCAGGGGCCTCTCCCTGGACCCTCTGGTCTTGGCTTCTGCCTTTCAGTTTCCAAGATAGCGGGTAAACGTTGTCCAGGAGTTTATCACAGGTGCACACGATTCCTATTTCTTCTGCCTTATGCCTCAGGACCTTTGCACATGCAGAGCTGCCGGCCTTGAACACCCCCTCCTCTGCTCGACACCCTGCCTGCAGGCTCACTCCCTTTTCCCTCAGCCTTGGGCTGGGACAGCTCAGCGGCGGGGAGCCAGGGTGCTGAGTCAAAGCACTCCTGCTTCTGGCTCCCTCAGGCTGGTGGTCCCAAGTTCAAATGGCTTTGGGACCATGTAAGCACCATCTGCAGGGGAACAGGACTTGTCTCAGAGGTCAGAGGGAAGTAGAGACCCCGATGAAGGAGACAACCACCAGGGAGCTCCGGGCGGCTACTGCTTTAAGGGAGGGAGGCCCAGGAAGGGGGGGGGCCGATGCTCCCCTTCTCTGAAAGGCAGGCCTCCAGATGCATCTGTGGACGGAGTGCAGACCACGCGTTCGCAAAGCCCCTCTCTTATTGCTACGTCCTCCTCATCTGCCCAGCAGGATGCATTTGTGTCTGTGTGCCAGTGACCCGCCACTGCCCCCCTGTGGCCCTCACTCCCTGCGGGGTCCGCGGGACACAGGCAGCAAGCCCACCAAATCACTGGCCACCTCTTGAGATTTCCCACACCCTCCTGCCCCCTGGAAAGGGCCCTTCACAGAAGCCACTTGGGTTATCTGCACTGTGGGGGGCAGGGGGGCATCTGTTCTCCCCAGACCAGCAGGAGCACCTCAAGGGCAAGCTCTGACCCCAACTCTTTCTGAAGTCCTGGGGCCGTGCCGGGCACACAGGGAGCGGGTGCTTGCCAAACAGCTGGGTAAGGAAGGTCTGCTGTGGTGTCTCTCCACCTGGTCTCCTTACACACGGGATGGAAGCTTTGAGTAAACCGCACCCTTGAATGAAGGGGGTGGTAAGTAGTTTATAAAGAAATCAATTCACCGGGCCTGCCCTGGACTCCTCAGTGGGGGGACCCCCTCCCGGTGTGTGGGGCACTTGTGTTTTGCCAGAAACTTTCAGGGGCTTTGTTGAAGAGGTGTCGCCCTGGGGGTGGGGAGAAGCCACCTAGACAGACACCTCAAGGTGCCTGGGCGGCTCAGTCGGTTAAGCGTCCGACTTAGGTCATGATCGTGTGGTTTGTGGGTTCGAGCCCCAAGTCAGGCTCTGTGCTGACAGCTCGGAGCCTGGAGCCTTCTTCTGATTCCGTGTCTCGCTCTCTCTGCTCCTCCCCCGCTCGCACTCTGTCTCCCTCTCTCTCTCAAAAATAAATTTTAAAAAAATGTAGCAAACAAAACCATTAAGAGCATAAGGATGTCGGCCATGTGCCGGGCACTGTCCTAAACACCAAAGTGCTGTACCCATATTTTAAACGCGGACTCTGAGGCTCAGGGGTTAGTAAGCACAAGGTCACTGTCAACCTGGCAAAGCAGAGATTCAAATCTGCCCCACAGCCCTGTCCCCTGGGCCACCTTGCTGCCAGGGTGGCCTCAGCTTGTCCACAGAGCAATGCTCACTGTCCCAGAGGAGGGTGGGAGGGGCGTGGGTGCAGGGCGGGGAAGGAGGCTGGGGCAGGAATGAGGGAAGGCCACAGAGAGGCAAGCGGAAAGTGTCGACGTGGACAAGAGGCAGGCTGAGGGCCCCGACGTCAGGGGGGTGCGCCTGCCGTCACACGAACAGACTGTCACCGTCCGGGCTGGGGGCACCTCCTTCCTTCCTATCTCGGGGGATGAAATGGTCGTGTCGTTCGTTTCGGCATTCCCAGTGCCTGGCACGTGTGGGCACCTTATCTAGTGCACTCACTCGCCAGGTGACTACTGGGCACCTAGCACGGGTCGGGCACCATGCCAGGCACTGGGGAGCAGTGACAGCGGTGGCCACGGTTCTGCTGACCGCAGCACAGTGATGGGCAGGAGGGCGCTCTGTGCGGGGCCCTCTTCTCCAAGCTCTAGCCGCCGGGGACAGTCGGCACAACGCTCACAAGGATGCCACACAGCGTGTGAGGGAAGAACTCTCGGGTGGGCCGCTAATAAGCCCATTTCACAGGCAAAGAAGTGAGGCACAGGGAAGCTGTGCCCACTCAGGGTCTCACCTGCCCAGCCCCCCGCCCAGGCCCTGCCTGTAAATGGGAGCCTGGCCCCGCGCTCGGATTCTGGAGCGGCCCGCCCACCTGCCCTGTGGGGAAGGAACAGCCGCACACCTCCATCCCTGTCTGCAGGAGGCGTCTATAAACACAAGCTGGCCTCGATTCATCTCTCCGGAGCCACGGAGCCCTTTTAATCAAAGCGGCTGCCCAGCTGTCTGTGGGTGAGGGATGGCCCGGACCGTGAGAACGGCCCTGCACCTGTCTTGTTAGCGGCCTGGTGTCTGGGAGGCACGGGGCGGGGAGGGACACAGCCTCAGCCAAGGAGCCCGGACCGCGGGGGCCACCCCAGCCCGGGGTGCCATGAGCTCTCTCTGCCAGGACCAGGCCCGGCCCCTGCTCAGCCCCCCCATCCCCCCGGGGGGAAAACAAGGACAAGTTCAGCTTCTGTGGCTGCCACGGAGGGGGGCCCCTCCGAGAGCCCAGATGCTGGCCACGGGGGGCCGTGCTGGGGAAGGCAGCCTTCACGGGACGGGTCTGGGAAGAGCGCTGGGCTCAGGTCACAGTCTCCCTCTCTGGGGCTCCATTTCCCGTGTCCCTTGGGGGTGAGCTTGGCCCTGCTGCCTGGGGTGGCTGTGAGGGCTCAAAGGAGCGACCCTGCGGAGCGCTCGAACTCTGACGGGGTGCCAGGCACACAGCAGGTGCCGTGTCGACGCTAGAGAGAGCACAAGGCAGCCTTCTGTTCCGAGCTTCCTCCTCAGGGCACCGCGGCTGTGATGTCACAGACGTGAAGCACACAGTGGGCCCTCCACAAATGTCAGTGGGAACTGAATCCCGTCTGCCATCCCCCTCGTTCCCACAGTCAAAAGCTGTCCCCAGAACACAGTCTTCGACCAGGACGACCTGCTGGAAGGGCCGGGTCAGCCTTGCGGCAGGAAAGCCGTCCCCGCCGTTGAGGACAGGGCCGATGTCCAGGCAGCCCTGCACCGGCCGGTCCTCGTGCCGGCCGCTGGCCGAGCCTGGTGTCCTCCTCTGTCACAGGGCCCGCAGCCCCTCCCCAGCCCAGTGAGGTGGGCGTTGTGTGGGACCCGTGCAGCCCAGGCCCGAGCACAAGGACGTCCCCACAGTGGTCACCTTTCCTCCCAAGCCAGCCCTGGGCCACCCCCACATCTTTCTGCCAAATCCCGCATCATGTCCTGCCGAGGGGCCAACCACCCTTAAAGTGTGGCCACAAAACGTCCCTGGGAAGCCACAGAGTGCTGGTCAACACGCAGGTTCCCAGCCCTGACCCTGACCCATAGAACCAGGACCCTGGGCACAGGCCCGGCATCAGCATGGCAGAACCACCCAAACGAGTCGAGGAGCCACAGCCCCCACATGCGGGGCTCTGGGCTTGGTGCCCACTCCGGGGCCTGCCATGAGGCAGGAGACGGGATGGGTCTCCGGGCCTGTGCAGTTTGTGCGGACGTCCACAGGGTCCCCAGGGGCAAAAGCCCATGGGGTCCCCAGAGGCAAATACCCACCGATCAAGCTTCCTTCCACCAGCCCTGCAGGGAGAAAATCATGCCTGACCACAGCATCGCCCCTGATACCCTTCCTGAAAAAAGCCAAGGATGACAGTCGTTTGGGTGGACTGGCTCCAGAATCTGTCACCGCCAGTTCCCATCACTGCCCAGCGCTGGGCACCACCAGCAAGGGAGCAGGCCGGCAGCTCCAGGGGGCTGCTTTGTGATCCGATTACCCTTCCTCACTGTTCGAGGAGACCCGGGTCCTGGCACCAGCCCCTCCCTGCCTCAGCTCTGTGACCTTGGGCAAGTCACGTAACCTTGCAGAGATCAAAACCTGAAACGCAAAACAAGAAATGGAGAAATCCCCACAGATCTAATCCTTCTTAATTTATCTCCTAGACTCCCAGCTACTTTATTTCCTACTTCTTAGATTTTTTTCCATTTGTAATTTGCTAATTGTAGGAATAATGCTCGCTGCAAAGTGTCATGAAAAGTCTTTTTAAAAGGCTACGGAAGCAGGAGAGCATTACCCACAGACCGACCAGTTCAAGAGGCAGCCTCGTGAGCGTTTTCTCATATCTTCCAAATCCTCCTGCCGAACACACCTTCCAGGGCTGAGAGCAAACTCTAGAGAAGCAGTTATGTGGCCTTCTTGTAAGAAAATGTTTGTGTCGTTATATTACCGGTAAAAATTCTTCACAAACATCATTTTTAATTCTTCGTAAGCTTCAAGCGGACGCACCATAATTTCTTCACCTAAATAAGCTAAATAGGGAATCCGAGGGGCTCTAATTTGTCTCCATTGCTAATAACCATTTGTGTTTTGGCCAAAAGCACACCATTTCCGGCCCTTGGGATCTTATTCTTACCACGTAAAAAGACCAGACACCGATGAAATGCCAGAACGCGGGATGAGCACTGCACAAAATTAAAAAATAGAGATGCTTCATCGTCTCCTTTCCTGAGGGAAGGGTCTAAAGAGAACCTTCTTCTCATAGTACCCCCCAACTGCTAGGGATGATTGCTCCCGTTTTCCTAGAAGAAACATGTTCAGAGAGGTCGAGTCCCGGCTTCTGCTGATGAACCCAATCCTTAACGTGCTTTCTGAGGTCACAGAACCTCACTGACAGCCAGACAACTTCCAGAGTGGCAGGGTAAGGACTGTGAAAGATCTTCTCCTCCAAAACCATGAGAACACTCCCGAAAGTATCTAAATCAACTTTTTTGAGGGGCGCCCAGGGGGCTCAGTCAGTTAAGTGTCTGACTTCAGATCAGGTCATGATCTCACAGTTCATGGGTTTGAGCCCCGCATCAGGCTCCTTGCAGACAGCTCAGAGCCTGGAGCCTGCTTCGGATTCTGTGTCTCCCTCTCTCTCTGCCCCTCGCCTGCTCACACTCTGTCTCCCTCCCTCTCAAAAATAAGCATTAAAAAAGAATATTTTTAAATCCACTCTTTTGAAACCTGGAAGTTAACTGCAGGCTTGCAATAATCCAAGAAGTGTTTATCCAAGAAAAATAACTACATTTCAGAAAAAAAGGAAAGCTTTATGGTGTTCCAACTCACCTACCCTCTTCCCACCTCCCTGTTCCCAGCTCCGAGATGGCCTTGAAAACCAACAGCCCAGCAATCACGATCTCTATGAAAAACAGCATCCACCAGCCACAGGAAGGGGGCAGAGCAAGTCTGGAGCACCCCCTCCCCAAAACCTCACCCCAACAGAAATGCCATTATTTGGCCTATCTGGCGGCTCCCTGTAAAGTTCCATTTCCATGGTTTGTCTTTATGTGATCTGACTCAGAGCCTGCTCAGTGATAAACCATATCGCCAGGACATTTGTTGAAAACAATCACAGGCCATTTTTTTAACATTACAGTTGCCTGAATGGGGATTACTAGTTGGAGCTCATAAGAGGGTGACCTTAAAACTAGAAAAGAAAAACTGGAGAATGGGAGACTTTGAGACACTCCAATACACCCATGGGAACCAAAAAGGCCACACATGCACACAGGGCTGTGCACGTTACCAGGAAACCCTTGAGGTGGTCCCCATCCCTCACTTCCGGCTGACCTTGAGGCCCCGCACAAGCAGGAAGCAAAGGCTAAGATAGCTGTAAATGTCCTGCCAGAGCACTGCGTACCCCCCCCACCACACACACACACACATAGCTTCTCTTGGAGAAGACTGGGGGACCTGCTGGCTTAAGGCCTTTAAGGAAACTTCTGTCCAATGATTAGCTGACCACGAAGCAAACCAAGGAGAGATTTTGCGGCCACATGTGACAAAGATTACAGATGTTACAGAATTCATCCAGCAAAACACAAACAGCAACAACACTGAACCCTGCGAGGAGGGAGAATTGATTCCCAGAGTTGCCATATTGTATCATTTTAAATAGTTACTTTTGAACAGAAAATTCTAAGGCACACAAAGACCTAGGAAAGGACGGCCCATCCACAGGAATAACACACAGTTGGTAGCAAATGTCCCTGAGGAATCCAGAGATTAGTAGAGATACATCAGCTGTTACAAATATGTTCAAAGAATAAAAGAAACCACATCTAAAGACTTACAGGAAAGTAGAATGGGGTCTCACTAAACAGTAACAATTGAATAAAGCAGTAATAATAAAGCAGTGTTGAAGGGCTCAGAACATATACAGATGTAATTTGTATGATAATAACAGAGCAGAGAAGAGAGAGGAACGGAGTTTTGTGGCATTCTGCATACTATTGAAATTAAGTTGGTATTAATCCAAACTACACTTTAAAAAGTTAAGATGTTAATTATAACCCCCAGGGCAAGTACTAAGAAAATAATTCAGGAAACACAGTAAAACAAACAACAAAGGAATCCAAATTGTATACTAGAAAATATCTACTTAAAAACAAAATGCAATAACAGAGGAATCAAGGCACACACACACAAAGATATACAGAAAACAAACCGCAAAACAGCAGACTTAAAGCCTACCTTATCAGTAACTGAATATAAATTGACCGCATACTACTATCAACAGGAAAAAACTGGCAGTATGGACAAAACATGATCCAGCCACATGCTGTCTATAAAAGACACACTTCAGATTCAACGACACAACCAGGTTTGACTTAAAAGGACAGAAAAATCACGCAAACCACCCAAAAGAGCCACAGCGTCTATACTGCCATCAGACAGAACAGACTCTAAGACAAAAATTTTTACTCGAGCCAAAAAGGGAGATTTTACGATAGTCAAAGCTCAATCTGTCAGCAAGGCACCACCATTATTCACACACCTAACGGCAGAGCCCCAAATACGTGAAACAGAACGTCACTGCTGTAACCGCTGGTTAGATTTTTCTCCGTCACCGCCTTCAACCACGCCCTGTCAACCGTCCCATCGCCCATTCAGGACACCTGGGGAAGAGTCCACAACTTCTCCGCCCCTTTCAGTTATTCAAACCCCAAGCTAGTCTAAGCGTCCTCTCAGACTCCATCTGAATCTCGTCTCCTCCTCTACGCCCAGTGCGGACCGTAGCTGGGATGCAGACGGGGACAGGAAGGAACGCAAGGGGACCCTGGTCTGGCCGGGACGCCTCCTGCCCCTTCCCTCACAGGCCCGCCTGTGTGACCCCAGGGACAGACCGCAGGAAAGAGCGGAGTCCTCTCCCCGTCTGCCTCCTGCTCCCTCTGCCCTGCGGTGGCCGAGGACTGGCACTGCTGTGGGCACAAGCCTCGGTTCCCAGGTGCTTTCATGCCCCCGTGCCAGCGTGAGAAGGAAGAGCCCCCACCCCACCCCCCTGTTGCCACTGGGGTCCCCTCACCTCAGGTGGTGGCCGCTGTCCCTCCCCAGAGTTAGGCTGGACCCAAGAGGGCCTCTCTCTCCCCGGGGCAGGGACCCCCAGCAGGAATTCCTGTGCTGGAAGTGGTGACCGCCCCTCTGCACCCGGGCAGGCCACAATCAGAGCCCTCCCCCCCCCGCTCCCGCCTGGGTCTCCAACATCAGCTTCCAGGTGGTCCCTAAGTCTCATGCCTTCCATCCATCCGCGTCCCACAGCCCACCCCCCCCCATAGCCGCTGCCAGGCCTCAGCGCCCTTACCCCCTGCCGGAACCTGCTGAGGGGCTCCTGCCCCGAGCCCCCTGCACGGCCCCGCTGCCTCTGACATCTTCTGGGCATTTGCTGCCAGGTGGATTTTACCAGATGTATTCTGCAGGCCACAGAGCCATTCGGTGTGTGATCCGAATTAAATAAACGGGAGGGGCACGGAGACGATGCAACCTGAGCTTTGGAGCCTGGGAGCTGTGCCACCTTAGGAAAGTTGCTTCCCCTCTCTGAGCTCCACTTTTTCCATATAGAAAATATCAGCTGCTGGGGCGCCTGGGGGGCTCAGTCGGTTGAGCGTCTGACTCTTGGTTTCGGCTCAGGTCGTGATCTCATGGTCTGTGAGATCGAGCCCGGCATTGGGCTCTGTGCTGACGGTGTGGAGCCTGCTTGGGATTCTCCCTCCCTCTCTCTCTCTCTCTCTCTCTTTATGCCCCTCCCCTGCTCTCTCTCAAAATAAATAAAGTTCAAAAAAAATATTAGCTTCTAACATTCACTCTATGCCAAGTGATTCCACGCGGATAAGCCCACTAATTCTCCCGACCACAGCAGTCACCGCAGGAGTGGATCTGGAGGCTCAGAGAAGGTGAACAGCCTTATCGAAGGCCAGGCCTCCAGCAAGTGGTGACGCCAGGGCCTGACGGCACACTGGCGTATCACGGGTGACCTGCAAATGCCAGCACTCTCCCCTTCTCTGCCCACAAGCGCCAGCGGACCCTGAGACGCACACGATGAGTCAGTGCCCCGAGCTGAGCAAGTGGGTGAAGGGTGAGAACCAAATCACAAAGCCCTTTGCCCTGCACTGGCCGGTGGGTCCGTCTCCACAGCTCTGGGGGTCTGGAATCCGGGCCCGGTCACGGGGCTGGTTTTAGCCAAAGGGACAATAGCAAAGGAGAGGAAGAAAGGGTGACAACACACTTCTGATTCCGGGCTTACGCCCTCCGATTGCCTTCAGGGCTCAGCCTCCGTGTGACAAGACCCCAGCCCACGCGGAGCAGAGAGTGGCCGGCCCGGCTGAGGCTCCAAACCAACCAGCCCCCCCCCCGCCCAGCCCGCAGCCAAGCCCCAGCCGGCTGCCCCCACCCAGGCCAGCAAGACTGCCCAGCCGGGCCCTGGACGTAACCTCCCTGAGGACAGCATCCGCATCTGTGACGTGAGGTAAGGACCCCGGCCCTGCCCCCTCAGCACACAGGTGCCAGGGGGAGAGGGCAGGCCTGTGCCAGGCCCGAGCCGCTGTCCGTGTCCCCTCACCTCCGCTGAGCCCGCTAACACATACCTCCAACTGCCCGCCCCCCACCTCTCCCCTGCTCCTCCAGGCAGGGCTCAGGTCACAGCGACTCCCGTGGCTGGGACTCCTTCTAGCCCCAGAAGAGCAGCGGACATCAGCAAACCTCAGCTAGCACGAGCGTCCACAGGCACCGCGGAGCTGAAATAAAATAACGGTGGGGCCCTCTCACCTGCAGACCATCGCTGCCTTGGGGGTGTCAGCGGTCAAGCTGGTCGCTGGCACCCTCGTCTGTCACCTGACCCACCTCTTTAAGTCTGTCCTCGCTCCACTGAAAAAATCGCGCCCAGCTCCTGCCACACCACGCTCATCTGTTCACGGGACAGGCCAAGTGGCCGGGACGATGATGGGCGAGTCCCTCGGCCTGTGACGCCTCGCCCCCCCTTCCCCCAGGAGGGCAGTCGGCTTGTCTCCCGGGTCCCTCTGGACCGGGCTGGGGGTCCCCTGCCCCGGGCTCCTGCAGCTCCCAGGCTGGCCAGTGTCAGAGCCCTTTGCTCACAGATCTGTGGGCAGGATTCAGGGGCCCCAGGAACTCGGATGGGAAATCAAACCACTGCCCTAATCTCCGCCACCCTCTGGCTGACATTCAGCGTCTCCCACCACGCACGCGAACAAACCGAGGAGGGGTCTGCGGTGGCCGTCACCGCTGTCACCGCAGCAGCGAAGGAAACGCTGTATTTCTGTGCCACGTTCGCGGCTGGGGACCCTGACACATCGCGGGTGCATACTGTCACCTGGAGCCCAGCATAGTTACCCCCGGCCGTCCTTGCTGAATGCATCGGTCAGGAGGCACACTTCTCATCGGATCCCTCCGCAGAAATTATCTTCCTTTCCGCGTTTCGGTTTTACTGGTTTCTTGGGGAGGGTTGAACAAGATCAGGGAGTCACCTGCCCAGAGTCTGGTGCCCCTAGAGGCTCCCTCCCTCCTGGCGCAACAGGGCCGCCTGTGACCCGCAGGTTTGGGGGTGGACGTCTGGGCCGCCGTGCAGGGCCGGGCCATCTGTGCCCTGCAGCTGCACGCTGGATCCACGCCGGGTGCCCTCAAGGCACGGGACACTCCGTGAACTCCCCTCTCCAGCGCTGCCCTCCTGAAAACCAGCCATCAGCATGCAGGGCTCAGCACAGGTGCAGACCACAGAGCCTGTCCCTCATTACTGGAGGGACACGGGCCTGGCTCTGGCATCTTAGTGCTTGCCCACCCCCCTGAGACGGGCCACACGCCCTGTCGCGCGTTCACCGGGGTCTCCCTGCACCTGGCCCGGCCTGGGAGTCAAAACCATCCCCGAGAAACCACAGCCTGCCCGGAGTACGGATGATCGTTAGCAGGACTGGCCCCCAGAAGGGACCGCCAGCAACAAGTTCAGGGGGAATCAGGGTCTTGGGACAGACACTCCTTTCTCTCAGCAGCAGAACCCTCCCTCCAGAACGTGTTAGAGCTGGGGGAGGGGGTGGTGAGCTCAGCTGTGCTGTTCCCGGGGAGACGGGGAGGTGATCTGCCTCCAAATGAGGGAGCCTCTGGCCGGGGTGCCCTGCCACCAAGTGGGTGGGGTCCGGCAGCCCCACGCTGGACTGAGGGACACCGCAAGGAAGGGGGGTGGGGGGGGAGAGCAAAGAAGATTCTAGAACCTGGACCCAGAAGCCCAGTGCGGTTTGGTCCCTGAATCTGTTGTGTGATGCTGAGGTCAACCCCGCTCTCCAATCACTCTCTCCACTGTGACATCATCGAGCAGGACAGCTCTCTGGCCCCCTTCCCCAGAAGAACAAATAACGCCCCTCTGAACGCCACCCTATTCAGGCAGAGGGCTGCATGAGGCTGGCTCCGGCAGGCCCGTCCGTCCGGGACACCAGGAAGCATCCCTCCTGGGCAGGGGAGAAGGCTGGGGGGTTGACAGCCCAAGCACACAACCTGGGGACTGTGGTCAAAAGGGGACACCTGCCGTCCATCGCCCTGCCCCAATACACCCAAGGGCCACCCCCTCCGCAGTCCTGCCAAGGAGGCCCAGCCCCCGGGCCTCTCCCCACCTGCCCTAAACCCGGCTGGGCCTCATGCTCTCCGCGCCATGCCCCTGCCTCCCGGGTGTGCGGTGAGCCAGCTAGCCACGGCCACGGCCACGGGTTGCCTCTGTGACACGGGCCCAACGGTATAAAAATCCACAACGCCAGCCAAACCAGACGGGCCCCCAGGAACCCTCACTCAGCAGTTCCCACCCTCCGCCATGCTGTGCCCACCGCTGTGTCTCCAAGCCGATCCCTTTCCACCAGGCTGCCTCTTACAGGAAGCCTCCCTGCCATTCCAACAGGAAGCATTTTGGAGAAGGTGGGGAAGAACGTCCCTTCTCTTGCTCAGTCACACACTGTGCAGGCATCATGGGAGCCCAGAGCGCTTGGAGCAAACAGGTCAGGGCTGGTCAGTGTGGAGCCAGCACCCCCAATCGGAGGCCACGTTCAAGGCCACCCTGATCAGTCCCTAGGCTGCGGGAGGGGACCTGGAGGAGACGCTGGGAGCCCACACAGGTGTCCCTCGCCCAGACCCCCGGACTGTCCAGAGGGCGCTCCCTGGAGGGGGCAGCAAACCTCATCTCCCATCGGGACTCAGCTGCAGCTGCACAAAATCCCGGGGAGCAGGGGTCCCACATACGACTGCCAGAGCCAAAGCCCAAGGGCTTCTAATGCAGACCCTGGGAAAGCCAGCGGGGGAGCAGGGGCCCTCACGGGGGCTCCCCCACACCTGCCCTGGACCCCTCTGGTAGCTATTGTGAAACAAAGATCATCCAGGCTTTAATACTCTTATTCTGCAGAGCTGGGTCCACACAAAGCATATCTACAGACCCCCGAGAAGAGGGACAGGGGAGGAAGGACCCCTGTCCCCAGCTCATAGGTGGCACAGCCGGCCGTCGAGCCCAGGCAGCCCACAGGTGGACCCGAGCCCAGGACTGCGTCCCAGCAGCCGGTGCATGCAGCCTGACTCCGGACAGTTTCTCTTGCCATTCTGTTATTTGATTCCATTCTATTATTCTATTTCATTTTTTAATATTCTAGCTGTGACCCACTAACTCGATTTCGTGACCCACTAATGGATCATAGCCCACGGTTTAGACAATATTCCCAGGCAGGGTTTTTCAGCCAGAGGCGGATCGGGGCAGGCCGGGAAGTGAGCGGGCTTGGAACGTCCACACGGGTCCTGAGGCTCAGACCCGACATTCCTAAAGTGGGCGCCACTGCCCCCCCCCATGCCGAGCTGAGGAAACTGAGGCTCAGGAGGCCTGCTCAGCAGCCCCAGGTGGCACAGGGAGGTTTGGAGCCAGGCCCGGCTGTGGCCACACCAGGCAAAGAGAGCTGCGGAGGTGGAAGGCTGGCCTCAGACCCGAACATGAGGATGCTTCCCTCCACGCGCACCGCTGCCCCCTCCGCGGAGACCCTCTCCCCAACCAGAGGAGCCCTGGAGAGTGCACATGGGGCCCTGGGCACGGAGGTCGGACAGAAGACTCATGCTGTGTGCCTTCTGGGTGCCTCGCTCACCCTCTCTGGGCCCCGGGGGTACCACCTATAAGAAGAGGTCAGGACTCCTTCACCTTCCGAAGGCTGGGACTCACCCAGCTCAAGGATTCAGCTCCAGAGGGCAGAGTGCCTGCCCCCAGCACCAGAACGGGCAGGGGCCTTCGAGGTCTAGGCTGGGAGGGCGGGAGGTGGCAAAGCTAAGCAAGGGGGCGCTGGGACCCTCCCCAGCCCGGGGCTTCCCTGCCAGTAACCAAGGCCTGAACCCCCTCCTGCTCAGGCTGTGGGAAGCGCCACCAGAGAGGATGTTTGGAAACATGGCGCTCCATGGGAGGCCCGGGGCAGGTGGTGGGAGCCAGTTTCCTGACCCCCTGCCCCTCCCCCACATTCCCAGCACCCGTGTGTCTCAGGGTCAGCCTCAGCCAGAAGTCCCTCACGTCACCCGGAGCCAATTAGCCAGCCTTCTGCGCACCTGCCCGCTGCCATCCCCAGAGGCGGATGGGAGGGCTCCATCGTCACCGCCTGGGGCCTCACCTCCCTCAACCTGCTCCCCAGCCTGCACCCCCCAGGCAGCCCAAGGGGGTTCCTGAACCTCAGACCTGCCCTTGCCGGAGACCCCGAATGCTCTGTGACTGCACCCCGCTGCCTCAGCTGGCTCCTAGCACACCCGGGGCTCTGGAGAACACCTGTGCTCCCCCATCGCCATCCTCTCAGATGACCGCACCCCACGGCCCTGCTGCTCACCTTTCCAGAAAGACCCCCCCTCCCCTCCTCAGGTGGGAACCGTACCCAGTGTTCAAGGCCTGGGTCTGAGGCCACCCTCCCCAGGAGGCCCTGTCTGCGTCTAGGGGACAGGGGAGCCCCGGGGGCAGCACCTATCAGGAAAGCCTCGATCGGGGTGTCTCTGCCTCTGACACTCTGCATGGCACATCCACATCCCGCTGGGACACAGCCCCACAGCCTGCAGGCCCCGTCACGCTCCCCGGCCGGCCCCCTGCCAGCCCCTGCAGACACACCGTGCTGGTTCAGTGTGCAAAGCCCCAGACCAACAACAACTGACGTTTTGCCAAAGCCATCAGTTTCCGAATCTCTTCCAGTATCCCGTGGAGGAGACAAGGGAACGCGGGCCAACGACAGGTCAGCGGCTTCCAAACTTCTGTTAGTAAGAACAACAGAGACCCAACTGCCGGGTCAACGCGGAAGGAGGTCTCTAGTGGCCGGCCACAGGGCTCCATCTTGACCCGAGCGATATTTTTCACTGATGATTCAGATATGACCCAGAAGAAGCCTCACACGGAACAGAGAGGGACACCCCACCAGTAAACGCTCTCCGTCCTCAAGGATGGTCCTACACAGGGGAGCGTCAGGTATTCCAGGGGCATCTGCTAACTGACGGGCTGAAAGACTGAACGAACGAGCTGTATCGTGGAAGAGAGTTCCGGCCATCTTTCCAACCTTTCACAGTCTAGAACTTAACAAGGGAAGATAGATCAGATTCCTAGAAATGGAGGTACATTTGCGGCTTAACACTAACTGGCTCTTCTTGGTTTAATACAATGAGGTGATGTGGTCGCCCCAGAAGGGGGGACCCTGGTTTGTGGTCTGACACAGGCCATCTGCTACCACACCCACCTGTGGGCTGGGCACGGCCGCCCCCTCCCCCCCCCCCCCACGGTAGTGGAGAGCTCCACAAGCCTGAGGTTCGAGGGCACAAGCAGAGAGGTGCTCGGGCCGTGCTCCGCTGAGCGTTAGCATTAGTGGACTGTCCCAGGGACGATGCCAGGAAGGAAACAATAGAGGCTGAGAGGTGGTTCCAGGCCTCCCACCATCACTAGCCCCTGAGGAGTTGCAGGGGGTGCTTACGGCAGAAGCTGATCCGTGTCCTTCACTCCATTCACCCATTTAACAAGCATGTACTGAGCACTCACAACCTGTCAGGCCCAGTTGTAGACATTTAGACTCTTTGGGGAAGGAGAGGGAGGGAGACAACACTAAACACAATAAATAAGTGAACTGGGCAGTAGGATAGGAACTAAGGGCGGGCCGCCTGGCCGGCTCAGTCCCGGAGCGTGCAACTCTTCAACTCTGCGGCTGTTAAGTTTGAGCCCCACGTTGAATGTAGAGATTAAAAATAAAATCTTAAAAAAAAAGAAAGAAAATGCCAAGGGCCCGTGTCATGCTCTCCTGCAGTGACCCCCATGGCTAAGGGGCAGCCGTGCAAAGGTCCTGAGACACAAGCATGCTGGCCTATAGGAGGAAGCAGAGGGACAGGGTGGCCAGGGGGCCGCTGGTGAGGGGAAGGAGGCAATGACATCACACGGACCCCATTAGCAGGGTTGGCGGGCCATTGTAAGGACACTGGCTTTTGCTCTGAGAGAGACAGGAAGCTTCTAGAGGAGACTTCTAGAGCTTCCCAAAGTGCCCTGCCCTGACTTTCACTTTACAGGAACCCCCCCCCCGGAGTCTCCAATTTCTACCTCTGCCCCCTCTGAAGAAACCGCCTCAGAATACACAACGTGCAGCCGCTGTAGAAACAGTCAGGCAGCTCCACAGAGAGTTCAACCCAGAGTTTCCACACGAGCCAGCGATTCTCCCGGGGAATATACCCACAGGGCTGCCAAGAGGACCCCGACCAATACTTGCACACATCTGTTCCCAGCAGCACCGCTCACGGCAGCCGCGAGGAGGAAGCAGCCCACACATCCGCACGTCTGTAAGGGACAGACCGGCCGAGTGTGGCGGGACAGCAGCCACGGTGGGGTTATCCAGCCCTAGACAGCCACGAAGGGCTGAGCCAGGCGGCCAGCATGGATGAGCCTCGAACACGTGAAACTGAGTGAAAGCAGCCAGAAACAAAAAGCCACATGTGGTCTGGTGCTGTCTGTGTGCAGTGTCCACAACAGGCCAATCCGCAGAGACAGGAAGCAGGTTCCTCGTGCCGCCAGGTCTGGAGGGAGGGGCGCAGGGAGTCGGTGTTTACGGGTACAGGGTCTCTCCTTCTTGGGGGGGGGGGACTGGAACGAGACCCGAGTGGCGGCTGTGCAACACCGCGAATGCACTGGAAGCCACCAGACTGCATACTTTAAAGTTGCTAATTTTATGGTATGTATTTTACGTCAAGGTGGGGCGGGCAGAGGCTGGCCCAGCCATCCGCGCTCAAGAGAGCAGTGGCCACCACGTCACCCCTCACAGGGGGCTCCTGCCCCCCACCCCCTGACCCAGGGGGCAGCCACTGGCTCAGCACACAAATTCAGAAGCCGGCTGTTGCTGAGTGCTGACCACAAATGGCAGCTGGCACCAGCCCGTCCCCAGCAGCTGCGTCTCAGCCCTCAGCCCAGAGGTACAAGTGGGGTTAAGGATCTTCCCAGCCTGCAGACTGGTAAGGACCTGAGACTGCCCGCAAGGAGCTCGCCGCCAGCCTCCAGTGTCCTGGGGGGCTCTGACCGCCGGGCCATGATGGGTACCCTCGGGCATGTGGGTGTCCCCACCACTCCAGGCTGGGATCTGGCCCGGGGGGCGCTGTCTCTCCGGATTTCAATCTCCACCTCCCACGTCCCCTGTGGCGGCAGGTCACTCCTTACAAGGGGAAAGAAGCCACTGGAAGCCTAAGGAATTATGTCCACTGGTTTTCATAAGCCCCTTCTGTGAATGTCCTCCCAAAAATAACCGAAGAAGGCTGAGCTAATGTTCACCCTCCAAGAAGTGTTCTCTGCCCACCCCAGTGCCGCGGGTCCCCCCCCTCCACACCGCCAGCCTCGGATGGGACTGTGGCGCTTGGGCTCCCCTGAAATTCTCCTTTCTCACTCCAACTCGGCTGGTGGAAAATGGCAGGATTTTCGAGCAGAGGCGATCTGGAAAATCGGTCCTAGCAGCGTGTCACAAGCGTGTGTTTACTTATGCAGACGCGGAAGCCTGGGGCACGGGAGGCTGCTCGGTGAGCTCGGGCCCTTCGATTCAGGAGGTGGCAAGCCCGTGGCTGTCATGGCTACAAAGTGAGGGTGGATTTTGCGAAAACAGAGAGTCACCGGGCGGGCCACAGTCGCTCCCACGCTTCACGGGGCTCCTGCTCAGAATCCCACCCTGGGTGGCCCCAGACTGGCCTTTCTGTGGCTGGTCCCATTCCTGATCCTCCTGCACTAGGCCAGCAGGGCGCTCCCCTGTGCAAGTGCCTTCCATGGCTCCCTAGCACCTGTAAGACAATGGGGTGTGGCTTTAGGGCTTCTAATCCCAGTCCTACCACTTAGCTGTGTAACTCTGGGAAAATGACTTAACCTCTCTGCCTCAATCAGTCATTAAGAGGATACTTACTGGGCACCTAACATGCCCTGAAGTCTGGGGACAGAGCAGAGAACAAAGTACCACCACCAGATAGGCAGTAAACATTTCCCCACCAGGATGGAGACTCCGTGGGAGCTGAGTGGGAATTCTGTGCTCACCAAGGAAAGAGGGAGGGGTAGGAGTGGCAGTCAGGAAAGGACCCTCTTTTGTCATCTCCCAAAAGGTACTGAGAGAGCAAGCCAAGGAGATACCTGGGGAAGAGCATTCCAGGCAATGGAATAGCATATACAAATGTCCTGTGGTAGGAGCAGCCTATTCAGGTAAGTTAAGATCAAATGGGGCCTTGCGGCCGCATGAAGAACCTAGTTCAGAACTCCTGAGTGGCTTCTCGCTTCACCCAGCATAAGATGCAAAGGAGTGAATCTGTCTGATCTCCGATATCTCATTCTGGTTACTGTCTGAATACACCAGGAGCACAAGTGGGGCATCTTAACACCAGTAGAGCCTGAGCTCACTCACATCACTGCACAACTCTGTGGGATCCTAGTCGTCTCCCCGCCCGTCCCGGCCTCCATCACATCTCACCTTGAACACTGCGACAGCCTGGCACACACAATGGTTTAATGAGCACTAACGACTATCGACAGAGTACTCAGAAGCCCGAGGGGGGGGGCCAGCAGGGGCAGGTGCTGACTTAGTACAGAGGAAGGGGCTGAGCAGAGCCGGGTGCCCTGCGGCTGCCTGGCTGCTTGTGTCTCTTCTTCCTTGTCCCCTCTCTGTCTTCCTCCCTGTCCTCCCACCGAGAGAGGCTGACCCTGTGGAGGGACTATGTCCTGTCCCCACGTTAGGGTCCTTGTCATCTGACTCTGAGCAGGAAGGGACTGGATTTGAGCCAGACAGGGTTGAGCCAGTTTGCATCTAGACCAGAGTGAATTTCAACAAGCACAAATCCCTGGGAATGTGGGTGAGGGTCTCGACCCCGTGGTTGGTGGGAGGACCAAAACAGCTGCCCGTCGTCCCTCAATGAGCTGAACCCGGAGATTCACCAAGACCCCACCAAGCCCCTTGTCCCCGCGTCCCTCCCAAGTATTCTGGTGAGCCTGGTGGCTGGCCGTTAGAGCCCACCCAATCCTGAGAACACTTGTTCCCATTAATATGGAAAGCTTGAGAATATCTGGATAAATGCAGGATAAATTCATCCAGGAGAGTATCCGGATAAATATCTGGATGAACGCTGGGCCACAGGTCACTGCAAACACGGCTTCATTGCCACTTTGCTGCTTCCTAGCTGCAAGACCTAGGGACCATGGTCCCCCACGTGCCCCCAGTCCGTGGTCCCGGTGGGGCCTGCCAAGCACAGCCCCGTCCGGCCCCTTGCCCGAGTCCTCCCCTGGCATTGTGCACAAGGACACTGGATCTTTGCTCTAGACTCATTTTCTGGGACTGATGCTCTGGCCTGAGCCGGGGAAGGAGCCCACCTGTCCACCACGTCGCCCGGCTCTAGCCCTCCCCAACCTCAGATCACATCGGTTGAGGCCCAGACCCCAAGAACCCGATGTCCAGTCTATTCCAACACTCCCCCATCTTATGAACCCCCTGCATCACCAGTTGAGTCTCAAATGTCCTCACTCTCAACCCCCACGAACGGGTAACATCACCCCCAGCTGGCAAAGATTTGATAAGACAGTAAGTGACAGGCACAGGCTCGTGGGGTGCAAGTGGAAAACACCCACCACAGAGGGTTCCCAAGGCACCAAGCCCTCCCAGCAGGCTGGAGCCAAACAGCCCAAACAGAATTGGCCACATGGGAATGCTTACAACCTGAGCAAGCGGGGCGTGAGGAGCTGACCACATGCACACGGGACCCCCGGAGCTGGGGGACCCACCCTCCCTCCCTGACCTGTTGGCTGTCCCAAGGGCTCAGTGCTCAATCCACTGTCCTGCTGCCTGCCTGTGCCAGCCCCAGCACCCCTCCCTGTGCCACTTTGGTGGGGGGGGGGCTTCCTCTGATGCTCAGAAGACAGGGTGCTGCCCACTGAGGCATCCACCAAGGGCGGGATTCTCCTGCTGGGAGCTGGAGGTTGATTAGATGGTTATTTGTTTTGCCTTCCACGGGCGGGGTGGCGGGGGGGCGCATGTGGACCCTAAAGAGCGTTCAGGAGAAAAGTTGGTATTTTATGGGCCCATAAATACACAGAGTGCCGCGTAGCCAAAGGCTGTCCCCCACTGGCTGCCAGGAGCCCAGTTGGCAGGTGGCACAGTCAGGGCACTCCTGACACCCAGTTCCTCGCTGGCAGCCGCGGTGGGTCCCTCTGTGCCATGGGGGCTCCTGGCGTGGGCTCCTCTCCTCTCCTGCGGCCTGAATGCAGCGTCCCCGGGGGCTAGGGACCATGATGCCACCCACGTGGGGCGTTGCTGTGCCACTTAGGTCCCTCCTTCTGCCCCACCCGCACTCCGTCTCTGTTCAAATGTTTCTAGGATGTTGATGGAGCACACAGCCCGGCGCATCCCAGCCACCCAGTGTTCGCTGTATGAAGGGCGGACAATAGTCACAAAAGCCACCAGCCCTGCGGGCCTCTGATTCCATACTGGGCTTTCGAGTGACAGAGAGCACTCTTTTTGAAAGTATTTTATTACAAGAAATCACAAATATATGGCCAGGAACAGAAGACGGTATAAACATATTTTACACGCATTTGGCTCTATCTTAATAAAAAGAGCACCTGAAACGTTTTATTTCTTTGTGCCATATTTGCTTTGAATCGAATCCAGGTCCCCCACCCGGAGCCTCCGCCTACTCTAGCCACCTCCCCCCCCCCCCCCACCACAGGTGACCCTCTCCCAGTGTCAGGGCTCATCACTCCAGTGGTCCACACTCACAACCGCCACGAGAGACCCTTTCTCTCCTCTCCAGACACTTACGAGGTATCACTATATTTAAACACTTGTTTAACAGACACTCAAACCTCAAATCAGACGACGTAAGGGGAAGTGCTTTCAAAACCCATAAATCGCTCGACAAACACGAGGCGGTATTATCAGCTCAAGAAGAATCTGTCTTCCACGCCCTCTGGAGGCCCATGAGCTCACTCCCCCCCCCCCCCCCCCCCCAGGCCAGCTCACAACTCAGCTCTCAGGCGGCACCCTCCCCAGAACTTTGGCTTCCACGCTGCCAGGGACCTCGATTCTCACGTCCCCAAACTCCAGAGCCTCAGGGCCGAAGGGGTCAGATCTAATCCCCATTCTCATTTCACCCTGGGGGTGGCGGGGGGGCGGGGAGTGGAGGTCCAGAGTGGGCAAGCTAGTATACAGAGGCCACACAGCAAGTCAGTGCCCAGGCCAGGACTCTGGGCCTAAAGCCTTATCCACTCAATTCCCTCAAGAACAGAGCTTTCTAGTTTAACACCCTTGGGAAGGAAAAGGAGGAGTCTTTTTTTAAGAGAAAGAAAAGTCTAAATAAGACCAAGCATAACCTAGGAATAGCTGAAGTTTATCTCAATTTTCTGCTTACACAGCCAGAGAAGGCTCTGGGGAGTGTTTCTAACATTTACTTGTAAAACACGAGCCACCAGGCCCCTGGGTGCCCATGTCCCACTGCCCCAGCTCCCTTCCTTGGGGACAGCTCTGCCTGGTGGAGGAGAGTGAGCCTGAGGACAGGAAGCTGGCCTCAGAGTGCGTGCCCACACACCCAGACCCTGCCAGGCTGCCCACGGACTGTACCCAGCGGGCAGGCAGACGGACAGACGCTCTCCAGCACGCAGGGCCGAGCACTGACCCTCCACTCCACACCCACCCCCTCCCTCTCTGACCCCTAGACCCTCTGGCTTTCTGACAACAAGCCCATCCCTACTCAAGGGCCTCCCCCAGGCTCTTCCCTCAGCTAAGGCGACAGCAGCGGAGGCACACGCTGGGCGGATGCCTGGACTCTGCGCGGTCACAGATGAGATATCACATCCTCTAAGAGTCTTTCATTTTGGTCCCTGTGTGGTCGCTTCACACTGCACTTTGTTCAAAAGCTTTCCCAGCACCTGAGGATACTGTAAGATCTAGAAGATAAGCATTCAATGCTGAATTCATGGCCTCTGTTGGGGAAGGCAGGTGGCAGTGACATGTCTTGTTTTCCATTCTATCCTGGGGCCTCACACGGCACCAAGCATGGATTTATGGAGCACCTATGGTGCCTGCTGCGAAAGGCTGGATGCATGGGGGGTTGAGTAGGTGGATGGGTGGATGGATGAGTACATGGGTGGGTGGTGGGTGGCTGGGTGGATGGGGAGATGGATGGTGGAGGGGTGGGTGGCTGGGTGGAGGAGTGGGTAGCTGGGTAGATGAATGGTGGATCAATGGATGGATGGGTGGGTGGGTGGATGGATGGGTGGGTGGCTGGGGAGATGGGGAGATGGATGGATGAGTACATGGATGGGTGGCTGGGCGGATGGCTTCCTGGGTGGTTGGGTAGATGGATGGTAGTTACCTGGATGGGTGGCTGGGTAGATGGATAAACAGATGGGTCGGTGGATGGATGGGTGGCTGCGTTGTAAAATGGGTAAACATTATGAACAGGTGAGAGGATGGCTGGGTGGGCAAACGGGTGGGTGCGTGGGGAGACAGAGATATGGATGAGGGATGGTTGGGAAGATGGATGGTGGACGGGTGGGTGGCTGGGTGGATGGATGGTGGATCAATGGATGGATGGGTGGGTGGGTGGGTGGATGGATGGATGGATGGATGGTGGGTGGATGGGTGGGTGGCTGGGGAGATGGGGAGATGGACAGATGAGTACATGGATGGGTGGCTGGGTGGATGGACGGTGGTTATCTGGATGGGTGGCTGGGTAGATGGATAAACAGATGGGTCAGTGGATGGATAGGTGGCTGGGTAGAAAAATGCGTAAACATTATGAACAGGTGAGAGGATGGCTGGGTGGGCAAACGGGTGGGTGCGTGGGGAGACAGAGATATGGAAGAGGGATGGTTGGGAAGATGGATGGTGGATGGGTGGGTGGCTGGGTGGATGAGTGGGTAGCTGGGTGGATGGATGGTGGATCAATGGATGGATGGGTGGGTGGATGGATCGGTGGGTGGGTGGATGGGTAGACAGGGAGATGGATGGATGAGTTCATGGATGGGTGGCTGGGTGGATGGCTACCTGGGTGGTTGGGTAGATGGATGGTAGTTATCTGGATGGGTGGCTGGGTAGAGGGATAAACAGTTGGGTCGGTGGATGGATGGGTGGTTGGGTAGAAAAATGGGTAAACATTATGAACAGGTGAGAGGATGGCTGGGTGGGCAAACGGGTGGGTGCATGGGTAGACAGAGATATGGATAAGGGATGGTTGGGAAGATGGATGCGTGCGTGGGTGGGTGGATGGATGGATGGATGGATGGACGGATGGGCTGATGGATAGAGAGATGAATAGATGGTCCAAATGGACAAATGGATCGGTGGGTGGATGGATGGATGGACGGATGGTTGGTTGGAAATGGACAGGTCAGTGGGTGGATGGGTGGACACACGGGCAGATGGCAGGGCTGGAAATAAAATTCTCGTGTGTCAGGATCCTAGTTCCCTGCTTTCTCAACCCTCCCCCCAACTCCCCTGCTCTCAGACACGGCTTAGGAACAAGCTGACAGCGACAAGTGATGGGGGCTAGGCTGCAGACCCATGCGGCCTCCAGTTGTCAGGAAGTCTGACAGTCCGTCTCACAGAGAACCACGTCCCTCCTTCTCTCCCCCGAACCTTGCTCGGCTCACTCGGTGTCCAGGAGAGGAGAGGGGAGGCAGGACTCACCACCTCCTGTGATCACGAGGAACAAACAAAACAAAACACTCCTTCCCCAGCTCGTTCCCAAAATAGCCTCTCTCGCCACCCAGACACGCTGGCTGGCTGGCTCTCCCTCATTCAGACCTGACTAGGCAGATTTTCTAGAGCCCTGAGCTAGGGGGAGGGAGGGGAGTGG
This sequence comes from Prionailurus viverrinus, assembly GCF_022837055.1. Lineage (NCBI taxonomy): Eukaryota > Metazoa > Chordata > Mammalia > Carnivora > Felidae > Prionailurus > Prionailurus viverrinus. Next base: position 79,829,357 of record NC_062578.1, read on the forward strand.
TGGGAGAGGCTGACTCCCACCGGGTCCGGGGCCAGAATGACAAGGGCAGTGCCACCCAGCAGAGCAGCCGGGAGCGGAAGTGAGTGGAGCCAAGCCCTGTGCAATCACCGGCCATCCCGATGCCACCCTGCAAGGAAGCTGCTGTCACCCCCATTTCACATATGAGTAAACCAAGACCCAGAGAGAGGGAGTGACTGCTGAAGGCCACGCAAGCTGCTCTCCCCATGTCCCCGGGCCTCCGTATCCCGGGCAATGCCAACCAGAGTCAGGGGGAGAACGCAGATCCCAAGCAGTCAGGGAGGCTTCCTGGAGGAGAAGGCAGGGTACCAGAGAGCCTCCAAGCCTCCAGCAAGGGCAGCTCCTGGAGCGCCTTGAGTCTCTGTTTCCTGGTCTGCACAAAGGGAACAAGAGCCCTGGGAGGAAGGGCAAGAGGTGAGGTTCTTCTAATGGGAACTGAGCCACAAAACACAGGGGGCACGCAGGAGACACGGCCACCCTTCTCGTGGACACAGCCACGGAGGTCAGGGTGGGCCAGGGTGGGGGCAGGCAGACTCCCCGGTGCCAGTGAATGGGCCCAGACCTGAGGCGAGAGGCAGCTGTCGGCCCTCCGGAGCACAGGAAGAAAGCAAAAACAAGCAGCTTGAGCAGGGAGCCTGTGCTGGCTCAGCCCAGGACATGGCGGTTCTGCCTCCCCCTGCCCATGCCTCCTGCCACCTTCCGCAATGTCACCCTTGCTCCCCTCTGGGCTTCCACCCGTGCTCTTCCCTCGGCCCCAAGGGCCCTTCCCATTCTCCTGGGTGCCCTCAGCCCTCCCCCAGCACCTCAGGGAGGACCCCTCGGCCCTGCTCCCAGAGGGGCTCCCAGCCCCAGGAGCAAACGGATGAGCCACCTCAGATGGCCCCTCCTCCAGGAAGCCATCCACAACCCCTCACCACCTCCCTGCACACAACTGACCACTTTCTCTTTTAGGTCAAATTTTGGAGGGGCCCAAACTGATACAGTGCTCTGTCTTCTGCCACCAATACTTCCTAAATGACCGTGGGCATGTCCTAGACCTGTCGCCTATCTTGGCCTCCACAAACAGGCTGGCACAGACCACCATCACCTCTCACCTGAAACACACCATACCCTCCTCACGGCCTCCCTTCCCCGGTCCCAAGGGCCAGACCACAGGGTGACCAGAGCGAGCCTCAACACAGATCACGATGCCCCCGGCTCAGGCCCCGACACAACCTGTGCTCCCCTCTTCCAGACTCGTCCTCCCACAGACCCTGGCCCCCAGGCCCTTCCCCACCCGCCACCAGCGCCCCCACACCACAGCATGCTCCGTCCTCCAACAGGAACGGCCCATCTGCAACCTGCACGGTCCTCCTGGCTCAGTCCTGCCTGTCCCCTGGGTCTCACCTCCCACCTCGCCACCCCCAGGACGACTGCCTTGTCTCTCCAGGCCACACAGAGCAGTGGGAAGTCAGCTGCCGGCTTGAGCCAGGACAGGACCCAGGCACCCTGGTGCCCCTAACTGGCTGTGTGACCTTGGTGGGTTGCTGAACCTCTCGGGGGTCTGGCAGGGAATGAGCCGACCTCAAGGCTTCGGAACAAAGAGGATTCCACCCAGAGCACTGGTCACAGAGGTGACAGGGAAGCCGAGGCAGTCCAGAGCCGGAGGCACAGGACCACCCACCAGGGGCCAGAGCCACAGGGAGGGAGGATGTGACGTGCCTTCTCCGATGTCCTGCCCACTGAATGGGACAGGAGTGAGGGGTTTCAACGAACACCTCCGTGATCTGTCTTAATATCTGGGCTACGTGAAAGCATCACCTGCTCAAACAGCTGGTCAGGGCTATTCTGTTTGTTTATTTTTGTGTTTACTCACCCTGGGCGAGTAGCACCTTTCCAAAGGTACCAATGCTAGTGGTGAAACAGAGTCTCCACCTGCCTGGAATGTTAGGATGTTGGTTAAACGGGAGAATGTCTGCAAAGCTCTTAGACCACCCAGTCACTGGCAGCAAACACTCAGGAAGACGGGAGCTATGTGCCCCAACTTCACCGTAGAAGGCACAAAAATGTCGGTAAAACCCACATATTGGATATATTTTTCATTCAGCCAACAAACATTTATTGACTATGAAAAGTACACGCTGCCTTGTCATCAAGGGGCTTAATTAGCACATGAAACAGCCACTTCTACACAGGCTGTTCTGAGAACTTGGACATGTCTGTGACCGTCTTCATACTCCAGATGGGAAACTGAGGCTCCCAGGAGTCATCTGCCTAAGAAGGTCTCAGAGGCTGTCGGTAGAGGAGCCCGGCTTCAGGGCCCTCCTTGCTGCCCCCATCCCACTCCCGAGGACCCCCTCACCACCCTCCCCCAGCTCCTGACCAGCACCTACACCTTCCATGCATCTTTGGTAAAAATGCAATGACTCTGTCTCTCAATAATAAATAAACATTAAAAAAAAAATTTTAAAGAAGGGGGGGCACCTGGGTGGCTCAGTCGGTTAAGCGCCCGACTTCGGCTCAGGTCATGATCTCACAGTCCACGGGTTCGAGCCCCACGTCGGGCTCTGTGCTGACGGCTCGGAGCATGGAGCCTGTTTTGGATTCTGTGTCTCCCCCTCTCTCTACCCCTCCCCTGCTCACACTCTGTGTCTGTTTCTCAATAATAAATAAACGTTAAAAAAAAAAAAAAGAATGCAATGAAAATGCACAACTCCAGATACTTTCCCAGAGCGGAGCCAGGACTCAAACCAGGTGTGGTGGACTCCACAGCACCAGCTCCCCAACTTTCCTCAGGCCTCAGGCTGCACAGTGGGGCCAATTCATGCAGGCCACACACACATAATGAGCGCCTACTGTGTGCAGGCCATGTTCTAGCCACTGAGGAGGACAGTGATTTGGGGGAGCGGCTGTAAACTCCCTGCTGTGGAGACATGACCACCTGGTGAGACAGAATAAGGCAGGGCCCGGGCATAGGTACATAACACGGGAGGGGAGTAAGGGTGATGACAGAGGGCTTGGAGCTCACTGAGGCAGGAAGTGGAGAGGTATCTCCCAAAAGAGCATCTCTGCCAGAAAGATGTGGTCCTGGGCAGGTGTCGAGGCAGCAGGCAGGCGGGAACAGAAGGACTGCATCTCCTGACCTTTTCCTGCTTCCCGGGCTGGGGGTGCAGGGGAGGCAGGTAGCCCATGGCTTCAGGGGTGCCCTGAGGGCTTTAGCACTACTTCTTTGTGGGAAAACTGAGGCTCAGCGTGGAAATCTGGTCCAGCTTCCCAGGTCTTCCTGGAGAATGAGGCCCGGACCCCACGACCCCCAGGGGGCGGCCAAGAGCCACCACCCAAGACAACCAAGCGAGCTCACTCCTGCCCTCCAGAGCCCGAGCCACCTGCTTCCCCACAGCCACGGCAGCTGCCTTAAAGGGCCCTGCTACCCACTCTGAGGTGGTGGGGTGGACACGAAGTCAGGAGAGCCTCAGCTGAAGCTAGAAGGGGCTCAGGACCCGACCCCAGCGGTGCTGGGCAGACAGCTGTGCCCTCCTCCTCCGGTGACTGCCCAGGGCCCGGACCATGCTCAAAGCCCCACCTGGAGAGCCACTGCCTGGGTTCAGGACCTGGGAGCTGTCCGCGCCCTGGGGGACAGTCTCCTGGCCTCTTCCTCAGGCCTTACTCTCTGAGTCCCTTTGCTCCTGAGGTCCCATACACCCTGCCAGCCTCCAGGCCCGGCCTCCTGCCCACAAGCCCACTTTACTGCGGGCAGGGAGGGACAGGTGGGCAGCATGGAGGTGAGCAAAGAGGCCTGTGGTCCCACCCTCCCGGGCCGGGGGCTCAGGGAAGCCAAGTGAGGGCTGGTGGGGGAGGAAGTCTGGCAGGAGGCACAGGGGTGGCCAGAGGAGGACAGGCACATGGTCAGCAACGGCAGGAGGGGAAGGAAGGATGAGGTCTTTGTACTGAGCCACATGCCAGATGACTCTGCTCTCCGCCAGCTGCTCTGGTTAATGAGACAGGTAAGCGCAAAAAAGGAGATCATAGTTCTGACCATCATCCTCTGCTAACATTCCCCCAAAGGACAAGCCTCCAACCAGCCTCTGGCCGTCCTGGTGTGGGGGGAGGGGAGGGCTGGGGGACTAACCTCAGGCCAGGAGTAGCACCGGCATGGGTGTAGGGATGCTTTAGGTGCAGGAATCCAAAAAGGGAGCTCCCCTGCTCCTCACCAGGGCAGCACCCCACTCCCACGAAGGACACCCCACGCAGAAGTGTTTGGTAGTTCTACCTGATGGATTTGGGGGGATGCTTACTTCCCAGAAGAAGGATGCACAGACCCCATTATTGTTTTATGCAGAGTAATCAAGCTGACATCTGGTGACGGCATTGTTTCTCGTAGCTGCCGGAACAAACTGCCACAAACCTAGTGGCTTCACGCAGCACAAATTTCTTTTCTTACGGTGCAAGAGCTCAGAAGCCAAAGTGTGTCTCACTTGGCTAAAAATGGGGTGGGTTGGGGGGGATCTCATTCTTTCTGGGAGCTCCTGCTCTCTGCTTCCCTCGTCCCTCCCTCTGCCTACAAAGGACCCAGAGTACATCTGGCCCCCAGGATCATCCAGGACACTCTCCCTGTCTTCAGGTCAGCTGCTGAGCAACCTTAGTTCCATCTGCAACCTTAATTTCTCCTGGCCACGTAAGGTAACGGACTCACGGGTATGCGGGCTTTGGGGCGGGGGCATTACTCTGCTTACCACAGTGCGCAGCTGCTGGGCGCCCCCCACCCGCCCACAGCACTGCGTGGGGGCGGGGGCGGGGGGGGGCTCATGGAGCTTACAACTTCCCCTTCTGTGAAATGGAGCAAGGAGGCATGTGGGGGGGGGGTGTCATTACCCCCAAGATCTGCCTCAAAACAGCCAGGGCAACATAACTTGTCCAGACCAGCGCCTCCCAAACTTGTAACAGTCCCCGGGGCCTTGTCAGAATACAGGATGCAGGTCTGGATGACCCCAGCACTCCCCCTGTCTAGCCAGCTGTCAGGTGAGGCCCCAGACCGCCCCTTGCATGGCCACCTGTGAGAATCTCCGCCCTAAACCACTTCACAAGAGCCAAGTTCATCAACGCCCCCCTTCTGCTCCCTCAGCACCATACCTGGTGTGCAGAAAGCACTCCCACATTAGCCAAGTACTCCCAAAGCTCAGTCTTTTTTTTTTTTAAGGTTTCTTTTATTTATTTTTGAGAGACACAGAGAGAGAATGCGGGGAAGGGGCAGAGACAGGGAGAGAGACAGAATCCCAAGCAGGTTCCGCACCAGTAGCATGGAGCCCGATGCAGGGTTTGAACCCACAAACCATGAGGTCACGACTTGAGCCGAAGCTGGATGCTCAACTGACTGAGCCACCCAGCTGCCCCCAAAGCTCAGTCTTTCAAGGGAGAGGTCAGGACCCACCTGGGATCTGAGCCCAGCTTACCAGGCATTCGAGCAACGGCAATCTGGCCTCCCTGTTATAAGGTGGAGGAAAGAACAGCAGGAACCACCTAACAGGGACAGAGGTGCAAATCCACTTTTACATATATATATATATTTTTTTAATGCTTATTTTTGACAGGGGGTGGGAGGCAGGGAGGGGGGAGACAGGATCCTAAGCAGGCTCTGAGCTGTCGGCACACAGCCCGACGTGGGGCTCGAACTCACGAACCGCGAGATCATGACCTGAGCCGAAGTCGGACGCTGAACCGACCGAGCCCCCCAGGCGCCCCACAAATCTACTCTTACTATGTACCATGGGCCGGGCGACCAGAGGCAAGTTCCAAAGATTCCTGGGCCTCGGTTTCCCCACCTGCGCTGTCACATAGGGCGGGCAAAACAGTATGCAATGCTGCTGCCAGGGGCTGACCCCCACTGTATGCAGTGCTTAGCAGACCCTTCTGGCCATTAAGTGCTAAGTAAATGGGTCCCCATGAGGTAGGTGCTCATAGGTCCCCATGAGGTAGGTTCCATATCTATTTCATAGATAAGGAACCTGATGGGAGAGAGGGTCCATTCATCAGCCACCCAGCTCTTGAGGCCAGTGAGCGGCACTGCTGAGACTCGAACCCGGCCGCCAGCCCGAGTCCGTACTCTCAACCACCACAGCGCCGCACACAGTGGCCCTCAGATACCTGCTGACTGAAAAGGAGGTACCTGACGACGCAGAAAGACCCAGATCCACATCAGACTGCATCTTTTAGCTGGCACCTCACCGCCTCCCCAGCAGCATCTCCAGCAGCGTCTAGTCTGATTTTCTTTCTTTCCCCCGACTTTCGCTCCATCTGGTTCTCAACCGCGGCCGTGTGCCTCCTTCAAGATAAGACCCAGCGGGGCACCCATGGCCCGTGGCCTTGCCCTGGCCTGGAGAGCTGGGTCTCGCCCTAGAGTAAAGGGGCTCCCCCATCCACTGCAGCAGCGCTGCGGCTACACTCGAGGCCAGACCGGGTCAGGTGCACGGCTGACCCGCCCAGCACCTGAGGGCTCAGTGGTGCAGGGGCCCGGAGGGAGGCACAGCCCGGCTCCCGCCTGCATGCCTGGGACATGATGTGGCCTCGGAGCAGTCCCGGTGGGACAGGGGTCAGGCTGCCATCCCCACATTTGCGAAACGAGGCACCACGTGCAACTGTCTACAAGCATCCCTGGGATAGAGGTGAGGACACAGCACAGGGCTCAGCACATGGACGGTTCCAGCACTGCTAACGCCATGAGGCCAAGGACTTGTAGCAAGGATGAACGTACAGGCGAGAGAGAAAAGCACCCATTTCCAGAACCTGCCACACCCTACACACCCCAAAGCATGTCTGCACAGCTCATCCGCGCACAGCAACATGTCCCTGCTGATTAAAGCTTGCAGCAGGCTGGGCACTTCCCACCTCCACCCCACGGAGAACTCACCGCACCTGTCACCCCCGTTACAGGTGAGGAGACTCAGCTGTGGTGGGGGGGGGGGTTGCACCCTGGCTGGTTCCTCAACCTGGGACCCTGGCCCTCCGTCCCTCAGATGTGACATTTGAGACCAGATGGTGGGGAAGGAGCCAAGGTCAGGATGACAGAGCTCCTGGGGCGTGCCAGTACCCCATGTGAGACATCTGCTCTCTCTGAACCCCTCCCAGGACCCTGTGAGCCCAGGGCCATGGTCCACACCCCACAGATGGAGAAAACCTGTGGCCTCATGAGGCCAAGGGGATCATCCAAGGTCCTGTGGTAAGTGTGAGCTCGTCTGGGGTTCAAAGCTGTCTGACTCCCAACTCAAGGCAGGACCTCCATGAGAGCCCGCTCCCATGGGCCCAACCCTTAGGGGTGTCCATTGGCTTATAAAATACGTGACCCAAGGTCCACCTTTAGGAGTGTCTGCCCAGTTCTGCTGGTGTTTCCTTGGGCACAGGGAAAGTGGGAGAGGCGGCCCGGGCCAGAACACCTGGTGCAGCAGGGCCCCCACTGCCCTCACATGCACTCTGCCCACCCAGGCCTGCCCAAGCCTCTGCCTGACACCCAGCATGCCTGGATCAGAGACCATGGACCACAGTAGTGGGCAGAGAATCAATTTCACAAAAATGGGATCCTTACCTTTTTCTGAGGATGGAAGGAAAGGAGGGAAGGAGGGAGGGAGGGAAGGAGGGAGGGAGGGAGGGAGGGGAGGGGAGGGAAGGAAGGGAGGAGAGAGGAAGGAAGGAAGGAAAGAAGGACAGAGGGACGAAGGAAGGAAAGAAGGAAGGGAAAGAAAGAAGGAAAGAAAGAAAGAAAGCGAAAGAAAAGAAAAGGAGAAAGAGAAAGGGAGGGAGGGGAAAACAGCATCAGGGGAGCCCAACACAGTTACCACTTCATGAACTGTCTCATTTGTAAGAGTGAAGGAGGTGGGCAGACACGTACTGGGCCACAGAGTATACGGTGGGCCTCACGTTGGTCAGCCTGGAGTCTCCCGAGGCTGCCATCCAGCTCGACCTTCCCGGGGTCGGCACCGAGGCCGCCCGGCCGGCACCCAACCCCTGGCCTCTGCCTGCGTCCTCTCCACGCTGCCCTGCTCCTCCCGGGAACATGAGGGGCCCACGGGGGCGGGCGGCCTCCTGCCCTTCACATGCTATCACTCACGGCCAGGGCCACGCAGAGGCGGCATCGGGCCGCCGGAAGCCTCCTAAGTGGCCTGGGAGAACGGCGCCATCCCGGGACCCCAAGGCGCCCCGAGCGGGACCCTCACCAACCTCTGCGGCCCGGGCGCCACGGCCGTGAAGCTCTGAGAGCATCACCCCGCGGGACAGCAGCTCACTGCCCCCGCCCCCCTTCTCTCTGGGAATCGCTGCACTTAACCGCCCCCTTCCTTTGCCAGGACAGCCCCCGCCCCCCACCCTCCCCTCCTCAGGGACGGCTGCCCACAGACCCGGGAGCCGCTGAGCCCCTTAGACTCCGGGGGCCTCTGACCCACCACACCACCATTTTTTCCGCAACACCACCAGTCACTGTCCGGGGCGCCAATTTTCTCTCCTCCGCGAATGGTCTGCGGGAGCCCCAGGCAGCACCGAGGGGACCGAGGAGGGCCAGGGTCCACCATGGGACACTGGCCCTGGCCCAGCAGCGGAAGGAACTAAGGCCCAGCTTCCACCCTTGAGGCACACGTGGGATGCCACACACCCAGGGTACCAGCCGTGCACTTCCTTAGAAAGGCCAGCGCCTGACACCAGGAGGGGCCAGGCACCATGACATTTCCCCTGCCAGGGGGACAGTCATCCCCCTTACGGAGGCGAGGACACTGAGGCTCGGGGACGTCGATCGGCGGCTCTTGGTGTCACGCACAACTGCCTGGAAGCAAAGAAGCCTTAGCAACCGCCAGGGGGAGGGAAGCTCACATCAGCTGCCCCCCACGCCCACCACACAAGGGTCCGGTGGACACGGGCCCCACCTCACAGCCCAGGCAGCACCATCCCTGGGGGCCTCGCTGAGGAAGACGGAACGGAAGGGGGTCGGGCGTATGTGACCCTGTGGCCGCCCGTCTGGGGATGCCCGCGGAGGGGAAAGGGGACGGGCGCACAGAGGGGAGTGCACGGGCCTCATCCCAGCAGCCCAAGCAACGATGAAAACTCGAGTTACTCTAAGCCTCCAACACAGGAGAATGGTGAGTCCCGGCTTAGGAAGACTCCACCGCACGGACGGACGGTTGAAACCGCGCTCCAGGGCTGTGGTGCTGTCTTTACGTCCATGAAAGCAGGTTCTGGATACGTCAAACGGAAAAACACCAAAGTTACAGGGAAGTTAAGGGGAGTAGAAACCCGTTTTTATCAAGTAAACGGGAACAGGAACCAGGTGCCAGCTGTACGTGTGTTTGGAAGTATGGGCAAGTGACATCTGGGGCCTCTGAGCCGTAGATCTGGGGGCAGGAGCGCAGGAGGTCTTTGTTCCTTACGCGCGTTTTCTGTCTGCTCCCACAAGGACTGTGTGTATTGGTGCAATTAAGAGGTTTTGTTTTTCAAGGTGAAAACCATCACGGTGAGACAGCCAGGCCGAGCTTCCCACCTCCGGCCTCCTCGGGGACGTCCCACCACAGGGCAGGGGCAGGGTCCTGAGCCCGCGACAACCACCTGCGGCTGTGTCATCCCCACCCCTGCGGCCGCTGAGCCACACGGAGCGGGAACAGTGTCCCCTGCTCAGCTCAGCTTTAGACCTTGCTCATCCCAGGGGCCCCCTTCCTGCATCCACGTCTGTTCTAACAACACAGGTCACAAGAAGGAAGCACACGGAACACAGCAAGAGCCAGCCCGCGTGGGCACAAGCATGTCACCTGCCACTCTGCTCCTGCAGCCCGAGGCGACAAGGCTGGCCCATTTGCAGAGGTGCCCAGGCTCCGGGTGGCCTGGCCCCAAAGACGGGCACTCCGTGGTCGGCGCTCCCCTCCCTGCCTCCCTTTCCTGGCTCATCCCTCCTGGGTGACGCTGTTCTGGAACCCCTTGGGCCTACATGCTCATCTCCTTGCTCTGTGGCCCCAGCAGCAGGGCCCCCAAGCCTGCGGGGGAGGTGCCTCCAGAAGCTGCCATGGGCAGGAGGCTTCGTAGCTCCGTCCCCGCACGGCGGCAACCCCAAGGCCACTTGCGTAAGGTCTTTCTTTATCCCCAAGTGTCCACTCGTGGCTCCCTGCTCGTCTGCAGTCCAGTAGGACACAGGCGTCAAGTGTATGAACACACTCAGCTCATGTTCTGGTGAATGCCGGGAAGGGGAGGCCGGGGGCCACAGGAGCCAACAGCAGCCGCTCACCGTGGTCCCGCAAAGGCTCGGTGGCCAGGCCCACTCCCAAGCGCTCACACAATTCCCAGAGCCCAGGAAGTGCTCCCTGGGTCCCTCTGTCACAGAGGGCATGTGCCCTGCCCACGGATGTCACCAAGCTGATCAGAGGCAGAATCTGGGGACAGGACACTGTGTCAGCCCCTCTGCACCCACTCCACAGCAGCAGGCTGGGGAGCCCAGGCTTTGAAGGGGGTCACGGCAAGGCCCCTGTCACCTCTTACTAAACGCCCAACGTTCTGGGCAATGCCATACCCAGGAACAAAAACGGCCAAACCTCACTGGCTAGCCGAAATCCACTCCCTTGGGCAAACGTAGAAAACCAACAGCCAACACCAGGCAGTATTAAGAATCACACTACAAAACGGTCTCAAAATAGATCCCAATACATAATTCCCATGGCAACGGCCCCACGCCTGAGGACTGCCTCCGGGGAGTGGGGAGCGGAGGGGACACGGGGCAAGGTGGGTCCAGGTTCTCCAGGACATGGCCCGCCAGAGGGACACAGAGGGCCCAGCCCCTCCCTTCCAGTCCTATGCCTTCTCCAGGGACTGTGTGGGGAAGGACGTGGGGGTCCAGAAGCATCCTAGAATCTGTGGGGCTGGAGGGCCGTGGGGAGAAGCACCCAAGCCTGCAGACCCCACCACCACCCCAGGCTCCTCACCGGGCCGATCTTCCCAGTGTCGCCGGGCTCGAGGCTACGTGCCAGGACGTACAGACTCAGAGATCTGGGGAGTACGAGTCCAGGGAGTGGGGACAACTGACGAGACAAGAGAAGTAAACAGCCATGGTTCAACCCGCCCACCACTGACAGAGCCCCTGCCCCATTCCAGGATGGGATGTGAGCACACAGAATGACAGTAAGGAAGCCCTGGGTTCTTGGAATCAGGGACCTGATGCCCCCCTGCTGCTGAGCGGCCGGATGAACACCCAGCAAAGCCTGACACACAGAGAGGAGACCAGTGGTTGCTTCAAGCTGGGGGAAATGGGGGAACAAGGGGCAGGAGAGGGCTAAGGGCTGGGGGCTTCTCTCTGAGGCAATGGACGGGTCCTGAGGCTGAGCGGGGCGCTTGCACAATCTGAGAATGTACTAAAAACCATGGGATTGCACACTCTGAGAGCGAGAATCGGACGGTATATGAACTATATCTCAATGAAGCTATAACAAAGACGACCTGGCTGTACCTGGGCCACCAGTTGGGACAGGACACCCTAGAAGTACCTGGCAGGTGCCGGGTGAGCAGTGGGGACCCCGTGCATTCCACCTGTCACCTCTGCAGGTCAGTATCTCAGTTAATGGCCCTGATGGTCTGACCTGGTAAGCACCGTGAGCCCATTTCACAGATGGAGACAATCGGGTTAGGAAAGCTTCGGAGTTTACCGAGGCTGCACAGCTGGCAAACAGCAGGCCGGAAAGAGAATGCGTGTCTATAAGCAAGACGTCAGCTACGTATATTTGGGAGGACGGGCAAAGCGCCTTTTGGCAGGTTGCAGAAATGCCGTCCAGGAGATGGCCAGGCCTCCCTGAGCTTCTGCAGCGGCCGGCAGAGGGGAGGGGCCTCACGGTCCAACAGGACAGAATTCACCCCAGCAGCACCCGTCACCCACGGCCACAGCAACCCCTCCAAGGCCAGATTCGGGGCCCCCTCCCCCCGCCGGAGCCAGCCCCAGCTGCTGGGACCCCATACTCGCCCCTCTGAGTTCCTCGGGCCCTAGCCACGCCCAGGACACGGCAGCCCCAGCTCTGTTCCCACAGCCCACCCAGGGTGTGATCTGAATGTCTGTGTCTCCCCCAAACTATGCGTTGAAATCCCAACCCCCAAGGTAACTGGGTATCGAGTCGATCGTAACAGTGGGGCCCCATGACCATAAGCGTCCTTCTGAGAGGTGAGAAAGCAGCGTGCTCTCTGAGAGCGACACGGAGGCCGCCCCCGAGCCAGGAAGAGGCCCTCACCCGGCCACGGGGCAGCAAGGGCACATTCCTCCGGAGCCGTGAGGAATGAATTCAGGGCGGCTAGGCCACCAGCCTGTTACAGCGGCCGGCAGGCCAGGCAGACAGGCTGCAGTGTCCCTGGTGCCATCTGCGTGCGAGGCAGGGGACCCCATGCTCCCGTTTCACAGAGGAGGCTCTTTCTCACACTCGGGCACACAGCTCCAGAGGGAGGAGCCGGGGTTTAGAACCCCAGACCCCGCGACCCCAGCGCCCCGCGCTGCCCTGAGCAGCTGGCCAGACAGCCTCCCTCCCCTTGCTCTAGAGCCCCGAGGCCCTCCTCCTCTGCTGACGTGTTTGTGGGGACTAACAGCACCCATGACGTCAGGGTCACCCAAGCTCCAACTCCCACTGGCCCCGAGGCCAGGGGCAGAGCAGGGGATCAGCACCAGGAAGGGCCCGAATGTGCCCGCATCCCACAGGCCGTGCTCCCCGCAGGGCAGCGCAGGGACGTGGCAGTGCCTCCCCCCAGAGCCTCCCCCACGCGGGGTCCCCACCCCGCGTCCTCTCAGTCTCGCTGAAGCAAAGCGGTGTGGGGTTCCAGAAATAGCTCCAGCCGTAGAGTCACGCACACCAGGATTCAAATCCGGGCTCCGCGCTACTTGGCTGTGTGAGCTACGGGAAAGCGACTTCATCTCCCAGAGCCCCGCTGCCCCCCAGCCCCACAAGAGCAGAGGTGGACGGACTTAATGAGGTAATAACGTCCCTGGCCAGGCCCTGCTTGGAGACACAGGCGGTGCCTGAACTGGAAAGGACGCAGGGATGGGGGCAAAGAGGATGGCGGGGAGACAGGCTATGACCTCCCGCACTCCCTTCCACCCACCCCGACCCCCTGGGCTTCTTGCACCCCCAAAATGAGCTGGATGCTCTCGTCCCTCGCCCGGGTTGACCCCGCCCCACCTCCTGCCACCTTCCACAGGCTGAGCCACACTCGGCTTCTCCCAGAAGCCTCCACGGCAGACCCTGCTGGGCTCGCCAAACCTCGGCTCCCTCCTGGGCTCACAGCTAGCCCACATGTGCCAGACTCCTTTGCGGTGAGGCAGGACCACGTGACTGCGTGCCGACCCGTGGATGGGGTGGGGGGGGGGGGGGCGAGACACGGCGATTCCAGACCCGGCCCGTGAAAACGCTCCACGCACGCCTCCAAGCTCTTGCCCCACCAGCTAGTTGAATGGACAGGACACCGAGGACCTGAGGAGAGCAGGGCCACAAGCTGGAAGGGGCCTGGGGCCCTGAATGACCCGGCAGGGCAGAGCCTGTCACCCGTATCCACGTGAGAGCGAGATGAGCTTGCACCGTGCTGAGCCGCTGGCACCCGGGGTTGCTTGTTACGGCAGTTAGCCCACGCTGACAAATACACAGCCCCGACTCCTCCCCCGACTCCCTCCTCGTGTCCCTCCTGGCCCTTGGTCCTCTGCACCATCATCAGCCAGTCATCTCTCTCCCGTCCTGTTCGGTGAGCTGTCGGAGAGCCAACACCTAGGACCACGCAGTTCCGTTCCTAGCTGGGGTGGGTGCAGAGAGGGCGCTCCTAAACTGTGCCCGGCAGAGGGGCTAGGATTCCCGAGAACAGGAAGTCTGTCCCCAGAGGGCCCTCCGGCCGTAGCGTGCCCCTGATCCTCTGAGAGTAAGTCTTACTAGCCACACACCAGGCACCGTTCTAAGCGCTTCCCAAGGACGCACTCACTTTGCCCTTCACAACACAGAGGCGCACTTGTCCACGGCCCATGGGGGGCAGGCCACAAAGGCAGGACAGAAGCCCAGGCTGGTGGGCTCTGAGACACACGGGCTTCCCCGGGAACCATCCAGCGCACGTTTGGGCCCCCTCCTGTCCCACGCCCCACTGAGAATGCACCTTCGGGCCATCACAGCCCAGCCCTAGGGTCCACTGCCCCCCAAGCTGCCTTCACGGGCTGCTCACCCCCACCGCAGCTGAGTGCAAAAGCTGGGGACTCTGGGCAAGACTGGGGTGGGAGCAGGCACTTCTCCCCGGCCGGCCAGATGTGAGTGTCACAGGGGAACGGAGCGCCCCGGCGGCTGCCCCACTCCCCCCAGTCCAGGAGCTCCACGTGGTTTGGGAATAAGGACCCCATGCTGGGGGGTCGGAGACCTCATGGGACCTCCAGGGCCTGCCCTCTGCACACCAGATGCCCCACAGACACTGCTGCCCCTTGCAAGATGGGCACATGTGTCGTGAGTGGTTCTCACCAACATATGACCACCGTGATGCTAAAATGCCATAACTCCCAGCGTCCGCTGGTCAGCAGCCACCCCCTTGCCTGTCACCACCCTGCCACCCCATCCCTTACGTCTCCCAGCTCGGCTGATCACAGGCAAAGTGGGTCCCGCAGCACCGATGTCAGATGTTTCCGTGGTCACCTCTGGGTGTGCAAACCCTCATGCAGCCCATGGGGAAACTGAGGCTAAGGCACTGACTCACACCAAGGGGAAGGGATGGCATCAGGCTTCCCAGCAGTCCCGCCTCACCCACGGCCTGTGGCTCTATCCACACTGCTTATACCACAGGCCAGTCTGACCCCAAACGCCGAGAAGCGTTCATCATCCGGCCGGCCCAGGCTGCCGCTTTGTTCAAACCCCAAGAGGCAGCTCAGGGCCCAGTGAGAGAGTAATTTCTCTAAACTCCAAGCACTCTGTGAGAGGTGAGAAGTGGGCTGGACCCCTTTACAAAGGAGAAGAGAAAAACCCGATGCTCCCAAGTGTCTGTGACCGCAGAGGGGAACGTGGCACCTCGTCTGATGGGACCAGCCCGCAGCCGCCCCGCTGAGGCACGCAGTCCATCACCTGCTCTCCCCACTGCCCACACCTGCTTGGCCTCGTGACCACCGGCCCCCAGGGCTCCACCTTCTTCCCCAGAGGTCTCAGGGCCCCAGCAACCCTTTGCAGGTTCTGGAATCCAGATTTCACCCACGGGTAAAAGGGCTCTCAGAGAGGGCTTTCCCCAGGAGGGGGCCTCCCCGAGCCCTCCTCTCGGATTCAGCAGTTGAACCCACCTCCCCTGTGGGCTGAGAGAGCCAGAGCCACTGCCCCTCTGGGACCACTGTCCCGTGTTCACCCCGGCTCGCAGGGTACCTGTCTCCAGGCCACTTCAAAATGCATCTGGATCTTAGCTCATGGCCAGCGTCTCTGCCCTCACTCCCAGCTGTGCTGGGATGAGCCTCCAAGAAGCCGGATGTCCTCTGTCGGGAAGGTCCCAGGTTCAGCGGCGTGGCCGGTTCTGACCTCCACAGACACCACTCCCTTTGACGGCCTGAGGACACTGGGCTGGCCTGTGGCCCCACGTGGCCAGGCTGGGGCCACCAATCGGTCCTTGCTGACATACAGGCTCCCATCCTGGGACCAGTGTCCCCGCTCTAAGACACGGCAATGAATGGTCTCTCTCTCCAGACTTCAAGCGGGCCAAACAGCTGCCCCCTCGCTCCCCAGGCCAGCCACGCCCAGCTTTTCCATCCACACGGTGGTGGAGCCCCAGCCGCCGCTGCAGGGGCCCGGAGAAACATCCCGATGATTTACAAGTTTGTTTTTGTTTTAAAGCACATTTCAGAGTAATAAGCATCTGATTCCGGGACTGCACACAGGTTGTCCCCTAGATACCTCACCCCTCGTCCTCACGAAGAGAACCTCAGTCTTATCTGAAAGCCACGGGCCCACCTAGAAATAGCAGGGGTGGCCACGTGACCCTGATGAGGCCAGGGAGGGCAGACACTCACTCCAGGCGGGGCTGTGGGAGAGTCTATGTCCCTCATACTCAGGTGCAGCCCCAGGGGACACCCCCCTTAGCTCCTCCCCTTCCTCACCCCACCCCAGAAGATGAGGAATGACAAATAAAAGCCACTCGCTAAAGACGGGGACACAGGAGGCCAGAGGGGCTGAGTCCTTGACGATCTCCTGAGGAGCTAACCTGGCCTGTTGACACCCAAGCTTCCTCTTCCGGGGAAAATCCCCAACCGAGCCGCTGTGGTCAGATTCTCCTTCCAAGAGGTCAGCACCATGCTGACTGACAGACACAGGGAGTGACCATTCGGCCCAGGACGTCTGGGTGCGAGCATCCCCGGGTAACACTGGGGGCACCACAGGGACCGGCACCAGTCACCAGGCACCTAGAGCTCACTCTCCAGCATCTTCTCAGTCAGTCCTCGCGCTGGGAGTCCCACATCACAGGTCACGTACTGCTCAGAGAGGTTGATAAGCTCACTCAAGGCCACACAGCCTGCGAGGGCAGAGCCCGGGATTTGGGCCAGGTCTCTCCCAGGTGCCCGTTCACAGCTCGGGAGACTAAAGCCGGGGAGGGGAAGCGGCCGCACAGCTGGGGGCAGAGCAGGACTCCATGCGGATTCACTCATCAACAAACAAGCATTTATCAAGTGCCTTACGTGTCACAAGCACCGAGTCACTGAGGACACAGGGACAAGGAAGGAGCCAGGACGAAGGATGCATCACCACGGCCCTCCCACCTGTGTGCTGGGGCTCCTTCCCAACTGCCCTGGAGCCCCCGTCACAGCTGCCATGATGTGTTGAGTCGGGGAGCGTCCCTGCTGCGTGTGCCAGGCTCAGTGCCGTCCCGGGGTGCGTGGCTGGGGAGCCCACAGTTCCCGGGTCCCTTCCCCTGAGCCACCTGGTCCCACCCCATGCCGGTGGGGACCTGGGAAGCTGCACCCACAGCCAGCGGGCGCTGGCCGCTTCGCTTCCTGCTGGCACAGCCTCGGCCCGGAGCGAGCCAAGTGTGGGCTCCTGGCTTGATTTTTGGCCAGCAGCAGAAGTGCAGGGACCGGAAGTTCCAGGGCCGGGTCCTCCGGGGATGCCACAGGGGCAGGGAAGGCCCAGCTTCGGGAAGGAGCCTTCGCCAGGGCCACGGGAGCGTGCGGTCTCTTAGCCCGGTCTCCCATTTCACGCCCCGTGACGCGTCCGAGCCGGGACCGCCATCCGGAACCTGCAGATGGCAGCTCGTGAGGCCGGCCAGGTCCTGCGTGTCCAGAGGGGCTGTGATCGGACAGCCCTGGGCAGGGGAGGGCCGTGGGGGAGGCGGGGGGTGAGCCCGAGGAAGCTGGTCTGTCCCCCTGAGACTTCAGTGCCCCAGGCCTGCCTCTCTCCTTCAGTGCGGCCGGGACCTGTGCTCAACGGCCGGGGGGTGGGGGCGGGAGGCTGCAGCCGCTGCCACTCTCCGGCCTCCCCACAGCCCCGCCACCCCACTTCCCCTGCAGCCGGGGGCTCTTTCTCAGGTGCACCTTGCCCTGTGTCATGGCTGCTATCATTGACTGGGGGACGGCGTGTCCTAAGTGAGGTGCACGCCCAGCGTGCACCAGGCCTGTCACCTGTAGTCCCTCTCTGGAGCCACACCCAGCCCTCTAGCACTGGCATTCTTGTGGTGCCCAGTCCGTAGTGCCGAAAACGAGGGCGGACAGAGCGATACCTGGGGCCACCCTCTAGTAAATGGCTGAGCCAGGACTTGAGCCCAGTCGGTCTCATTCTCCGGCTCCAGAGCGGAGTGCCCTCCCCCTCCGTGTCCTCCAAGGCGCCTCACCCCTGCCTTCAGTGGGGCGCCAGCCTGAAGAGCTCTCCTCGGGGGCACGGACGCCGTCCCTGACCCTCAGTCAGAACTCAGCCCCGCCCTGGCTCCTGCCTTCTCGGCACATCTCGTAACTGCAGCTCCAGACGCACGTTTGCTCTTTCCACAACTGAGTCCCCAGACGTGCGCCTCCCACCCCCTGCGCAGGGGCACCTGGCACAGAGTCTGCTTCCTCACAGCCTCCCCCGCCCGACGGCACACCTTTCGTTCACCGTGCACCGCGTGCCCACGTCATCTCACCACACCCTCACGGTCTCTCTTCTACCCACGTTACCGATGGGAACCGAGCTACATGGCCTGTTCACGGTCGCCCGGCTAGAGAAAGGCCAGGCCAGGCCGTGCCCCCAGCAGAGTGGCGCCCCCGGTGGCTCTGACCGCTGGGCACGCTCCCCCTCGAACGGGCTGCTCCACACGCTCCCACCGAGCAGAAGGAACAGCAGAGCGGCCTACAGAGGTGCCAGGCAGAGGGACCAGCCCGAGCAAAGGTGGGAGGCAGGGGCACAGGCCACCTGAAGAGAGGCAGCTGGCAGAGAAGGGTGGCTTCACGTGGGCGTCCGCACACCTCAGAAGTCTGGACGTGATCCTGCAGATTCCCCGGAGCCCCCTCGGGAGCTGGGACGAGGGCCTCCGGCCTCAGGAGGCTCACCCCTGCTGCAGAGCCGTAGACGGCACAGCGGTGGGAAGGCTGGGTTGAGTGATGCCTCTGCCAGAAAGAGTGAGAGTCCGGAACATTCCGCAGCAAGCCTGGCCGTGGGTCAGGCCCACCTCACGGGGACAATCTGAGTGGAGAGGCCACCGGCCTAGAGAGGCCAACGTGAGGGCCAGTTCCCGGAGCACCACTGCGGAGCACGGCTACTAGGCTGGCCCGCTGGCCAGCCCGGAGTTAGGGGAAGCGAGCCACCCAGAAGAGTGGCCCAGCCCCAGGTGGGGAGAGGGCTCCCTTCCCAAGCTCCTGGTGGCCCCACAGAAACCAGGCCAGGCCGTGCAGGTGCCCGGGGAATCTGGAGGGAGACCAGAAAAGTCAGTGGGTATCTCAGGGTGAGCGGAGAGGCCGAGGGGTGCAGGGAGGACCCAATCCCATGGCAGGCGGGACCGCCCTCCCAACAACGACCCACCACATTGTGCCGACGCCTGCCCTTCAGCTGTTGTTTTTCAAGAATTTGCTCTTCTGAAAGGCCTGGAGAATATTCTAGAACAATTAAATACAGCTTTTGTGGAAGCTGTTCCATTTACACGCCTATGTTCATTCAACAAACGTTCTCGGAAGGGCCTCCTCGGTGCCGGACGCAGAGGACAAACGCCTCAGCCACAGGGAGGTGAAGGCAGTCCTGCTGAGGCAGGGGAGGAAGCCAGGCCTGGGACGCGCTGAGCTGCACGCAGGGCGACAGGTGCTAAGCCCGCAGGGGCCCTGGCGCTGCAGGGACACGTGGGAGGGGCACCCAAGCAGCCAGAGAGGACTCCAAAGAGGGCGGGTCTTGAGTGGTCGGGAAACTCGGTCTGCAGGCCCCGGGTGCTGCCGGGACGGGGCTGAGCGGCAGGCGAGAGCTCCGACCTCAAGGACCGCGAGAAGCAGCGCCCGCACGCTCTAGGCCGCCGGGAGCCATCGATGGCTTTTCAGCAAGGGAGTGACTCGACGCGATCCGATGGCCCGCGGCCAGCGCAATGCACATCAGCACAGGCCTTGAGCCACCCCAGAAATGCACGCGCCTGGAGAGGGCCGGCGGGAACCGCGGTCTTAGTGCTGTGTTGCATAATGCCTGGCGGGCCCCGCCAGCCCTCTGAAAACAAATGCTTAGGTCATCCCCAGAGGAAGCCAAAAATTAGAGGGCTCCTCTCTGTGCCCAGAAAGGACCTAGGCTGGGCTGGAAAACAAAACCCGAAGGAAAAAACCCAGAACACCTCTGCTGGCCGGGTCTCCCGGGTCTGCGGTGGGGGGCGGGGGGTAGGACGGGCTTTGGCCAGGGGCGTCAGGGGCTGGGGACAGGGGCCCCCACAGGACTCTGGTAAAGCACATGAGAGCAAGGTGCTGGCTGATGGCCAAGGCCGCCCCCCCCCCGCCCCTGCCCGGGTAGCAACACACTTAACACCCCCTCTTGGGAGGCCGCTGCTGGGCCCAGGAGGAAACGCTTAAGAAGCAGAGAACGATGTCCTGCCAGCGCCAGAGTCCCCTGCCTAGAGGAGGAGAGCAGATGTCTGGAAACGAGGCAGCCCCCTCCTACACACCCCTACGGCCATGCTCGCCGCCCTCTGGGGTGCCCCTCCGTGCAAGTGTTTCCCATTTCAGTGCCATCTTCTGGGCTGATTCCTCCACGAGGGATTCTGGAGACACCCTGGCCCTTGCCTTCAGCAGCAGGAGGCCTCAGAGCCAACCCTGTCTGCAGGATCAGGATCGCTCCCTAGACGGGGAGAGAAAGCCCAGACAGGGAAGACAGATCTGTCCACGGGACTGCCTGCAAGGCACCCGGTCGCCCGTCGGCACATGTAGTGGCTGACTGTGGCTGAGGGCTCAGACGGCTGTCCCTGCCACGGGGAGAGTGTGAGCAGAGTCTGCAGGGTGAATGAACGGGTGGCCAGGGTGTCCAGGAGTCGGGGCTCTGTGTCCCCGGGGCCTGGAGGCAGGTGTGAGACGGGGTACACAGCCACGCCCCCTGCACTAAGTGGGGCTGTGAGACCCGCCCCCGGCCAACAAGGTAGGAGCAGAAGCTGCCCTGGGCTCCCAGGGCAGTGTGTCCAGAGGGTGGTGTTGGCTGGCATAACCCTGCTGACCTCTGCCCCGTCCTCTCCCTCTTGGAACAGAAATGCAGCCAGCACAGGTCCAAATGGCAGCACTCAGGAAGACAGTGGGAGAATCCGAGGAGCCTGGGCACCGATGGTCCTGGGAAGCACAGCCCGGAGACCTGCACCTTCACCCCCGGGACGGTCCACTCACACTTCCCCAGGGAATCCGCGTCCTCTGGCTGCCTCCAGGCCAGCCACACCTCAGCCTGGTCCCCATCGCTGTTCCTGACACAGGCACCTTACTCGGCCAGCCCTCTCTGACCACAGGAAAACACACTCTGGAACTCTGAGCCCAATGCGTGATGTTCTCTTTTTGTCCTGCCTCCTAGGAAGCTCCAAATACACATCAACTTGTCTCAAAGCCGTCGTGAAGGTTAATATGTATGAATCTCTCTCTCTCTCTCTCTCTCTCTCTCTCTCTCTCTCTCACACACACACACACACACACACACACACACACACACACGATTTTTGACCTGGTTTTATACCTTACTTTTACACCTTTTGTTATAAGCCATGTCACAACCTTCCTGATGAAAAAGGGTAAAATGGAAGCTAAAAACACGAACGTCTATGTAACAGGTGCTCATAAAAGAAATCAGACACAGACATAATCTCAAGACAAGAAAGAATTTACAGCTAAAAGTATCAAAAACAGGGGCACCTGGGAGGCTCAGCGGTTTAAGCATCTGACCCTTGATTTTGGCTCGGGTCATGATCTCAGCGTTCATGAGTTCGAGCCCCACATCCGCCTCTACGCTGACAGCACAGAACCTGCTTGAAATTCTCCCTCTCTCTCTGCCCCTCCCCCGCTCACACTGTGTCTCTCTCAAAAACAAATAAACTTTAAATAAGTAAATAAAGGTATCAAAAACCATAAAGAAGCTTGCTTTGTAAAGCTTCTCCACCAGGGAGAGAGAACACACCTTTATACATCTAACCGCGTGGCTTCAAAACACACGAAACTAAAATCGCCAGAAATACAGAAATACAATTTGCCAGAAATACACTGGCAAATCCCAGTGGCAAAGTGCTGAAGGGGGCACTAACAGACATCCCTCGGAAATTCATCGGGCCTCAGTAAGAATGATGATCCTCACACGATCACTGACCGGGCGTGGGATGGGATGTCTCCGGGGCCCGGCAGCGGAAGCGAGCGGTGTGGGCACCTGACGTGACCGCCACGGGGGCCGTGGGCGGCGGGAACAAGCACAGGTTCCGCTACGGGCACGAAAGGCAACCAAACAGTGATCACTTAAAACACTCTGTGTGCCGAACCCCACGTGCGCGCAGGCTGAGTTAGCCAGCATTCGCTGGTTTTCCAACCTTGAAAAGGAGTCGAATAACGTAATAAACCAGTCTGATTTTACAGGTGTACATAGAACTGTAGGCACAGCGGAGAGATAGATGTTCTTTTTCTTTTCCAGCATCCTTGGAACTTTATAAAGAGTGATCCTTGGGGCGTCTAGGTGGCTCCGTCGGTTAAGCATCCAACTTCGGCTCAGGTCATGATCTCGCGGTCCGTGAGTTCGAGCCCCGCGTCGGGCTCTGTGCTGACAGCTCGGAGCCTGGAGCCTGCTTCGGATTCTGTGTCTCCCTCTCTCTGTCCTTCCCCCACTAGTGTTCTCCTCTCTCTCTTTCACTCTCTGTCTCGCTCTCTCAAAAATAAACATTAAAAATAAGTTTTTTGGGGGGCGCCTTGGTGGCTCCGTCGGTTAAGCATCCGACTTTGGCTCAGGTCATGATCTCGCGGTCCGTGAGTTCGAGCCCCGCGTCGGGCTCTGTGCTGACAGCTCGGAGCCTGGAGCCTGCTTCGGATTCTGTGTCTCCCTCTCTCTCTGCCCCTCCCCCACTCATGCTCTGTCTCTGTCTCTTAAAAATAAATTTAAAAAGTTGGAAAAAAAAAGTGATCCTTGAACTACAAGGAAAAAGCCCAATAAATCTTGAAATGCAGAAGCCATATGTAATTCAGACATGAACTTCCAGACAGAGAACACTCAACAGCTGTTAGCGCCTTCAAAAGTTTGGAATGCAACAGCTAACTCAGTCTTCTTGACAACCTTGAGGGCTCTTGTTATTTTCATTGCTATTATTACCCCCATTTTGTAGATGGCAAAAGCCAAAGCACAGAGAGGTTGTGTTCTACACTGAAGGTCACACAGCTAGCAAATGGCCAAGACAGGACAACAGCCAGGCAGTCTGGCCGCGAAGCTCACGTTCGTAATCACGATGCTGACAAGAGTGTGTGCGTGCACGTGTGCGTGTAAATTTAAAACAGAACACTTCAAATAATTCTTGGATTAGAGAAAAAATATGCCCAGCAGTGAATTATTTACAAATAAGTGATGACAACAGACCTGCGGGATGCAGCCATGGTGGTACACAGAGGAACATGTGTAGCCGTTAATGCCTGCATTTAAAAAAGAAAAGCCTGGTATCTCTCGGTGCTTGAAGGTGAAGAAGGAAGAACAAACCTAAGGCATGTAAAAGAGGCATTTGATAAATACCACTGCAAAAGTCAGCAAGACAGACGACATGACTAATAAACAAAACCAAGAAGTTCTTTTGAAAGATCAATACGTGTCCTCAACTAATTCCAAATATTTTCAAGCAACATAAGGGCCAAAGGAAGCTTGCGAGCAGGCCAGAGCCGGGGTGGGGGGGGCAGCCGAGGAAGTGCTCCGTCCCCCTGCGCACGGCCCGCTGCCGGCCGCTGCCCCGTCCCGGGGACCCGACCGCACAGAGCCGGCCGCTTCTGCTTCGCGTTCTGTTCAAATGGTTTCAGTTTCACGATGCAAATTTTCAAATATATACTAAGGTAAGAGAACTGTGTAACAGACTCCTGCATACAAATAATGAACAGCTCATGGTCGCTCCACCCAATTCAGATTAGTTTGAGGCTGGTAATTCCCGGCAATTCAGATTATTTTGAAACAAGTGCCAGAGGCTGCATTTTATCTCTAAGTGTTTTGGTATCTATCTCCAAAAGAGAAGGACTCGTGTATTCTATAGAACCATAATAAGATAACCACACCAAAAACCTAACATTAGAGTGTGTGTGTGTGTAACTTACAGAAATACTACATGTCACCTGTTTAAAAATCCAGTTACAGACACGTTTAGAAGCAGCACATCAGACTTCGTGTATCCGAACCCACGGACATGCCGAAGGAGGCAGGATCACTCCCAGTCTGCAAGTGGGGACACTGAGGCTGAGACCAGTGAGGGGGCTTCCCCGCCACCCCCTGCCAGCATGGGGAGGGGGCAGGGATGGGAGCTCGGTCTCCCGAGGACACATCGGACGCTGGGTCCACTCCGCCACCGTGGCCTTTCCACCCAACACAGAACTAGATTTTGAGAATAACAAAAAAATAATGGGACACATCGGGGCAATAAAATATAAACTCCCCTTGACCATAATGAGACAGGCTCGTTTTCCTATGGGTGACACAGAGGAGAACCAGCGTGCATGGAACAGCCTCTCCACGCGCATCCTGCGCCAGGCGCTTTCGGGTCCGCTTTCACACTTAATGCTCAGCCCCAGGAGGATGTCACAGGCCGAGCTGCGTTCCCCAAAATCCACATGCTGAAGTCCTGACCCACAAGACCTCAGAATGGGACTGTATTTGGAGACGGGTCTTCACAGGTGTGATCAACGTAAACCGAGGTCAGGCACGGGGCCCTGCTCCAAGGTGACAGGTGTTCTTATAAGAAGAGATTAGGACACGGACACACCGGGGGACGACCAGACACCTTGACCTCAGACTTCTGTTCTGTAGAGCTGGGGGAAATCAAGCTTCTGGTGCTCCAGCCCTGGGTCTGTGGCACTTCATCGTGGAGTGGGGCTGCCGAATGCAGAGAGATGGCTCCCTGTCTGCCTTACAGAGGGGTGGGGAGCATTCGAACCCAGATCATAGTCCAAAGCCGTGCTCACTCCACTGTGCCCGGCAGCTGAGTACAGGGAGCAGCGAGGGGCGTGGTGAGGGGCGTGGACGGGCTCTGGGTCAGCCAGCAGAAGGAGCAGACAGCACCTGCAACCTGGCCTCATCGAGGGGAGGCGGATGTCCTGCCCATGGACGCTGGCTTTGATCACGTGACTGGCTTCAGCCAATGGTACGTGGACGGAATGACAGCATAAGTGTAGGGTCATAGCACAGAGCCGTCTGTCAGCCTGAAGACCAGCAGTGAGAAAAGGCGCCTGGCTGAGCCATCTGGGGCAGCCAAGCCCAGCTGAGCCACAGACTGCAAGCAGTAATAAATGGTTGTTGTTTTAAGCCTCCACATTTGCGGGTGATTTGTTACACGTCGCTAGCTAGCTGATACAGAAGGTCAAAAGAAGCAATATGTAACGGGATAGTTACAAGCACAGACTCTGAGGTCAGACTGCCCGGGCATAACTCCTGGCGTGGCCGCTCTTTAGCTGCGTGACCTTGGGCAAACTGTGTTTAACCTCTCTGGTCTACCACGTCAGCTTAAAACGGGAATACACGAAAGTATCCGTCCCATAGGGTTGCTGAGAGGATGCAACTCGTTGAGATGGAGTCTGTCAAGAACCAGAACCCCATGGAGAAATCACGAACGGTCACTCCATTGTTGTGGCGAGAGAAGGGAGGTTAACCTTGCCCCGGGAAGCTCTGGTCGGCATGACTAAAACAAGCCACCGAGAGATCTTCTGTCTCTTTTGTTTGTTTCAACACTGATGCCACATCTGCCTTTGTCACTGTGTGACCTCGGGCAAGTCACTGGATCTCTCTGAGCTTCAACATAACAGGGCTAATCTTTGACCCCACCTAGTTCACAGGGTTACAAAGATGGTAGAGAACGGGCACCTGTGTTGTAAATCAGACACCCCCCCCACCCCCCGCCCAGGGACAAGCAACCTATGGAGTGCCGGCACACCAGGCACAGCGACGGAAAAGCCTTCCATCTCCGCAGTTCTCCCTTTCACTGGTGCAGGGTGGACAAGGATGCACGCCACCGTCATCCACTCTATCCCCAAGGCAGACACGACTAATCCATCGCAGAGGGCACTCTTCCCACTGGGCTGCTTCTCAGCTCAGTGTTCCAGTGACCAAGCCAACCAGCAGGACCAGAGGGACCCGGCAAAACTTCCCATCCCCGGAGCTAGACCAGGGCCCAGGGGCTCCCCTTCCCAGGCCTGGCTCCACGGTGTTCAGAAGGTCAAGGGCCCCAGGTCCACAACTGCACCCACGGAGTCCCTTGGACCAGCTGTGTCCGAGATGACGGTGGGTTTTTTGCACATGGGGACACCAGCCTTCTGACACGGCACGACTGGGTCCCGGACACACAAAGATTGCTAAGAAAATGTTCTGAGATGGCGAGGACCTCAAAAACGTCTTCCCCACTGCCGAGAGCTGCCGAAGCCGCGGCGGCACCAGGAGACCCACACCCGCCCGTGTGGTTGGTGGGAACACTACCCGCTATCACCAGTGCCCTCGTGCCCTCTGGCCTGGGAATCCCACCGTCACCCAAAACCCTTAGGGAAGAACCCAAGCCAAGCTACACACGCACACAGATGTTCACGAAAGCGCTGCCTAGAGTTGGCAAAAAATGAAAATAAAAAAAGGTACGCTAAATTGCCATGAATGGAGGAGTCAAGAGATGACAAGACATTCTGTTACTGGAGTTAGAGCCGCGAAAACAAATCTCCCTTAAGACGGCAGAAACACAAGGCAGTGCTGGACACAAACTTAGAAACAAAAGGGCTCTGAACTGCTAGGCGTCCCCTACAGACACTATGGGTGCCTACCAACACCTAGCTCCGCTCCTTCCTCACCATCAGAACCCCAGTTAGGTCTGAGAAACAGCACGCCTCGTTTTCCAAGCTCCCTCGCAGCTAGGGTTGGTCATGAGACACAGTCCTGGCCGTGGGTGGGCCATCCGGAAAAGCTCTTCAGATAGGAGCAAGCCCAGCTGGCACACGCCTTTCTCTTTTGTTCTTCTGCTTCTTGCTAGCAGGAGGATGCCGGAGGTGATGCCGGTGCTGATGCAGCCATCTTGGAGCCATGAGGCACCGGCTTTAGGACAAAAGCCACACTAAGATGGCAGAAGAGAATGACAGCAGGAGCCAGAGTCTCTGAAGGCATCCTGGAGTGCCTGCCAGCCCACCTGCTCATCCCAGACTCCAAAACAGAGAGACAGGAAACTGCTTTTGGTCAAGGCACCACCGAAAGGGTTTTCAGCTACAGGCAGCTGAACATAATCTCTAACACGCTCATTCTGATGAAGTGATAAAAACAGTACACAAACGTGGGCAAAATGATGAGCATGTGAGCAAGAAAAGCTAAAGTCATTTGCAGATACGACCACAGAACCACAGGGGAGTTGTGGGGGCTTTTCTCCCCTCTTTATAAAATGTTCTCTGCCATTGCATTCTTTGCTCAGTGATGTGAGCACACACCAGCATTCACTCTGCCGGTGCCTGGGTCCCTCTGGCCTGAGCACTGTCCCTAACAGATGACAGACCCATTCTGCCAACCGCCAGTGTTCCCCAGCGCTCTGGGTTTATCTCCCAGAAATGGCGCTCACGCTGGGAGGCCCCTCATGACAACCAGACCCGGCAGGGACATCTCCCCAGTCACCCCCAGCATCCCGGGGCCTGGCCCTTTCCCGGGGCCCAGACAAGATACGTGGCTCGAAGCCCAGGCCAGCCCTGTACCACGAGCACCTGTTTTCACACCTACTCCAAGAGACAAAAAGGCCCCAACACCACCTGGCAGACCATGGAGCCCAGAGCTGTCTCCATTCCCAGGGCCTCAGGGCAGGGCTGGAGCCAAGGCCACGCTCCCTCAACACAGCATGCCTGGGGTGTCTGCTTAAGGGGTGGAAGCCGAGGGTCCACCTGGGGTCCTCCCAACACCAGTGAGCTTACCCTGCCCACCTGTGTGCCCCCCCCAAGACCCCTAAAATGGCTCCCCCTGAGACCCCCTAAAGCGGCCCCTCCGAGACCCCTCAAAGTGACCCCCCTGAGGCCCCCTAAATTGGCCCCCCGAGACCCCCTAAAGTGGTCCCCCCGAGACTCCCTAAAGTGGCCCCCCCGAGACCCCCCAAAGTGGCTCACCTGAACCCTCTATACGCAGGCTCACCTCAGCCCCACCTGAGCTCCCCTGCCTATCCACATCCTGATGTGGATGTCACCTCCCCTGAGAAACCCCACCACTGGGCTGCCTCTCCCGGCGTGGCCCCCACCTGCCGTGGCCCAGAAGGTGGCTTATTCTCCAGTTCCGCGGAAGAGCTTCAGGGAAGAGAAGTCACCAGGCCAGGGGCCATTCTGCACTTCACGGGACAGGTGGCGATGTCTGGGGACATTTTTGTGTGTCACAACTCAGGGGGGTGCCCTGGCAACGAGTCAGTGGAGGGCAGGGATGCTGCCCAACGTCCTGCCGCGCACAGGATGACCCCCACTGCGCAGACGCATCCAGCCCCGAAGTCAGGGGTGGGCCCCGGGGAGACCGCTGCCCCAGCCCGAGGTCACCCGGGGAGGATTAGAACCCAGCGCACCCCAGGCCCAGGCCGGGGCCCTCCGCGCGGTCCCTCCACGCGGTCCCGTGCTCTCTGCTGCGCTCACACCAGCATCCTCGCCGTGGCTCGGAAGAAATCACGGTCTCTTGCCCGCAGAGGTGGGAACCCTGCCGGCAGGCACCACACAAGCCCCCAACCAAGGCCCCGAGTCGCCGGGCAGAGTCACCTCACCGAGCTCCTCCTGGGCTCCAAGCGGCGGGCGGGGGCAGCAGCGGTGGAGGTGCGCAGGCACAAATGGTGGCGGGGGCCCGGGGCGTGAGCGCACAGCCCCGACCGCCTCCGGGGCTGGACGGCCCCCCAGGCTCTGCCCCTCATCCCCGGAAGACCGCAGCCACCCCTGAAACCCACAGCGTCCCAGCTACGTGCCCGCTCCGCACCCCCAGGGAACGGTCGACAGGACTCGGAGACACACATCACACGCTCACGCTCCCGGCCCCTGACCCTCTGGCCGACAGTCAGTCAACAAACGCCTTCTCTGCATCTTGCGCCCAGGCTGGGTGGAGGGAACAGCGCGTGCGAGGTCTCCGGTGGGAACTGCCAGGTAAGCGGTAGTCCGGGCCGTGTGTGAGGGAGGTGGAGGAAGGGAAGCAGGGAGAGGAGGGGCCCCAGGATAGGAGGCGGGGGGGGGGGGGGCGGGCAGCGCCAGGGGTGCAGCGGCCACGTGTATGAACCCCCGTGGCCCTCGGCCCGGGCAAAGGCCTCATGATGCTTGCTGGGAGGCCTCTCACCTTCCCCAACGGGGTGCCCCCCCACACACCCGGCACAGCCGGTGAAGCCAAAGGCTGTGTCGCAGATGGGTGTCCCTTCCCGCCAGGCGCCCAACTCACGTGGGTCTGTCACCAGTGGTGGGTTGGGGACCGACGTCACACATCTAAGCCGCAGGAGCGGGAAGGTCCCCATTTGGCACGACGGGCCCCTAACCTGCCATCTCCCATTAAAACCAACAGCTCAAGTTGCAAAGGGGCCTCCTCCATCGGGCACGTGCCCAGGGGCCCCAAGGCACAACCACGCGGGAAGATGGCCCCCTGAAGCAGCCAGCCCGAAGTCCTCCTGCTCCTGGGGGCCAGAGGTGGCACTTGGGTCTCTAGCGGGCCTGCCCTGAGCACCGTCCAGGGAGCCCGAGCCCAGCCCTGCCCTGGGGCCTCTGGTGTGGGACGGGGATGCTGTGGCACAGACACAAAACTAGGGCACCGCGTGAGAGGCGCCCCAGGACGGCGAGGTACAGCAGGCCGGGGGCACAGCCACGCATCCCCTGCCCAGGCAGGGAAAGGACAGCGGGGGAGGGGCAGGGCAGAGCTGGACCACGGAAGCCGGCGCGAACCGTGACCCGGGCAGGCACTGGACTGGCTGGGGCTTTGGCCCGAGGCTCTGGCCCTACGGGGAACGGGGTCACCTTCACAAAGGCGGTCATGGCGGCAGGCATCCCCGAAGCCGCATCTTCTCGGCTGGAACCGTCTGGGGAAATCGAGCACCTGGGTTTGTACGCGGTGGCCCCAAAAGACCCGGGCCCGGAGTCCCGCCCTGAGAGCCTCCTTCTGCAGCTGGTGGGAGCCCCTCACGAGGGTCCAGGCCACGGGCCCCACAAGTCGCAGCGCAGATGACCCTCGAGAGGGCGGGCAGCGTAGCGGCACGTGACCAGTCCCCCATGTCACACACAGGAGCCCGGCGTCCGCCTGACCGTCATCATCACAACCAAAAGCCCCAGGTGCCTCTGAGGACGCCTTTCACAGACGTGCGCTCAACGTTCACGGCCACACACGCAAAGCTCTAGGTCCCCATCTCACAGACAAGGAAGCGAGGCTGGTGGGTCACAGCTGGGATTGGGCGTCCGGGACAGACAGACATGGGGCAGTCCTGCCTGGGGCTACAGGCCCCCGGGCTCCGCCTGTTCCCCGAGCCCCTCTGTGCCCAGTCCGAGGAGGCACGTGGCTTCCCCTGGACAGGAAGGCTGAGGCCACCGGCAGGGCTCAGATCTACCTCCCCCACTCCCTGGACACCTGGCCCAGCATCCCCCGCTGCACCAAAGGTGTCCCCATCGCGACCACCGCACCATGGCCACAGCGCCGCCTCCTCTAGTCTGACCCCACGCTTCACCCGGGGCCACCCACTGGCTCCTTCTAAGGCTGGGCACGTGATGAGGGTGAGAACCGGGCAGGGCTCGCCCACCCCACTCAGCTAGCACCCCTGCGAGTGGCTGTTCCCCAGGCAGGCTTTGTCATTGCTCAAGGCCTGGCTGACCCCAAAAGCCCAGGCGGGAGCAGGTGGGGTGGGGATGTGGCCACGGCCAGGATGCACCCGCCAGGGAACCCCCAGCACGGACAGCTGCTCACAGTGCCCTAACCCGCAGGCCCAACACACTCCTGGCCACTCCTGAATTTCCTCCCCTTCCCCTGCCATTGCGAATTCTTCTGTCAACCATCCCCTCTTCTCTGGGTCCACAGCACACGATCCCACTCTTTTCCTCAGAGATCCACGTCAGGGACTGTACTTGGGTTCACACCGACGCAAGACAGAGAAACCGCTGCTCAGGAGCAGACGAAAGAAGTCTGCGTGAACTAGAAGCTCGAGACACGTCAACGCAGGGAGGGGCTGCCCAGAAAAGCTGGCATACCAAGCAGGAGGGCATGAACAGAAGCACAGCACCTAGACGAGGGGAGGGGATATTCTGCACTCGGAGAGCACACACGCAGACCGAAATTGCTCGGAGAAGAACCAGGCTTAGGGAGGTACGACTGGAAGACACTCGGGGGCCTAGGACTATCTCCAATTTCCTAACGTCCTTTACAGCACAGGGGGCAAGCCGAGCTCCGCTCACCCCTTCCTTTGGACAACCGTAAGCTACAGCTTGGGCGCCCTTAGCTATTCTACAGGCAGAGATCCCAGAGTCGGGATGGGCGGAAAAAGGAGCCCTCAAACAAAATCCCCTGATGAAATGAACCCCAGAACCCCCTTCCCCAAGGCTGGCAGGGAGGCGGACGCTCCACTGGGGGAGGAGACCCTCACTGGAATGCTCATATCCCAGAATTCCTCTGCCCGCGGGACTCCCTTAACGGCGCAGACTGCCTGCCCCTCCTTTGTCAGCCCAGCCCGCCTGGGTCCTTGCCGCCAAATTCCTGGGGCTCTGCTGAGACCAGGACACTTGTTTCCCACGGTGTTTTCCTGGTGCTCCGGCAAGGCTGGTGTAAAACCAAGAGTAGCGTTGCTCCGTGACCTAACTCACAGGGGCAGGCCCCCTGGGCTGGCGGCCTGCCCGTCCTGGCTCCAGGGCCAGCCACACCCTGGACTGCCCAAGCACACCCCCCTTCGGCAGTGGCACCACACGTCCATGTGCTGAGTCCCTCTTCTCTTCTGCACCTGAGCCCCCCCGTCTCCAACTTCTAAATGCAGACCTTCTGTCCCCTCTTTAGGTGACCACCACAGAGACTGGCCACCCCTTTGAAAGAATGACCCCCCAACACACACCCCGCTTTTCCACATGGTGGCCCCACCAGATCAGAACCTCACACTATACCCTCATCGCGCATATAAACACACCCTACTACCTTGCACGCAAGGGAATGAGCTCCCTGTCAGTAGGGGCATGCAAGAAGCTGACCGGCGGAGGGAGATTCTGGGGTGCCGGTAATAACGTTTCTTGATTTGAGTGGGGCTTACGAGGGTGTGGTTTGGTCACAGGAACCACTGAACGATATACTTCTGCTTAAGCGCGCTTTTCCGTGTGAACGTCGTACTTCGGTCAACGTTTCTAAAAGGCAAAAGTGCCTGGGATTGGCCGACCGCTTTTCGGGAAGGTGATGTGGCTGGAACACCTCGGGTCCCCCCACACCGGGGCATCAGCACTTACTGAGAGGCTACCCGGGGCCCTGGGCACTCCCACCCAGCACAGGGACGGAGACAGGTAAAACCCCAGCACTGGAGGGGTGAACACGGTACATGGAGGGCTGAGTGACCGTTCAGAGGAGCCAACGAGCGAACGAGTGAGAGGGGGAGTGAGTGGCTGTAGAGAAGGCCGGTTGCAATCATGCACGGACACACAGAACACGAACAAACAGGTGCCTGGAGCACCCTGGGAGGGAGTGCAAGGGGATGGGGGGCGGTGCGAACGCCAGACGCCTGGGGGACCCGGGGATGGACCGGCGACTGGAGGCGTGGACACGGGTGCGCGTGGAGGCCAGATGCACAGAGGGCCGCTTCGCCTCCTGCTGCTGCTCTGACCCTCCTGGCCCTGGCTAGTGAGGTGACCCAGGAAAGAGGAGGCAGCGGCGACGGGTGTCGGGACGGTGGATGCCGTCTGATACCTGCCCCCGCCTCAGAGCACCTGGCTAGGTGTCCCCATGCCCTTCAGGAAAGCTATCTCTCTCACGTCACCCGGAGTCAGAAGGAACCTCACTTCTCGGCTTCCTCCACGACACCCACAGGCACTGTTTACTGGAGGGCCGATGCTACCTCGAGCGCCGCGGGGTCCAGGCGGGGCCCGGGGAGGAGGAGCCAGCCACGCGCTCCCGCCCGCCTCCTGCACACCACCAGCGGCCACACCGGAAAGTAGCAGGGAGACGCCTCCTGTCCAGGCCCCGCGCGCTGGGTGAGCCGGCCCTTCACCTGAGCCTCGCTAAGCAGGTCTCCTGAACAGCGGAGTGAGAGGGAGAAGAAGAAGACGTGGATGGAATGTTCCACAGGCCCATCCTCGGCTCCTGGGACAAAGCCACAGTTGGAGCTCGTAGCCCTCGGCCTCCGCGTGGGCTGCCTCATCATGCCTCGGTTTCCCCATCCATCAGGTAGGGTGATGCTCCCACCGGTCTTGTGGGAGAAGCGAGCGCAGGTGTGTGAAAGCACCATGCTCCCTCCGGCACCAGCCTGCTCGGTCCCCCCGGGCCTGTTTCCACCCTGCGATCCTTCACAAGATGCCCGCGGGGGCGGGATGGACAGACAGTCTGCCTGGGGCGGGACAGATGATATCAACCTTGCTGGCACCAAGGGAGGCACAGGGGGCAGGGGCACAGTTCAGGGAGGCCGTGAGTGGCCGAGGGGAAGGCCACGCCTCCCTGGAGGGTGAGAACCTGCCAGAAGGATGCAAAGGGCCAACCGGGAAACGCACCCCCCGGGGCCGTCTGCACCCGCGGCACTGAACGGGTTAAGGGAGTTTCGCTGTCCCTGTGCCTCACACTGAAGCTCAACCAACCGTTTGGGTTTCCAGCTCCACCTCGCCCCCCCTCAAGGCCAGGCCTTATCTTGTCATCTAGACTGTCCCCAGAGTCTCAGAGGCAACGCAGACCAGGCAGGGGCAGGCGCACAGCAAGAGTGTAAAACTATGTATTGAAAACTACACCCAAGAGTGCCAGAAAAACACAAAAAACGCTTTCCGCTTTGTGAAAACTCCACTCGGGCTCTGTGTGTGAATGAGGAACGCTTTCCGCTTTGTGAAAACTCCACTCGGGCTCTGTGTGTGAATGAGGAAGGGGAGATGCCCCTCGGCGCTCCGACTTCAAGCCGGCAGGGGGCCTGGAGCAAGGAATGCACAAGGGCTCCGAAACTCTCAGGGTGTGCCCCACCCCCAGCCAGCAGACCCTGGCTCCCAGGCCTGTCACCTCAGCTCCCGGGGCAGCCACCCTGGCTTCAGAGGAGCCCATAGGGCCCAGAGAGACACCGCCCCTCCAAACTGCAGCCAAAACAGAAAACCTGTGTCTCCTTCCCTCCGTCTTTCCCCTACACAGATCAGTTTTTAAATGGGCCTCCTGGACCCCGCAGAGGAGATCTGAATTCTAAGCACTGTTTCTTCCTCTGATGATCCTAGAGGTGGTGACAACTTAGATCACAGACGTTAGATCCAAAACAGAAGTGTCCAGGAGATGCCCCCTCTGCTGTCAGACGGGCACTGACTGTGGGGTGCAGCGCCTCCTATAGGAAGCCTACAGACTTGCTGGGAGAGTGGGGGTCCCTTAGGCCTCTGCCCCAAGCAGGAAATTCAAGTCAGGCCCTGGCCCTGCCAGGCAGAGGCTTCCGACCATCCTGCTAAGCAGCCGAGCACAACGGGACATGGATACAGGCCTCCCACCTTCCACACGGGCCTCTCGGAAGTCAACACCACCCCATCCCGCAGGCAGCTTCAGATGGCAGGTGGCACAAACATCAAAAAAGAGAGAGGAAGGAACCGCACCCGGAAGTGGTGGAGGGCAGCATTGGGCATGCCCTTGCAGGCCCGCTGGACCTGTGCTGCCCTCCTCTGTCCGCGGTGCCCGTGCCCGAGTCCCCCGCCCCGAGGGCTGGGCGAGGTTCACGTGCCAGCCCCTCACAACCTGTCATGGGGCCGCGGAGCCAATGCAAAATGGTAACCGCATCGCTTTTAAAATCCACCTCACGGAGGGAGCTAGTAACTGAACCCGAGAAGCGCTGTTCGCCTACAGACCGCGAGCGCCACGAGGTTCCCGCCCGCCTCGCGGGCTGGAGCTCAAAGTTGAAGTCCGCTCGAGAAATCGCTCAAGGTTAGATTAAAAATAAGAACACCCGTGAAGATTCACCTGACCCGTTAATATCACCGTCCAATAGGAGACGGTGCCTCAGAGGGCCCGGCTTGGGGCTGCTTTTTGTTCTAGGCCTAGGAGGACCTTAATTTGCATTTATATTAAAAAAAGAAAAAGAAGAAGAAAACAAACAGAATTAACTAGAAAGGTGCTTTGTTTCCTGTAAATTTGAGCTCTTGGGCTAAACAGCTTCCCAGGGCAGACAGCACGGACTCAGCCCGTGTCAAAGAGCGTAAATTCACACCTACAGAGTGAGTGCTTTGCGCTATGCCGAGGTAGCCGCAGGCAGCTGGGTGCCTGCCCACCCTCGGGTCCAACTGGGCAGATCAATCCTGTGTCAGGCTCCTCCTGCAGGTGGGGAAACTGAGGTCGGGAGAAGCGACATGACCCCGCTGTGGTCTGCCAGGATGGCCAGACTCGAGATGCAAGCCAGATCGCTGGGCTCCAAGTTCAGCGTCAGGGCGGCTGAGTTGGGGCAACGTTTTCTTCCTTGTCCTTGCGTCTGTGCCCCAACCTTCCTTTCCAGAAACTGGGGTTGAAAACTCGACGAAAGAAGTGAGGAAAACCAACAGCCAGCAGATGCCCCCCCTGGTCCTGGACAGACTGGAGGCCCACCCGTGCGCCGGGCCAAAGAACACCCTCGGTCTGGCCACACGTTCCTTGACGTGTTTCTCCTTAGAATGTGCTCGGAGCTACCCGCCAGGGTCAATAAACACGCCTTGATGAGAACTTTACCAGCCTCTTTCTATTTTCAGGTAAATGGGAGCATCTCAGGGTTTGATTTTAACTCCAACCCGCTCCGCGAGGCTGGAGCTCAGCTCTCGAGACCAGATGGGTTTCAGGTGCGCGTTTCGCTCCTGGGTGCAGTGTGCTAGGGATTTCACCTGCCAGGGGCTAGATCATCAAAGGCATGCTGAGGGGATGACGGGCTCCCCTCCCCGCCCAGAGCAGTCAGTTCTTAGAGGCCCATTTCTTGTTCTCGGGCTCTCCAGCAAACAGGCCCCTGAGCCCCAGGATCGGCACCATGTGCGTCTATGACCGCCACAGCTCATGCTGGAAGTTTCACGACAAAAATGACGGTAATGACCGCCTGGCCCTTCCAGGCACTGGAGGCACAGTGGGGTGTGGGGAAGGAAGGACTTTTCTGTGTTTTGGCCGCCGGGCCAAGCGGGAGCAAAGCTAGTTACGTAGACAACAGAAGAGCATTTTCCTCCCAAAGACGTAAAAACCCGCACCAATGAATTAAACATTTCAAACAAGATGACTCTCTACAAAGTCTTCTCAACCAAGAAGCAGAGACAGGCCGTCCTGTGCTGGTACATCCTGTTGCATATGGCACTGAGAAATCCTGCTTTTTCAGCACACAGAGCTTTCCAGACAAAGAAAAATACCAAGGGGGAAATTAGAGGAGGAGGTCCAGAGGAGTCAGGGCCGACAGAGGAGACAAGCGTGGGCAGGAGGGGACCTCTTCTCACGGCGAGGGGGCACAGGGGGCTGGGCGGGCACAGAAAAGAGGCCACCCGAGCCAACACAGCGGCCCTGACAGGTCCAAGGAGACGGCTGGGCAGAGGCAGGGTGCCTCGCGGGGACAAGTTGCAAACCACAGAGACACCACCCTACCCACTGCCGTGTCCGCTGGGTTGAAGCGACCCGCTCCGGTTCCCAAGGGTCTCCAAGTGCCATGTGATCTCAGCCAGGGCCCTGCCCTGGGCACCCACTAGGGACTTTGCTCTCTGGCTAGCACCATTGGGAGAGGGACCCACGGGAGTCCCCAGGGTGTACCCATTGGACTCTCTTCCCCAGACCAGGGCTGAACCTCCCCAGTTTCTGGGGACTCCGCAGACCTGCCTCACCCACTATCACAGCCGGTGGGGGCGGGGGGGGGGGGGGGCGGAGGACAGGTCCTGCCCTGCCCCCCACCCTCCACTGCCCTCTTAGAGCACTTCACCCGGTTGCCACCCCCACCCCAATCACCAGAGAGCAAACTCTCTCTCTCCTCTTGGGGGCCTGGCACGACCGGGCTCTAGAATTTGAAGAGGAGCCCCGAGGGAGGAAAGCTGGACTCCGGGCTCAGAGAAGGCTGGAGGCTGGCGAGGGTCCCCCGCCGCCCGAGTCCCCTCTCGGCGCGGCGGAGCCAGGCCAGCCGTCTCCAAGTCCCGGAGAGGTAGTAAGTGTAAGGCTTGGAACCCCGCGCAGCCCAGCCCGCGCCGGGGCGGTGGGTGGGTGGGTGTCTGCTACGGGATTATTCTTAGCGCTCCACTCTCTTCGCAAAAGTGGCGCCTCCGCCCTCCCGGCTCCGGCACGCTCGCTCGGGGCTCGCACGCCCGGCCCAGACAGCGGCGCGGAGCGGAGCACCGGGTGGGGTCCACGAGGGGCGAGGCGCGGAGGCGCAGGAGAGGCGGGGGCTCCCGAGAGAGGAGGGGGCGCGGCGGGAGGGGCCCCGGCGACGAGGCTGCGTTTAACCCTCGGCGCCCCGCACCCAGCCCTGCGCCGCGCGCTCAGCCGCCTCCCCGGACTCCTCCCGGGGCGCGGGGAGCCCGGCGGCGGCGCGCCCGGCCCTTACCTATGGTGGTGATGACCGTGATGGCAAAGTAGAAGGAGCCGGCGAATTTCCACTGGACGCCGGCGCGGTGCGGCTCCGACTGCAGGATCACCAGCTCCAGCTGCCGGTAGTCCTCGGCGCTGATGTTGTACTTCCCCTTGATCCGGATCTCCTCGGCTTTGAGTTTCTCCTCCTCGCGCATCTCGTGGTCCGACTCGAGGGCGTCGAAGACGGCGGCGCCCACCAGCAGGTAGGTGAAGGTGCAGACGATGAGGGACAGAGTCCGCACGTTCTGCCTCTTCATGGCCGCCAGCAAGGAGCCGGCGCGGGGGGCATGTCCCGCAGGCTCGCAGCCGCGCGCGTCCCACTGCAGCGCCCGGCGGCCGCCGCCGCCTCCTCCGCCGCCGCCGCCGCCTCCAAGTTGTAAGCGGCGGCGGCAGCAGCAGCAGCAGCAGCAGCAGCAGCAGCGGCGGCGGGGAGGCGGGGGGCGGGGAGGCTGGGGGGGCCCCCCTCCGCCGGGGCCGCCACAGCCGCCGCCACCGCGAGGCGGCTGGCGGGGCAGGGGCGGCGCGGGCCCGGGCTCGGGCGAGAAGGCGGACAGGCACAGGAGGCTGCTCGAGCGCCGGGGCCAGGCGTCCGGGAGCCCCGACACCCTGCGCCAGACCCGGCCGAAGCAGCCCGCCCCACTGCGCAGGGCCATGCACGGCGGCCCCGCTGGGCACCGCGCGGGCCGCGCTGCCCTCCGCGCCCCGCCCCCCGCTCCCGCCGGAAAAGCAGGGGCGGGAGCCGGAGCGCGGCTGGAGGGCGGCCGCCGGAGCCCGCGCCCCTCCGGGTCCGGCTCCCGGGCGGCGGCGCCCGGCTAGGAGCCCGCAGGTCTGCGCGCGCGCCTCGCGGGACCTCCTTCCCCTTCAGCCCTCTTCGCCCCCCCCTCGGGGGGGGGGGTGGAAAAGTTTGCGAAGTGGCGGCGTCTCCGGAGTCCCCAGCAGGCGGGGAGGGGGCCGAGCAGGTGCAGCGGGCGGGGCGGCCGGATGCCCGAAGGTCCGAGCGCCCCGCGCCCACCCGGGCGCGCAGGGACGCGGCGGGGTCCCCGCCGGGCGTCGGCCGGTCGGCGAAGTTTGCTCGGCTCAGCCCCCGAGGCGCGGGAGCGGGGCGCGGCCCCAGGGCGGCAGGGCCCGCGGCGGAGCGGCCTCGGGGGCGGCCCGGGGACGGCGCGGCGGCGGTCGGCCAGCCCGCTCCTCCGGGGGCGGCGGACGCGGCGGCGGCGGCGGCGGCGGCGGCGGCGGGAGGGGTCCCGCGGGCCTCGCGGAGCTGCGGGATGGGCGCGGGCGCATGAGCCGCGCCGGGGTCGGGGCCCTCCGGCGTCCGGGCGTCCGGGGAGGCGGCCGCGGCGCTGGTCTGCCAGGGGCGCTGCGTGCGTGCGCGCCGGAGGGAGCCGAGTGTGTGTGCGTGTGTCTGTGCGTATGTGTGCCCGTGTGTGTGCCCGTGTGTATGTGTGTGTGTGTGTGTGTGTGCGCGCGCGCGCGTGGCACCTCGCTCCG
Organism: Prionailurus viverrinus; assembly: GCF_022837055.1. Lineage (NCBI taxonomy): Eukaryota > Metazoa > Chordata > Mammalia > Carnivora > Felidae > Prionailurus > Prionailurus viverrinus. The sequence continues at coordinate 79,868,122 of NC_062578.1, forward strand.
GCGGGAGGGCCGTGGGGGGCGGGGGCCGGGCTACGCCGAGGCCAGGCCTCCCTCCCTTCCTCTCTCCCTCCCTCCCTCCCTCCCTCCCTCCCTCCCGCAGCCTCCCGGGCGCGCCACCTCCCGCCTGGTCCCCAGCCAGCTGGCGAGGCGGCCTCGGCGGCTCCCGCTGCAGACCGAGCGCGGCGCACGGCGCACGCGGAGGGAGCCAGGGAGGGGCGGCCGGTGCCGCTGGGGAGGGGGCGGAGGCGGGCCGAGGACTGGGTGTCGCCAGAGTGGGGGTGGGAGGCGGAGCCACCAGCAGGTTTCGCAAGGGGGAAGGGAGGATAAATGAGACTGCTCGGGTCCTTGTAGCCCAGCTCCCCGGGAGCGCCTGCCGCTTCGCGGGGCTGAGAGTTTGAGAGAACCGGGCCTGGGGGACGAAACGGGATTCAGCCCGAGAAGGCCGACCGGCGGCTTAAGGGAGAGGAGAGACCCGGAGGAGGGTGGGAGCTCGAGGGGAGGGCGTTCCCCGGGGCGGCCACCGGCCGGGCGCACCTCCTCCTCGCGCGCTGCGGTCCCGAGGGCCGCCTCGGTCCCTGCGAGCGTCTCCGGCCAGGTGGCCCCGCACCTGCTGATCCTGAGCTCTTACCCGGAGAGCGCGGAGGATGTCACGGGCGACTGCTACTCTCGCGGTCGGGGCCTCGGGGGGAGGATGCCGCATTCCTCCTTCCCTGTCCCCTCCTCCCTGTTGCTTTTCCCAGAAACACTCCTTGGTTCCCCGAGGCTGGGCGCGGGGTGCACCCAGAACAGAAGCCTGCCCCTCCTCCTGCACCCCAGCGCCTCGCGACGGCCCCACTGCCGGCCAGCCTGCGCAGGCGAACAGGAAGCCCAGGCTGGGGAGAGCTATTCCTTGAGTCGGAGAGGAGGCTTCGCCCTGCTTTGTCCCTTTCCCGTACCCTTCAGGTCGTCGAGGGGTTTCCCTCGACCACCGACCCCCTTACTCTCCACTTGAGCAATGGAGCTCGAAGTGGGGAGGCCGAAGGCGCGGAGACCCTGGGCTCCCCCTTGCCTGGGTCTGGCGACCTCCCTTGGACCCCAGCCGGGGAAGAGATGGAGACCTGGGGAAAGGGACGCCCCCAGGCGGCGGGCTAGGAGACTGGGCAGAGGCGGCCAAGGGCGTCGCGGAGTAGGCCAGGGAAGCCCACCCAACCTTGCGCAGCCGCTCGCGGGCGCGGGCGCCTTGAGCCCTCAGCGTCGCCCCCCTCGGGCAGTGCTCAGACTCCCCATCCGCGGAGACTCGGGGCCCCGCGAGTCTGGGAACCCTGCTAGGGCGCTCTCCACCCCACTTCTGGGATTCGCAGGTGTTTGCGCCCACGGCGCTGTGGGTGAGGGGACCCGAACTGTGGGAGACGTCTGGGTCGGCGGGCACCGCTGGGCATAGGGAAGGAGAGCCCCACCCGGAGCGGTCGCTTCCCCAGATTCATTTTGGAACCAAGGCCCCTGCGCTTGGCGAATGAGCCTGGCCTCCCGGTGAGTCACCGCGAGCGGGCGACAAGGATTCCCGCAGCTGGTAATTAATCGCGCCGCTCGGCCACGACGGAACCCCAGTCGGGCCTCCCGCCGCCCTGCAGAGGCGCCACCCCTGAGTCACAGCCGTCGGGCCTCGGCAGTCCGGAAGCCGCCTGCCCGCCGGGGCGCCACCAGGGGGCACTGGACTCCGACCCACAGGTGGCCCCGCTCTGAGCCAGCCCTGTAGGGGAGTCCAGGCTGTCCCCGCCCGGCAGGTGCAGGAGCGGGGGCTGAGATGTGCTCCATCGACAGATCCCAAGCTTTGTAGAGAGCCGCTTTTATTCGGTTTACATACAGCCTTTCGGGAAAACGGAACCGCTTTGCGTGCCTACCGGAAGGGGCCTCAGAGATAAAACTAGTCCAAACTGTTGTTTGACAGATGGGAACACTTCCAACGAGAGAGATTCACATGCCCGGGGACACAGGACAATTACCATCTACAACCAGCTCTTGAACCTCTGCCGGGGTTCTGTCCAGCATTCCTTCCAGGACCCCAGCTGCCTTCTGACCCCAAAGTCCCAGCGCCTCGAATGGCCCCAGACCGCCCCTCAAACGCTGGTTCTTCCTTTTCTGTATTTCTCCAAAATACAGCCTTTGGGCTCAAAAGAAACAAGCTCGGGGAGCCAAGCCTCCAGGAGGGACCTTGGGGGGCTGGAAGAGGGGACACACACGCACACAGCCCTCTCTGTACCCCACACTCCTTCCATGGCCTTGGCCTGCAGGTGGAAGTGAAGTCCTTGGAGCGGAACTTGGCTCTTGGCATCTTCCCTGTGTCTCCAGCCCTCTTCGCTTCAGTTGCTCAGCACGTGGGTTGGTACCACTGTCCAGAAAGAGGTTAGACTGGCGACAGTGCCTCTGGGGAGCCCAACGCCCTGTCCACCTCCAAGGTTGCAGCCCAGCCCCAGGCGCCTTGGGAGCTCAGGTGTGGCGAATCAGAGCCCAGGCTTTCCACCCCCCCACCTCCCCGCCAGAGAGTGGCTGGGCGTGGCTCATCTCTCAACCAATGGGAGCCCGGGAAAGCATTCCTAAAAGGAGCTGATGGCAGAGAGAGGGAGGCAGGAAGGCCCCTCACCCAAGAGCCACCCGCTTTGCTTTAGGGGAACAAGTGCATTCTCTGTGCTGCTTAGGCCACCGGTGAGTTAATCCCGAGCCTGAGCACTGCTGCTGGTGGCCTGTCTGTGCTCCTCCAGTGGACCGTCACTGGGCCTCCCTGGACCTCGGTGTCCTCTTCAGTAAAAACAGATGTATTTGATTAGATAATAAAGAACATCATGGTTTCATAACTAGCTACTGCCTACTTGTTTCCTAGGTTCTTTACACATGCCTGGCATGTTATTAGACCCTAGGGGCTAAGGAATATGACCCCGTCTTACCCAGAGAAGCCGAGCGGTTGATTCTGGTCCCACGGTGACTATGAGTGGCCCCGACTCCCAGCCCGGGGCTTCTTCCACATCAGCGCTCCGTGTCTCGGAAACCGATTCTGCTGCTAGCGGAAAGCCGGGAGGGCCAGTGCTCTAGGCCAGGGCCCCAGCTGGCTGCCCGGGTGCCTCCGCAGGCAGAACCATCTTGCTGGCCCACGACCACTTGCTGGCAAGGAGCCACGACAGCCCGCTGCCTCCAGAACATCACAACTCCCTGGGCAAGTTTAATGTGTTGTCGTGGTAATGCCCACATCATTGAAAGTGGGCAGGACATGCAGAATCATCGTCCCCATTTGACAGGTGGGAAAAGTGAGGCACGAAGCCTAGCAGCCCCCGAATCACAAAGAGAAGCTGTAATGCCAGCCCTATCGGTTCCTCCCTGTGGCCCCAGCTCTGCCAGCCCTATCGGTTCCTCTGGCCCATGACGTTCGCAGCTGATGAACCCAGCAGTGGCCGATTCCGGAGGGAAATACTCTGTATCCAGGCAGCTAGGCCCATCAGGAGCTTCCCAGACTGTTCTCGGGAACATGAGAGAGTTACTCTGGGAACACTGGTTAAATGGGGAAAGGAAGGATTTCTCAGAGCCCTCAGTCTCCTAACGGGCGTCATGACCCCCAGACAGGAGTAGGATGAGCGGCATTTCTCAAATTCATTTGACCACGGAATCTGCTTTTGGGCACAGAGTTGGCCCCAGCGCCAGGTTCCGGGCTGCTTTTTGGGAACCGCTGTGCCAGCCCATGGAGCTGGGCACAGAGGGGCAGGAAGCCTGGATTCCACTTCTGGTCCCACATGGACGAGCCCTCCTCCAGCTCCAGTCCTTTCTGTCTCCAGCTGAGCACTGCCCCCCTCCTCTGCCTGCAGAGGTCTTGTGAACATGCTGACTCTTGAACTTCCCTGATGGAACCCTCTTGGAGCTCCTAGTCAAGCCTCTGCCCACCCCTGGCATTGCCTCCCTCAGCTCCTGCCTCCCTGCTGCCCTCCTCCAGTGCCAGCCATTCAGTGCACATCGAGCCTCTGTGCCCTTGCTCATGCTGTTCCCTCTGCCTGTATGCCTTTCCCTGTCTTCTTTGGGCTCTCTGCTTTCAAGATTCAGCTCTGGCAGTGTCTCTTCCAGAAGCTTCCCTGTCCTCAGGCTGGACTAAGCTCCTGTGTCCCTGCACACACTTTTCTTGCAGTGACCCCTTTGGTGCCTGTCACATCTCCCCTGCCAGACTGAGCTCCTCGAGGGCAGGGCTGTGCCTGCCTCAACTCGGTCGTGCAGAGCCTGTCACTCAGCAGGTGCACAGTAAATGCTTGAAGACAACTAAAAAGCAGAGTGGGGTTCACTCACCAGCAGGCCTGAGGTCACTCTTAGGAAGTGATGTCTCTTAGGAAAGCAGGAAAAAGTCTATGCACAGAACGGAAAGGAAAAACTGCTGTGCAGACAGCAGAGGAGGCTGCCTACTGGGGTCCTGTAGGTCCCCACACTTTAGGCCTTGACTCTGATGTCGCCTGGGGTCCAATGCAGTACAGGAGGAGGAGAGAGAACAAGAAAGAGGTGGGAGAGAGAGGGGACATCAGGAAAGAAGCTCAGACAGGAAAGGGGACTGGGCCTGGCGCCAGTGGGGCCAAGGGCGAGTTCACCAGGACTGGCACTTAGGGTGCCTGTCCTTGGCCTGTGCCCGTGGCAGACACTGTTCATCGATCCCAGCCCTGTCTTCGGCCGGGAGACTCTTGAAACCGGGGTGCACACAGGGCTCATCCTGGGCTCAGCACGGACATGTTTCCTTCCAAGGCCGTCACCAATCTGGCTTCAGCTGAGATGGCCAAGAAGAACGTGGACAATGTGAGAGGACATAGGGAGCCATTGCAAGTTCTTGAGCAGGAGAGTGGTACAGAGATAGTGGGGAACTGCACCCTGGTGTGCTGATCCTGAGTGTTTCTTGAACACCTGCTGGATGCCGGGCCTCAGTTGGGCATTGCATCCTTGTAACTCTTAGCTTAGGACAGTAGCCAAGACCCCACTGCCCTTGTGGGGGTGGAGGTGGGGTGGGAGCTAGGACGCTGTGCCCTTTCTTTCCAGGCATAGGTAACAAGGGGCTGGACCGGCAAGGTGACAGGAAGGACAAGAAGAAAGAGGGAGGGTCAGCCCTGCCCCTGGTACACAGCAGGTGCTAAAAGGTGTTTCATTAATCCCATGATTGAATCCAGATGATGCCAAGATAAGTCCCAGGGCTTGGTGACATGCAGTGAGGGTCAGAGGGGAGGGAGGTGGGAAAATGGCCCAGCGCTTCTGAGATACAAGAGGCAGAGCCACTGATGGGAAACTAAGGGAAACGAAGGCTGGGTCTGCCTCCGTCTGCCCACAGGGTTCCAGAACGTTATGTCAGGGAGCAGGGAGCATGGGTCCAAGCTTGGACAGCCAGAGCCTGTGGCCTTTGGGTTGTCAGATCCCCACCTCCCCCGAGTGCCCATTGCCAGGTGACCTCGGGACATGAGCTGCAAACTGGCTGGGGCTCCTCCCTGAGTTGTCGGGCCCAAGTGGGTCCTACTGGACATTTCCGAGCTCCAGAGTCCTTGGGTCTCAAGACTTCAGTGAGGTCTCCAACTGTAGCCATGTGGGTACAGTCACCCTGGGGTTCATACTCTGAACTGCTGTAGGGACAGATGGTGTGGGGAGCCGTGGCTCGGGGCAGCTCTGATCCGCTCCCGGAGTTAGGGCACTTTTAAAAGCGGGAACTTCGTGTAGTGGGTGGTGAATGTGCCAGCCCTCCCAGACTCACGGTCACGTGGCCAACGAAGCCAGGCTAAGCGCCCCCACCTTCAAGCCAAGGACATCCTCCCAAACCCCATGCACACGTACTTTATTAGAGGACAGGTGATCAGTGGACTTCAGGCTTCTTAATGGGGCCTGAGCCACTGCCCATCTCCACACCTGATCCATAAATAGCTCCATCGCATTCCCCATGGAGCCCAAGTGCTGCCAGGATCAATCCAAGGATCGCAGAGGCTTCCTGCCCTGACAGCTCCCGGGAGGGGCCGCCGGAGGGGCGTGAACCTGCGCCCACCAGGAGCGTCTCATTAATTGAAGCCCCAGCAGCAGGCCGACCCCCTCAGGAGTCAGTTCTAAACCAGGCTCAGCCGGGTTCCTGCGCAGCAGTAAGGGCACCCTGCCCCCCCCTCCACTTCTGGGTATGTGGGACTTGGCAGGACAGAGGCTCCCGGCGTTGGCCGACTGGGTTAATGAAATGGATTTGGGAACAACAAACCGATGGCCCCGAAACGGCACTGGTGACCCTTCTCAGTCCCTTCCCCACCCCCCCAGTGGCTAGAATAATTAGATATTCATAGAGGGGACATTTGTTGAACCCAACTCTCTGCCTTCTTAAAATAAATAAATACATAAATAATAATAAAACAAGAATAAAAACCTTCCCCTCTTAAACAAAAAGAGGGTCTTCTGGGTGACTCAGTCAAGCACTTGGCTTCGGCTCAGTTCATGATCTCACACAGTTTGTGGGTTCGAGCCCCGCGTCGGGCTGTGTGCCGACATCTCAGAGCCTGGAGCCTGCTTCAGATTCTGTGTCTTCCTCTCTCTCTGCTCCTCCCCCGTTCACGCTCTGTCTCTCTGTCTCTCTCTCAAAAATAAATCATATTAAAAAGTTTTAAATAAAAAATAAAAAGAATCCTTTGGAATAAGGCACTACCTGCAGACGTGGGGAAGCAGCCCATCAGAACTTCCTCATCTCGAACCTGAGCACGATGGGGTGATCTCCTGCACTTGTGGACCAGGCGAGATAGGAGTGCTTGGAAAGTGCCAGCTCAGACGAAGGGGCAGGGCTAGGACCGAAGGCAGGTCTGGGCCTCCAGTCATGGGAGCAGCCTGCCTCTGTAGCGCACGCCCCAGTGGGGCCAGGCTGTCCATCGTCCGCACTCGGGCTGTGGAGGAAGTCCGTGCTGCAAAGGCAGGCCACCAACGTCCAGATCCCTAGGTTGTTACTTTCTCCGGCTGTGACCTGGGGTGTGACCTGGGGTGAGGGAGGCGCCCTCTCGGTGCCTCTCCTGGGTTGGTCAAGCCAGACAAGAGCCCCCGGAGAAGTGACTGGGCGTGGTGGCTCCATCATTGTGGCTACTCCCCCCGTGCCTCCCCGCCCACCCGGGCTGGCTGTCAGTGCTCCCGGTGGGAGCCGACTCACCTGGGGGCTCCCGTGGGGGTCCTGGGCACAGCGCCTGCGTGGGCAGTTTACGGATACCTGTGGAAGGTGTTGCAATACTTTCCCTTTCCAGAAGCCTGGTTCTCGCCTCTGCCATTTTCACCTTTGTGCGCAGAAGGTATTTTTGCAAACACAGCCAGGGTGGCAGCAACAGCGGGTCCCCGCGCCACACGGCTGCTATTTTGGGGACTCGCAGGTGTACGTATGGATCATTACAGGCCTGTCGACTCACGGGGAGAAGGAAGAGAGCCCCCCCTTCTGCCAACACCCCCGCCCCAGGAGGGTTCTTGCGCCAAGGCTGGGTCTGGACAAGGCCCTGTGCTCCCGTTGCAAACACCCAGCATCGTTTCTCCATTCCCCGCCCCCGCCCCCAGGCCTAGAGCATCCTGAGGACGGGGTCTGTTCAACCCACCGTGTCCCCAGCAGAGTAGGGCTGGGTAAACTTTTACTGGGTTGAATCAATGCCCAGTGCTCTGCGTGCAGGTGCCTGGGCTCTTCTGAGAAGCTTTCTCTACCTCTGACCTGCTCTCTGCCCCCACCCCCCCAACATCACCTGCCAGGCTAGGCGCTCCATGCCGGATGGTCTGGGCTCTGCAGCGTGGACGGGAGACCGCGGGGTCTGGAGTTGGAGACCCAGGGCTCACATGAGGCCTGTGGGACCCCAGAGGGCTTCCCCGCACAGGGGACTTTGCCTTCTGGTCCCCAGGCCACGGAACGGGCTAATCCCCAGCTCTCGCGGTTGTTGTGAACACTGGGTAGACTTGGCCGCACCCTGATGTGCACACAGTAGGGCAGAATCCAGGGTTTAAGTCCTTCCCCCCACCTAGGGCTGGAAGGAATGCTGGCAATTAGATCTCCTTCCTCCTTTGACAGATGAGGAGTCCATGACCCAGAGAAGTCCAGGGAGTTATCGTCAGCAGAGCTGGGACACGATGTACCTCCTGGGTTCCCTGAGCCCGGGGAAGTCTGTGCAGCTCAGCAGTACAACCCTTGCCTCCAGGGCCCACTGGGGGGGATTGGAGAGCCAACAGCAAGGTCCCTGCCATTGTGGAGCATACATCCTGCTGGGAGAGTGGACAGTAGACCAGGGAAGCGGCAGGGTAAAGCTGGAGCCAGATGATGGTAGGAAGATGAGAAAATGTGGGGCAGTGCAAGGGTGGGGTGCGTAGAGGGAGATTTGGACGTGCTGGTCAGGGATGGCCTCCCCGAGGAGACGGCATTTGAGCTGGGACGGGAAATGACGTGTTCCAATTCAGGGGGGGCATCCAGGCAGAGGGAACAGCCAATGCAAAGGCCCTGGGGTCAGTGGAAGGAGTCTGACTTGTTCAGGCAAGAGCAAGAAGGTGGATGTGGCTGGAAGGTGGCACAGAGGCGATCAGAGGGTATGGCTCCCAGGCCCCCAGCAGGATGGGAGGCAGGGCCAGATTATGACGGTTCTCACAGGCCATGGGAGGGACTCAGAAGTCTCACGTGCACTGTGGGGACAGACTTGAGGCATGTCACTCCCCACTGGGTGGCTGTGGGGCATCCATGTCCTGCCTGCATCATCAGCGCAGGGTCTGGGGCCTGGGGATCTCTGTGACCCGGAGGAAGAAGGGCCCCCAGGAAGTGGATGGCTAATTAAAATAATAACGGCTCCAACGCTGATGACTCCGAAAGCGGGCGGTATTATTTTATTATTTGCTCACAGGGCGCTGGGGGCTTCTGGGGGTGAGCTGGGCGAAGTCACTGCAGGGTCTGATGCTGTCTGATCCCCAACCCCCAGGGCAGGCCCCACGGACGCAGCATCAGGAAGCATCCCAGTCCCCAAATCACTGCCCCGGCACACCATCTCTATGGCTCTAATCTTTCAAATGGTGGCGGTTTGAATCTCTGCCTCTTTTTTTTTTTTTAATCATTTTATCCTTTTTACGTATTTATTCTTGATCACAAATAATACTTTTTGCATAAAATCTAAAAAGGAGCAGAAAGCAGAATGAGACACAAGAAAAGTACCCTCCAGGTCCTAAGGATTTTGCCCCCCACCCAGGGAAGTTCACAGCATTTCAGCAACAGGCACCAGCCCTGACTTTTACACCCTGAAGCGGATGGATGGCTGCTGGCGTAAGTTTAAAGGAGCAGGAGTGGGGGGCAAAGGCAGGGGATGTTCGAGAGGGTTTGCGGGGGAGGAGGGAGGGAGACGGGAGGCCCCAATGCCACCGGACTGGGCCCAGACTCGCATCACAGGCCTGTGCCCATCTCTGTCCCACTCAGGTCCCCAGTGCAGCCTGGGGAAGCCAGACAGAGGTTCCATCCATCCCGGGTAGATGACAGCCAGGCAGTCCTAACACCACACAGGTAATTATCACTGCACGAAGACTGACTCAAGCATGGGCACATCAGGGTGTGAAGCTTGGGGGCAGTCGTGGCTGGACAGGGCACCTTGTGCTCAGAGGTGTCCTGTCACAGTCGAGGGCTCAGTCTGTGCTCGGGGCCGGCCTGGCTCAGAGCCGAGCACCGACATTTCGTGGGTGAGGGCCCTGGACTCTGGGCCCCTGGCCCTTCCGTCGCAGAATGGGTGCCGTGAAGGCTCCTGGCTGATCAGGTGGCAGGAGGGCGACAATCCCTAATGTGAGCCATGTACTGGTTTCTGAACTTGAGATGGGGGTAGTGCAAACAGGTAGGCTTGGAGCCTGATGGTCCTGGCTCCACCGAAGACTGGCTGGCTGACCCTGGGCTGGTCACTTCACCTGTGTCTCAGTCTCCCCATCTGTGAAATGGGGATGTGGTGCACGTTGTGCCCTTCGCAGAGCGCCCTGCACAGGTGAGCACCGAATGCAGCTGCACCTGTTGTGTTTGTCTCTGTCTCTCGCCTTGAACCTTGTTCTCTTGTAAGATACCATTGTTTCTCCAGATGTAGGGACACTGGTGACCCCCACGCAACTGTCCCGGGGGGTTCTGGACCCAGCAGAGAGGCAGCACCAGAATTGGACACCAGAGAGAAGGCAGAAGAGATGGACGGTGCGGTGAGGAAGGGAGTGTTGGGGAAGATCAGAGGGAAGGTGGCAGAGGGGGTGACCAGGTGGGTCCAGGGGGCCCTCTCCTTGGTGTTTCCACCCCAGAGTCTCATCTCTCTCAGACTCAATCTTCGAATGCGAGATGACCAGGAACAGAATAGCTACATTTGTTCATTCTTTCTTGACACAAAGGTCTGCTGAGCACCTACTGAGCCAGTTCCTGGCCCGGGCCCTGGAGGCTGCCAAGATGAGGTCAGGGTGCTCACGTGTCACAGACCAAGGCGTTGTGTTCCTGTTGGCATCTCTGGTCCATTGTCAGCACTCCTACCCCTAGTTTAGCCCCAAATGCACCGACCCATTTCCGTTCTCATGTAGCCCACACCTGGCCATACTGACCCTACAAGTGCGTCCAGAGCGTGCACCTCTCAGCTGTCATGGGGAGCATGCGGGAAAAGGATCAGGTCCAGGCTCTGGAGGTCAGGCCTCTCTTTACCTCCAGTTGATTTGCATTTTCTGAGCAAGAGGCTGAATCCAACTGAGCGTTTGGCCTCTACCCTCCTGTCCTTCCTTCCCTCCCTCTTTCCTCTTTCCCTCGGGGTCAGCTCTGTATCACTGGCGATGGCTCTCCCGGCTTTCTCTCCATTTCCTCTCCTAGGCGTCCTGCCCAGTTAAGTTCTTGTGTGTTCAACTGCATCCCAGCAACTGCTTCTTGGTGGTGGCGGGGGTGGTTTCAGACTAACACAGGGCCACTCTGCAGTCGGACCTGAGCCCCCAAAGAGCTGACAAAGAAACTGCTCTCTGCCACGTGAGGCTACGACTGCTGCCGGAAAGGGAGCCCTCCCTGGGAACTGATCTGCTGGCATCCCGATCAGGCACCTCCAGCCTCCAGAGCTGTAAGAAGTATATGTCTGTGGCTTAAGTCCCCCCAGTCTGTGGAATTTTGTCATAGCAGCCAGAGTTGACTAAGACAGCACTACCAAAACAATTTTCTTTTTAGTTAAAAAAATCAGTGGCTTAAAATTACAAGAGCTTATTTCTGACTCATGTGAGTTGACAGGGAGCTTTGCTCAGTGAGGTCCCTCTGAGACCCAGGCTGACAGACGCTCTCCTCCTAGGGGCTTCCGTGGTCCCTGATGGGGAAGGGAATCTGACAGATCTGGCCGTGGTCCTGAAAGCTTCTGCTCAGAAATGTCCTTCATCACTTCGGAGTGTGTTTTGTTGACTGAAGCGTGCCACGTGGCCAAGCCTGGGGCGGGGGGCAGGGGCGGTCAGGCCAACCTCATGCCCAACGAAGACCTTTGCCCAAGAATCCTGTCCCCTGCCCTGTGGAGGTAAAAGGAAGGTGTCTGAGAGTAATTCCTGAGTCCTTGTTCATCCCCGGCATCCCTCACTCAAGGAAAAGACTCAAGAGAAGACTCAAGCCTGAACGTGAATGAGAGCAGGGCTCACAAAATGAAGATCCATGAAAAGGGAAAGACACAGCGGTGAGCAGCAGACCTTGATATGTGGATACAGTAAATCAAAATGAATAAGGATAGACCTGTCTTGGACCGTGTCATCCAAGTGCTAAGTAAGGGCTCCTGAAATAGAAGGTCCATACTAGAAGCAAAAATTCTAATGATAATCTATTTATAAAAGTCACAGCTCAGCAACCTCTACAAGTTATGGGCATGGGGAAATGATAGACTTCCCAAGGATCTCATCTTTGACGGGGACAGGAGAGGAAGAAAATAAAAGAATTCTAGAAGTGTCATCTTATCAGACTGAGGAGAAATAATTAGGAGGAAAATAGAACATCTTATTGTGTGAGATAGCCAGTATCTCATTCTCAGCTACTAGTAGAGAAATCTGTGTCTGGTTGTACACACAGGGAAGAGAAGTTGGCCGTCACTGCAGTGGAAGGTGTCTCTATGTCTGCTCTGGCTGCCATGACAAAATTCCACAGATTAGGGGGCGTAAACAAATGTTGTTTTCTCCCAGTTCTGGACACTGGTAGTTCATGATCAAGGTGCTGGCAAGGTAGATTTCATCCTCAGATTTTGTCTCTTGGCTTACTGATGGCTGCCATCTTGCTGTGTGCTCACATGACCTCTTCTCTGTGCAGGTGCTGAGGGGAGGAGGGGAAGAGAGAGCACTGTGTGTCTCTTCCTATAAGGACACCAATCCTGTCGGATCTGGGCCCCACCCTTAAGACTTCATTTAACCTTGCTTACATTCTTAGAGGCCCCATTTCCAAATATGGCCACATTGAGTAGTAGGGCTTCAACATAGGAATTTTGAGGAGACACAAACATTCAGCCCATAACTGAAGGGCCAAGGTAGGGATCTGCAAATTAATAAAAGGAAAAATGGAAGGACCAGGAACTTGATGAAACCATCAAAAATGAGGAACAGTGATGCAAAATACAACAGACTATTATAAAAACCACATTAAACATAGGAGATAATATCTCAAATGGATAGGACTGAATTCTCCCAGTACAGGAAAGGCACTGTCTTACTGGGCTCAACAAGAAAAAGGAATAAAGGAACAAAGTTAATTATATGCTGTTTTTTAGAAATACACTTGAAACAAAATGATATTTTAAATATTTTAAAAAATTGTTGGGAAGATATTTACAAGGATAAAGCAAATTAAAATAAAGTAGAACTAACAGATATTAATCTCAAACAGGTTCAAAATACTTACATGTGATAAATTAGAATATCATACAATAAAGTGATATATGGCCATAAACCTGTATCAAAAAAAAAAAAAAAGATACAAAGCTGTATATAGCAAAGCCAATTAGGAAAGGACAGAGAACTTGATAAAAATAAAATTAGAGTATGATGCAACTGCACGTTTCTAACAGAAATGGATGAAAGTATCAGAAATTAAGGAGCAGTCTGATGTATCGCATGGCCACTGATTAGATCATAGTTTGAACAAATCAGATTTTAAAAAGTCATTTTAGAAACAATTAGGGAAATTTGGGGTGCCTGGGTGGCTCAGTCGGTTGAGCCTCCGACTTCAGCTCAGGTCATGATTTCCCGGTTCGTGAGTTCAGGCCCCGCATCAGGCTCTGGGCTGACAGCTCAGAGCCTGGAGCCTGCTTTGGGTTCTGTGTTCCCCTCTCTCTCTGCCCCTCCCCTACTCGTGCTCCGTCTCTCTCTGCCTCTGAAAAATAAAGAAAATAAAAAAAAATTTTAAAAGAAACAATTGGGCAAATTTGAATATGGAGTTTTAGAAGATCATGGAACATCACTGTAATTTTCTCATGTGCAATGATGGTACCTCGACTATGTGGAGAAGCCTCCTTTTTTTTTTAAGACAAAGTCTATCCTGGAGCAGTTCTTTTTCTTTCTTTCTTTTTTAATGTTTATTCATTTTTGAGAGACAGAGAGAGACAGAGAGCAAGTGGGGGAGAGGCAGAGAGGGAGGCACAGAATCTGAAACAGGCTCCAGGCTCTGAGCTGTCAGCACAGAGCCCAACGCGGGGCTTGAACCCATGAACCATGAGATGATGACCTAAGCTGAAGTTGGGTGCTTAACTGACTGAGCCAGCCAGGTTCCCCAAAGCCTCCTTCTTTATTAAGGAGGCAAACTGAGCTATGTAGGGATGAAATGCCATGAAACCTATACTTTAACTTTAAATACCTCAGTAAAAAACATATATGGTAAAATGCACCATTATTGAAACTTCCTGATGAATATATAGTATACCTTACATTTGACTGTTTTTTGTACATTTGAAATTTTAAAACAACAAAGTAATAACACCAGAATTGAATAACTCAACCAATAAATGTGAATATGTATAATATACAATTACATATAAAATTTTATACACACATATCACATAATTACATAATTATAATATTTATTATATATTTTTAATTCATATTAACTACATTATATATGAATATCATATATAAAAATTATATATGTAAACACACATATTCTCCGTGAATACTTTTTCAGGCATTTCCAAAGTCCACTGATAAAAATCAGCATATAACTGTATTTTTATTTTTTTTACTTATTCTTTTTAATGTTTATTTTTGAGACAGAGAAGGAGACAGACTGCAAGCAGGGGAGGGGCAGAGAGAGAGGGAGACACAGAATCAGAGGCAGGCTCCAAGCTCTGAGCTGTCAACACAGAGCCCGATGTGAGGCTCAAACCCACGAGACATGAGATCATGACCTGAGCTGAAGTCAGACACTTAACCAACTGAGCTACCCAGGTGCCCCATGTATTAAAAAAAAATCAGTATATAATAGGCCACCAAGAAAATTTTACCCAATTCAAGAACACAAGAATAGTTTTTCACCTTGTGCCGTATCCAATGCAAGTAGAAATAAATGATTTTAAAAAGGGACCCAAAATCTTCACTTGAAGATTTATTTTTTTTTAATTTTTTTTTAAACGTGTATTTATTTTTGGGACAGAGAGAAACAGAGCATGAACGGGGGAGGGGCAGAGAGAGAGGGAGACACAGAATCGGAAACAGGCTCCAGGCTCTGAGCCATCAGCCCAGAGCCCGACGCGGGGCTCGAACTCACGGACCGCGAGATCGTGACCTGGCTGAAGTCAGACGCTTAACCGACTGCGCCACCCAGGCGCCCCTTCACTTGAAGATTTAAAACATTCCTATAGAACTCTTGGGTCAAAGAGAAAGTCAAAGGAGAAATCACACACTATCTGGAAAGCAAAGACAAAGATGTGTCACACTAGAACAGTGGAATGGAGTGAATACAGCTGAGACTCACAGGGCCGGGGATGCTTTCACTAGGACCAGGGAAGACTGAGCACAACATGGTTAGAAATCAGGAAAAGAAACAACAAAAGAAATACAACAGAGGGAATTCATGAATATAAGAACTGAAATTGAGGACATAGAAAACATTTTAAAATAGTGGAAAGAATATGTAAATGCAAAAGCTTGTTCTTTGAAAAGGCTAATAAAACTTTTTTCAAAGCCCTGTGAGTCCAATTATGGAGAATAAAGAGGGAAAGTGAAGTTAGGGCAGATTACGAGTGAGGAGGCAGACAGACCAGTATAACTACAGATACAGGGGAGATAAAAATAATTATGAGGGAATATTCTATGCCACTCTGTGATAACAAATTGAAAACCTCAGGGAAATGGGTGATTTCCTGGTAAAAGTAAATTACTAAAGTCAGCCCAAGAAAAAATGGAAAATTCTAATAGACCAATTACCATATAAGAGATGAGAAGGTGATTGGCGGTCCATCAGTGAAAAGGCACCATAATCAGATGGGCTCACAGCTGAGTTCTATCTGGTTTCTAAAGAACTAATCATTTCAATGCTGTTTAGACTATTTTAGGCCATTTAAAACGATAGAAGAGAAAGTCCCTTATCCATTCTGTGCATCTAGAATAACTTTAATACAAACTATACAAAATAAGGGGTACTATAGACCAGGGCACTTAAGAATATAGGTGAAAACTTCTAAATAGAACACTAGCAAATAGAATCTAGCAATTAGTCGAAAGAAGAGTATGTCACCCTTCAGGTTTCTTTTGGAAATGTGATGTGATTGAGGACCCTTGGCACTGGGGACATGTTGTAGGCACTGGTCACCCTCTTCTCAAAGCATTTCTTGTGACAGAGTAAAGATTGGGCAGAACTAAGACATTGTTGCCAGATACCAAGACTTTATATGGGAATATTATGGGGCTTATTTCCAAAACAAGCTCTAAAAGGTAGTATTGGTTCATCATCTTTTAAATGTTCCACAAAACCAATTACTTTCTGATTTGAAATCCGCTAAGGGATTTCTTTTTTTTTTTTTTTTTTTTTTTTTTTTTTTTTTTAATTGAGCACCGGTACACAAGACACTGTACTTTTGTTTGTGATACGTCTAATATCATTGAATCCTTGCAGCAGCACTGTGGGGAGTGGGTGTGATGGACACGGAGGCTTAGAGGTGCAGTGACTTCTGAGAGCACTCAGAGTCTGGACCTAACCCCTGCCGGACTGACTGCTAAGCCCATGGGTTCAGCGGCATACAGGGAAGCCACATGTGGAAGTCCCCCAGTGACTTTCTAGTTCCTGGAGGAGTTCCAGTCCTCTCCTCCAAAGCCAGGGGCAACGGAATGAACACTGGATTAGGCTCCAGGAGACCTGGGTTCTAGTTAGTGCTCAGCCACCAGCTTGCTGATGGGTTGGGTTTTGACTCTGAAGACCTTTGCCCTTCTGCAACGTTCTGCAGCGCCAGCTCTTGGTCGCTGTCCACGGTGCTGAAGGCACTCCTGCCCCAGGGCTCCAGCTTCACCCATTTTCAGGGAGCTGGCCTGGGTGGTTGCCAGGAACATACTGCGATTAATCAGCAGGTTTGAAATGGCAAACTAAATTCTAAAGGTGGAAGAAGGGAAGAATTCTTTATTGGTGTGCTGAATCAGTGCCAAAGGATCTTTCCTTTTTTACCGAAAGCCATGTCTTTGACAATTCTTGTCACGCAGGCCTGAATTGAACATCTCAATTTTTGGAGAGAGGCGTATAATTAAGTTTCCACTGCCCAGGTGAATAAATGGAACATTACCTAATTCCCAAAACCCCCTGTTTGCTCCTCTCAAATCCAAGCCTTCTCTTCTTTACCCAAGAATCTATGCCAAATTTTATGTCAATTACTCACTTTTGTCCGTATGCTTTTTTTTTTTTAAACAATCTGTGTATGTATCTTTAATAAACACAGTGATTTACTTTTGGGATTTCAGGTAACTAGAATCGTAGCACATGTATTCTTTGATTGCTTTCTTCATCCCGTCAACCTGTTTTTGAAGTACATCTGTATTGCAAATTCACCATTGTATATAGCGTTCTGTTACACACATATGCCACAACATACATGTACATTCCATTCTTAATATGGCAGATAGACTTAAGTCCCTTTTTCATATTATGAACAATTCTATAAACATTCTGGCACATGGCTCACATTGCACAAGCCATGAAATATTAAGATATGTACATTTTAGTGGGATCATTGGGTCATATGGTATGAGCAGTTCAGCTTTACTAGCATTGGTAAAGACTTCTGGTGCTTTCCATTCTCCCCTCCTCCCTATAGGAGACATGCCCCTTTTGCAGTCAGGTGGGGCCATATAACTTGCTCTTCTCTGTGGATTGTGAGCATGAGTTACATTATTTCCAGATTGAATAATCTCACTACAGTGTCAGACCCTCCTGTTTCTCCCAGTTTGTGAACTGTCTTTCCACTTTCCTCATGAACAAAAGTTCTTAATATAGTAAAATTTATCATTTTTTATGGCTTTTGATTTTTGTGTCTTATTTAGGATAGCCATCTCTACCCTAAGATTGTAAAGATATATCATGTCTTCTAAACATTTTATGCTTTGGCTTTCACATTCAGATCTTAACCTAGAACAGATTTTTGTATATGGGGTTTAGTAGGGTCTCATGTCTCTCCCTATGGCTACTCAGTCTCCCAGCACTATTCAAGGAAGAGTCTATCTCTTTCCATTGGCATGTGGTAGCAATATGTGTAGGGGTCTGTTTCTGGGCTCTCCATTCATCCATTTTTCTATTCCACAGTGTCTATTTATTTTGTATCATGATACATTTTGACTTATTCTTCAAGAATATGTTGGATATTACTGAGCCTTTGAATTTCTAAATAAATTTTAGAATCAAGTTGCTAAGTTTCACCAAAGAAAAAGTTGTGAAGATTTTTATTGAGGTTGTATTGAATCTATAGATCAATTTAGTGAGAATTTATATCTTTATGCTATAAATACAGTGTTCCACCATTTATTTAGATCTTCTTTAATACCCTCCAATAACTTTTTTTCTTCACAATGATCTTGCACATAAGCAAGATTTACCCCTGGGTTCTGTATTATTTTCTTATTGCTGCTACAGCAGCAATACAACAATATAACAATAGCAGTAGGTGACTGCAAACTTAGTGGCTTAAACAATGCAACTTGTTATAGTTTGGATGTCAGAATTCAAAATTGAGTCTCACTGGGCAAAATAAAGGTGTTGGAGGGCTGTGTTCTTTGTGGAGGCTCTAGGACAGAATCTGTTTCCTTGCTTCTAGAAGTTCAGGCATCTCTTGGCTTATGGACTCCTTCCTCCATCTCCAAAGTCAGGAATATCAGGCTAAATTCTTCTCAAGTTGCCATCTCTCTTGTTCTCTTTTGTCTCCCTCTTCCTTCTTCTTTTATGGGTCCTTGTGAATACATTGGGCCCTCCTGGATGCTTCAGGATAATGTCCCTATTTTCAAGTCAGGTGATTGGCGACTTTAATTTTATCTGTACCCATAACTACTCTTTGCCATGTAACCCCATATAGTCACAGGTTCTGAGAATTCGGACATGGACATCTTTGGAATGCCATTATTCTGCCTGCCACAGATTCTTTTTTTTTTTTTTTTGTAGTTTTATGAATGGTAAATTTTATCATTTTATTTTCTAGCTGTTGGTTGCTGTGGTACAAAAATGCTGTGGATTTTTCTATATTGACTTTGTATCCAACAGTTTTGCTAAGCATTTATTAATTCTAATAAATATGAATATTCTTTAGTTTGTTGTTTGGTTGATGATATAATGTGCAAATAATGATAGTTTTGCTTCTTCCTTTCTAACCCTTATGCCTTTCAGTTTGTTCTTTTCTTGAATTTCTCTGCTGGCACGGACCACTTATACAATGCTGAACAGAAGTTCAGCTCAGAAATAATGAGCTTGTTTTGTTCCTGATCATAAAGAGTGCTTATAATATTTCAACATTAAGAATAAGATTTTCTGTATGTATGGTTTTTATAGATATCCTTTTTATCAGGTTAGGGAAACTCTCTTCTAGACCTAAATTGCTAAGCGGTTTTTTGGGGACTTAGGGGGTTTTTGAAAGTCGTGAAAGGACATTGACTTTTATCAAAGATTTTTCCCACATCTATAAGAACGATCATATAATTTTTCTTCTTTCATTTGTTAATGTGGTGGATTCATAATATCTTTACCAATGTAAAACCAACCTTGCATTCTCTGAATAGATATAATTTGGCCATGATATGCTATCTTCTTCACATAACACTAATCTGCTTGCTAACATTTAGATTTGAATTTTGCATCTACACTGATACATGATTTAGCCTGGAATTTTCTTTTCTCATGCTGTTTGTCAGATTTTGGTATCAAGGTTATAATGGCCTTCTAAAAAATATGAGTGTTTTTCCTCTTTCCCCATATTCAGCAATATTTTGTATATCATTGGCATTTTTGTGGTTGTTGTTCCTTGAACTAGAATTTACTAGTAAAAACCATCCGGTCCTGGATTTTCATTTTGAAACAGTTTTTAACTACTGATTTGATTCTTAATGGCTCTAGGATTATTCAGTCTAATTACTATTATCATAAATTTCAATTTTTATCACATTTTTCTAGAAAATTTATATTTCATTTGTTTTCAAGTTTATTGGTATGAAGTTCTTCATAATTTCCTCTTATAATATCCTCCTATTATTGTCTGCAGTATCTGATGTCCCCTCTTATTTGTAATGTGATTATTTGTGCCTTTTTTCTTTATTAATCTAGTCAGAGGTTTCTCAGTTTTATTAGCCTTTTCAAGAAATAACCTTTGGCTTGTTGTTATTGTGTGTTTCTTCTTTTATTAATTTATGATCTTATCTTTATTATATTCTTCTATTTTCTTTAAATCTCTTCTGCCATCATTTTCAGCTCCTGGAGATGGTGCTTAGTTCATTAACTTTTACACTTTTCTCTTTTGAATATAAGCATTTAAGTATATATAAGCATCCCTCTGAAATCTAATTTATCTGTATCACACAAGTTTGGGTACATACTTTTATTATTGTTCAACTTCAATATTTCTTACTTTCCAATGTAATTTCTTCTTTCAATTATCTATAAATGTTTCCTAATTTCCAAATACATGAGACTTTTATAATCATATTTTTGTGATTGATTTCTAACTTAACCATATTGGGTTCAGAGAATGTGTTGGTATGATAACAGTCCTTCAACTAAATATTGGGTCACAAAGCAAATCTCAACATATGTGCTTGATAAAAATGTCTCTCTATAGCTGTTGAGTGAAGTGTTCTATATAAGTCTATTAAATCAAATCTATTGAGTTTTTCCAATATTCTACATGTTTAATACTTTTTGTCTTCTTGATTTTTCAGTTATAGAGAGATATTTGTTTACTTCTTGTGGTTCTATCAATTTTGCTTTATGTATTTGTAGCTATATTATTGGTTGCATATATATTTAGTATATGTGCTGCCGAAGCGAGCACGGTTGCATATATATTTAGAGATACTATAGCTTCCTGGTGAGTTATCACTCCTATCATTATGATGTTATTGTCTTTATCTCTAGAAGTAATTTATTTTTTGCTTTAGACTTTCTATTATTGGGATTTTTCAGGTACAGCTTTTCCTTGTGTAGTCTTTCATTTGGGGTATATCAGTACTTTATTTCTATAACTTATTATTTTTTTAATGTTTATTTAATTTTGAGAGAGGGCATGAGTGGGGGGGAGGGATAGAGAGAATCTCAAGCAGGGCCTGCATTGTTAGCGTAGACAGAGCCTGACTCCAGGCTCCATCGCACAAGCCATGAGATCATGACCTGAGCTGAAATCAAAGGTTGGATGCCTAACCAACTGAGCCACCCAGGTGCCCCTCTATAACTTATTTTATAACCAATTCTGTTACTTACCTGCTGTATGCCTCATTTTTCTCAACTATAATATGAGGATAATATAATTATTGTTGTGGTTTTATTTGTTCTGCCATTTTCATTTTATTTCTGTGGTCTTTTTTCTTTTTTTGCCTTCTTTTTGGACTGAATAATTCTGATTTTTTTAAAGTTCTTTTTTTTAGAGCATCTAGTTTAAAGTTGCTCATGCTATTTCTCATTTTCCTAATGGTTACCCCAGAATTGAAATTTACATGATTAAAGCAACAAAGCTTAAATCTAACTTAGTATCTTTACCCTCATTCTAATACTTTGAAATTGAAATTAAAGCACTGTAGGGGTGCCTGGGTGGCTCAGTTGGGTAAGCGTCTGACTCTTGATCTCAGCTCAGGTCTTGACCTCAGGGTCATGAGTTTGTGCCCCATGTTGGGCTACATGCTGAGCAAGGAGCCTACTTTAAAAAAAAAATTAAAACACCTTAGAACACTTTGATTCCAGTCATACCAATATTTATGTTATTTTGCTATATATGTTAATTCTGCTTAACTCCATAATCCATAATTATTTACACAGTAAATGCTTATTTAGATACTCACGTATGTGCCACTTTATTGTTCCTTTCTTCACGCATCTCTATCTGGTATCAATTCTTTCTGCCTGGAGTTCATTCTTCAGAATTCCATTTAATGGGGGTTTGGTGGTGGAAAACACTGCTTTTTTAAATATTAAAATGTTATTTCACCTGTTGAAGAGTGTGTTACTTAGCATATTCTCAGGTATTATTCCACTGACTTCTGAACTTTGTTTTTGCTGATGACAAGTCAGCTATCAAGCAAATTGCTATTTAAAAAAATATTTTGAGAGGGAGACTGAGAGTGTGGGACAAGAACAGAGAGAATCCCAAGTAGTCTCCACTGTGTCAGTGCAGAGCCCGACGCAGGGCTTGATCTCACTTTTTTTGAAGGTAATTTGTCTTGTCTTTCCAGCCCCTGTTAAATTATCCCTTTGCATCTGGTCTTTGAAATTGTATTATGATGTGTGTACTGTGTATTTTAAATGTTAAGCTACTTGAGTTTGTTGAGCTTCTTAAATACACGGATTTTTGTCTTATCATTCTGAGAAGTTCTCAGTCATTATCTCTTTGAATACTGCCTTTTCTCCATTCTCTTTACTGTCCTCCAGGACCTCTGATGAGATATATGTGAGAGCTTCTCACTCTGTTCTCCGTGTTCTCTTAAGTCTCTTTCATGCTTTCTGATCTTTGTGGGCTGCATTTTTTATAACTTGTTCGGCTCTCTCTTTCATTCACTAGTTCTCCCCTGAGCTGGGTTTAATCTGCTCTTCAACCTATTCATTAAGTATTTAATTTTAATTCTATTTTTCAGTTATAGGAGCGCCATTTGATTATTTCTTTATGTTCTAGATCTTTACTCGTTTTAATCTTCTTTTTCATTTCTCCTAACAGATTAAGCATGCTTATTTTATAGTCTGCGTGTGATAAAACCAATACCTGAAATTTTTTTTTTTTATCAAGCCTAAGTTGATTTTTTTCTGGCTCTCACGAATGAGGCATTGTGTCCTTTTATATTTGATAATTTTCTTTTAACACTCCAAATTATTCATTTTCCTTGTAGAAACCCTTGGAATTCTGAGAAAAAGTGGATTCTTTCAGAAAGGATGTGCTTACTTCTGTAAGGTGCCGGGTATGTGATGGCAGGGTGTGTGAGGTGTGTAGGACCACTTTCAAGCTTATAAATGACTCAAGGTTCGGGGAAAGCACTTAGGGAGTGTGGCTTGGGAATGCACGTGCATGGGAGGGCCATTCTGGGTGAGAATCAAAGCGTGGAGACAGAAAAGTTTTATTTCTGCTCTCTGAGTAGGGTAGGGGATATTTTCAGTTCATCCTTTACTAAGGATTTAATCCTTTGGACTCCTAAATTCATGAGGAGCGGTCTCCTATGATTCCCCACCTGATGCGCCCAAGGGGTTGTCTTTCTCCTCTCAATTTTTTAAGACTACAAAAACTGATACTCCTATGTTGACAAAAACCCTCAAAGTGAAAGTTGGCATCAGTGCCCCACTTGCCTCTCTGGAGGTTCTGGGGCTGAGTATCTCTCACTTTCCTGCCAGCTAATAGATGCATTCACAAATGTTTTTTGTATAATTACCGTCCTTTTTCATTGTTTTCCGTAAGAGTCTTGGGGCCCCTAACCCATCACATTGACACCCTCTTTTGATCCTTATTTATAATTTGTCTTAATCCCTTAAGACAATGTTCAGAGTCCCCAGGAGCCAGGCGACCCCATGCATCCCACTCTCTTCTCTGCTTACTGGGACCAGGCTGGCTCAGAAGGTGTCATAATGACAGTGCTTTCTGGGCTGGCAGGGATGATCTTTTGAAACCATCCACAAATCCAGCCTTTGCTTGAATACAAAGAGCTCACTGTGACAAGTCACAGAGCTCACTCCTTTGCCAGGCAATCCATTTCTCACTTGGGCATGTGCATTAGAAAGACCTGCCCTCTATTATTTCATGTTACCTAATAAATGAACCCAGGGAGCAGGCTAATGGGGAACAGAGACATCAGGTGTCAGGCTTCCTAGAAGACTAGTGGAATGCCAGGCTCAGAGCTGGACAGGTACCTGGTAGGACAAAGAAAGACAGTGAGAAGGGAGGAGAAGGAAGCCGGGATCTATCAAGGCATTGCTATCGTGTGTAGCAACGTTGAGGACAAGGTGCCCATGAAATGAGAATTTTTATCTCCATTTATCCAGAAGAAAAAAGAGGCTTAATTTAAGTGACTTGCCTGAGGTCAGAGTTGACAAGAGGCTGAGCCGGGCGGGGTCCAGCTCATCCGGCGTCTTCCTATGGATCTTTGCTTGGTGAATTTTGGATGACAGAGCGTGACAGCTGGGTGATTATGGGGCCATTGCAGGCCTGTCCTGCCTAAAGGGAACAAACGTCAGGAGGACGAGACCAACCCGGCTCAGCTGGTGAAGTGAAAAGCACACAGCCTATTCCTGGCATAGCTTCTTCTGGCCCTTGGGAGATGGGAGGTTTCTAGATACCCCAGCTGTAGGATGGCAGTGCCCAGGAGCACACGGCACCTGGAGGAACCAGGATGTGGAGCCCTCACCAAGACACCTGCTCCTGGGTTCCTGCCTCGGCCAATGCTAACACGTAACACAGTTCTGTGATTGCGAGGACTCAGCCACACAAATGCCGACAAGCAGCCACCCCAGGTTTTCATGGGTCTTGGCTCCCGCTGAGCCCGCGACAAAGCTACAACTTCCTACAGTCCACGTGGCCTGACTCCGTTCACGTCTCGGCCTGAGGGTGGTGGGGGCATTCTGGCAGCGGAAGGGGACGGGGGCATCGGAGCACAGGCTCTGGCTGGGTCATTTTTCGGGGTGCCTGTATTCTTTCGAACATCCCCTCCTCCAAAAAGACAACAACCTCTGCCCTTCAAGACTTCCCTCTCGTTGCAGTCAGTATCTTCTCCGGTAAGTGTTGTGAAGTTTCTGTTTGTTTGTGGAAACAAAAAATACAGAAAAAGTCAAAGAAGGACAATTGCCACTATGCTTCCCGGTGGGAGTCCCACGCTGTCAGGGTTTTGCACAAGCTTTCCTGTGCTTCCATCTCCGTCCTCCTGTCTCCACCATCTCTCTCCGTCTCCACCCGTCATCTCGCCCCCTTTCTCTCCATCATCTCTATTTCTACCGCACCTCTCTTCCCCCTCCCCCCACGTACTTGTAAAAAGCAAGTTGCCATGACTGAGGTGCCCCCAGCCTGCACCCCATTCTGAAGCCCCCTTTTGGCCCCGAAGGAGACCACTGTTCTCAGAGAGGTATATATCCTTTCCATCTCTTAAACGTGTTTTTCTAGATAGCTTTTGATGCATAGAAATGTAGAGTCTGTTTGTTGGGGGGGGGGGGCGGTTGTTTGCCTGAGCGGGGTCAGCTGCACACATCAATTCCATCTACAGCGGCCCCTGGGACGTGTGCACGCTGGGTGCTCAGGTACCGTCTGTCCCATTTGGCCTCGTCTCCATAAGTGCAGTAGACTCGTCCAGTCCCCATTAGTGGCCATTTAGGTTGTCTCGAGTTTTTTGCAAAGCCTGTGGTGATGAGACGCGTCTTGGCTTCTGCCGGGCTGGCTAAGCTCTTTGTCCTATTTCCTGTCTCCTGATTCCTGGTCCACCCCCTCTCCATCTGGGTGGGTGGAGGCCCTTGGGAGCCCGCCTGTTGGCCCTGCTCAGGAGTTTACAGAGAGCTGATACATGGCCTGGGGCCTTTTTGTCTCGAGGGCCCTGATAACCTGGGCCCAGTGTTGTGCCCAAGCTTCCCCTTCTCCATCCCGTGGCCTCTTCCCTGACTGTGTGTTGGGGGTGGCAGAGGGGCAGGGTCGGATGAATACGGACCACAGAGCATCCTGTCCTGGCTTTGCTCAACATTTTTCACAGGGTGGAGAGTTGGGGTCCTACCTGCCTCAGAGAACCCCGTCTGGACAGCTCAGAGCATCTTGGGGGTCAGGAGAGCCTTGAAAGAGCCTCATGTCTTCTCCTCCTGTGGGTGGTGGATTTGGGGGCTGAAATGGGGTAGATCTCATTTTATGGAGCAGGACACTGAGGCCAAGGTCATGTGCCTCACAGGGCCACGACTGCTTCACAGCCGGGGAATGGCTATGTTCATTCTTTCATTCAACCCATGTTTGCTGGGCACCCAGGCATGTTCATACATTCCAGGCTTTTAGATAGAACCTTCAAGCTCCCGCTGAGCTGCACATCATTATCTCCATTCTACACATGAGAAGTCCAGGCTCAGAGAAGTGGAGTGGCCAGCCCGTGGTCACACAGCAAGGCAGAGCAGGAGCTGTGTTTGAGCTCCAGACCTCGTGCTCGACCCACGCAGGGCCCTGCCTCCAGACTGGGGACGGCTCGCAGCCACCTCCCACCCAGTGCCCTCCACCCACCGGCCACCTTCCCAGGGGCTCACATTTCAGCAGAGGACAGAGCACACAATGCATGAGCAAGCAAAGAGACCATTCCAGATTGGGCCACCTCCTCCACGGACAGCCGGGTGGTCAGGAGGGGCCCCTCGTGGGAGGTGATGTGGGGCTGAGAGCAGATTGCAGGCGGCCCCGTGAGGCCGGTGGGCAGGGCACCCATCCAGGCAGAGAGAATGGTCAAGCCCCCAGGGCACAACAGGCTTGCTGACGGAGAAGAAAAGGCCACCGTGGCTGGGGCACACTGTGTGCCCTGTGGGAGGGGTACAGGACGTGAGGTGGAGAAGCGGGCAGTGGCCAATACCCCCGTCCCCCCAGGTCCAACAGGACCCAGCCACAAACCCCACACCCCCCGCTGGCCCAACCCCCTCTTCTTTCCCTCCTGTCTCCCGGCCTGGCCTCTCTCCTGGGCTCCTGCCCGTTGGGCTCCTGCCCGTTTGCCTCCTGGGTGTCTCCGCCCTCCTCAGGCCCCCGTCTGGCCCCAAACAGAACCCGACCCCCTCCCCCGTGTCCCCACAAGGTCACCACCTCTTCGTGGGGCCTGCCCCAGCCGAGCACAGACCCTGTCAGTCCTCAGTGGCGGAGAGGAGTGGCGGGGCCCCTCCGTGTTCCAGGGGCTCACGAGCCTGCTGTCCTGCCTCCAGGTCTTCGCTCTGCCCTCCTGCACTCCTAGAAATCCCTTCTTCCTCCCCCACCCCACGCCACCTCCTCCAGGAAGCCTTCCCAGACCCTCCTGCCCACAGGCCCAGCCAGCCGGCTCTTTGGTCTCCCAGGTGCCGCTGCTGCAAGCGGGTTCCATATCCTCAGTCCTGCTGCTGGGCCCTGTGCACCTGCCCACCGGCCCACCTGAGGGCGGCGCTGAGTTCCTGGCTGCCCGGGACAGGTGCCCATCTACCCGCTAAGAGCACGGCATTCAGTTTAATCCAGTTAAGCCCCACAGTGTCCTGGGCTCCTTCCTCAGGCTGGGGCAGAGTAAAACCAGGTCTTCCCATGTCCCTCTTCACTGTTTGCCCGGCCCTGGGCAAGTGGCCCCCCGAGCTCAGCAATCCTCACCAGGGAACTGCTTCGGTTTCCTTCTGAAGGCGTTTCTGGACTCGAGCCAAGGATGAACAGCCAGCCTCACATGGTCCCCACCCGTCGGGGTGATGCATCTGTAACAGGTGCACAGGATGGACCACGAGTGGACCCCCTGCCAGGAGTCCCAGGCTGCCCGGGGACACAAGGCACATTCCCTGGCCCAAGGGCCAACTGGCCATTCAGAGAGCACCTACTGTGTGCAGGGCAGCGGAATAAGCCCTTGTCTTGGATCCCCTCATCTGAGCCTCACGCGAGGAGCGTGAAGACGCCTCAGGCAAGGAGCCCAGGAAGCATCTCAGCCAGGACTTGACCCAGGACGAGGCCTCCTGCAGTGGGCTTGTCCATCTGACCTCCGTGGACGGAGCATCTCGGATGGGGAGCCACGGACGGATGGTCACACGGCCCGGGAAGGCGTTTTCTGGTGCCCGAGCAAAGGGCTTTGGCCGTCTGCTGCCAGCAATCCTGCTCCGAGGCCCCAGCCCCTGCCCTGGTGGCCACCTGGGCCTGTGTTCCGTATGGAGCCGTGAGCCTCGGGCAGCCGATGACGTGTAGCACTAACTCCCGCCACCCACGGCATGCCCGCCCCGACTGCCCCGCAGGAGGCCACGGACGGCAGCCCGGACACGGGGTCCCTGGGGCCAGATGCTGCAGGGGGACCCTGTGCCTGGGGAGGAGGCTTGGGCCTGGAGTTTCAGGTCCCTGAGAAGCTCCCCGGCCCCCAGGCCAGCTGATGTAACCCCCTTGCCCCGGCCAGGAGACGAGGCAGCCGGTTCCCTCCCTGACTTAGCCAGCGAAACGGCCTTCTCACAGCGCCTTCTGATGCCAAGTGCGTGGTTCCCACCCCAGCCAGTTCCCCGCTCCGGCCCTGGCTGGGTGTCCTGCAGGTCAACTTAGCTCTGACGTGAACTACCGGGAGCTAGGTCAAGGGCTCAGTCCCATAAAACGACCACCACTGCACACACTCTGCAAGTCCTGGCCGCCTGTACTTCTGACCAGCCAGCTACAAACTGGGGTTCCCATGACCCCCTCCCTCAGGTCCCAGAGCAGCTCACAGAACCCAGGAAGATGCTGCTTATGTTTACCGGCTTATCATAGGAGATATTACAAAGGGTACAGATGAATGGCCAAATCAAGAGGTGCACAGGGGAGGTCTGGAAGGGTCCGGGGCTGTCCCCTGAAGCTGGGGTGACCCCCTCCAGCACGTGGATGTGTTCACCAAACAGGAAGCTCTCTGGAGCCTAGAGTTCAGGGAGTTTTTTTTTTTTTAATTTTTTTTTCAACGTTTATTTATTTTTGGGACAGAGAGAGACAGAGCATGAACGGGCGAGGGGCAGAGAGAGAGGGAGACACAGAATCGGAAACAGGCTCCAGGCTCTGAGCCATCAGCCCAGAGCCCGATGCGGGGCTCCAACTCACGGACCACGAGATCGTGACCTGGCTGAAGTCGGACGCTTAACCGACTGTGCCACCCAGGCGCCCCTGGAGTTCAGGGAGTTTTGCAGCGACTTCATCTCACGGGAACAATGGGTCCTTAACTCAAGCTCCAGCCCCTCTCTGCCACCACCCACCTGATGGAGGGGGTGGGCCCGAAAGTTCCAAGCTTTTAGTCATTCTGGGTCTTTCTGGTGACCACCTCTCATTAGAACAAAAACACGCCTATCACCCAGGGAATCCAAGGGACGTAGGAGGCCTGTGTCAGGAAGTGGGGGCAGCAGTGGGATATCATTGCTATGCCACACCCAGCCCGTCTCAGAAAATGGCCTTGGGCAAGCCCCCACTCCCCATCCCTGCCTCCAAGATTCTGGGGAACTTCCAGTGCCCCGGGGACAACGGGGAAGCATTGGCTGCCGATCTGGTAGTGCCCGGCAGGTGGGCAGCAGGAACCAACTCCGGGGGATGGAGTATACGCGCAGGCTGGGGGCCCCGAGGCAGGCGCTCTCTTGCTACTGTGTTCCATCACCTGCCCTTTCCCTTCCCTTTGACCCTCACTCTCCACAGGGCTGGGGGTGGGGGTGGGGGCTCCTCCTAGACGTGCTGCTTGGGCTGATTCCTGTCTCAGGGCTTGCTGTGGGGACTCAGACACGGACCCTTCCTAGGTCGGCCTCTGCTGAAAAGCTGAGGCTTCCTCCTGCCTGGGGGATTGGAGGCGGGGGTAGGGGTGGGGCTGCTCAGAGCAGAGCTCAGTGAGAGACGTGTCCCGTGAGGGTGGACGCTGAGGAGCCGGGCGCGGGCCACCACGGTCCCCACGGAAGCTTCGCGCGATCTCAGTCAGGTGCCCCTCCCTTGGGCGGCACGAGCCAGCAGGGCAAAGCTGGGCTCTGGCCCCACTCACCCTCCCGTGGGAGCCGCTAAGCAGCCTGACCTCAGGGCCAGGGCCTGGACGCACATCCTCAGAGTGAAGTGTGGGGGAAGGCGGCCCCTCCTGGCTGTCTCCTGGGTGCCAAGGGCTGCAGCAGCAGGGAGGACCCCTGTGGGGTTCTCATCCCACTCGGCCATCTCCTGCCATGTGCTCCAGGCACGTGGAGGCTCAGTTCCCCGCCTTCCCCCCCCCCCCCACCCCGTGAGGGGGATGGTGCCCCTGGGCCCAGGGTAGTTGGGAATGCACAACAGGGCCACATGTCCCAGCCATACTTGGCACAGGGGGGCACTGACCGGATGACCTCTTATGAGGTGGGGCCTGTAAAGTTCTCCCCACCCCGAACCCGCAGCTTTGACTGGGACCAGGGGGCTCTAGACCCCCTCAAAGAGCACCCACCTCTCAAGTCACAGGGTCCCCCTGGGTCAACGCACCCAGGCCTTCCTCCTGGATAGGTGATGGGTGACCATCCTTCCTCCTCTGTCCCTGAGGGTGAGTCAATGCCATACCCGCTGTCTGGGTGGCTTCGTGGAAATGGGGTGGCCCCGGAGTCCCACCCAGAGAGCGATGTGTGGCAGACAAAAAGCAAAGCTGGTGGGGCAGAAGTGGGGCGCTGGGGCCCGCCAGGCAGGGAGGGCTGCAGGTGGCAGGGGGCGGGTGGCCCCGAGGGAGAGAGGAAGAGGGGAGTCCTAGGGGAGAGCCGCCCCCACCAGCCAAGGGCTGCCGTGGCCTCAGCAGGGCTTGTTCCCTGGGGCCAGGGACGCCCAGCCCAACCTATGCCCGCTGTCACTCCCGAACGTCCTCCGAGGGAGTGGAAGGGGAGAAAGGAGAGGATGTGGTGTGGATCCCATGAGAGAAAGTGGGGGGCCGAGACGGCCAGAGCTGGGGAGAGGGGCCCGAGTCAGTGCTGTGACAGGGGCCGGGGACCCAGGCCCAAGGAGTGCATGCACAGGGCAGGGCTGGGGTTGCAGAGACGGACAGACATAGACCCGACCGCGTGGGCCACCAGCCATGTGTGACATGGGGATTTCTGTTCCGTGTCCCTACCGGAGCTGGGGGCTGACAGGCTGGGTGGGTGGCCCCCCGACCACACTGGACGAGGAGATGCGTGGATACAGGCGGAGCAGCAGAGAAGCAAGGCGGGCCTTTTATTGGAGAACTTGTCACAGACACACAGACACACAGGCCCGGCCGGGGAATGGCCCCGGGCCCCCCGACATCGGCCTGCTGGGGGCAGACTCCCTCCAAGCCGTCTCTCCTGCCGGGGCTGCCTCAGGGGGGTCCCTGCCTCACGTGTGCCGTCTTTTTCCCCTGGCTGGGTTGTGATCCCCAGGTCCTGGGAGCAGGTGCAGGGACCCCGGGGCCCGGGCCGGGTGGGCGCTGCGCTCTGGGGTTTGGTTAATGCCAGGCTCCAGCAGAGGGTCCTGCTGGCCAGTCCAGGAAGGGGTGAGGCTGCCGTGTCTGGGGCGCAGGAGAGAGGGGAGGAAGAGCAGGGGCCGAGACCGGGGCCGGGTGGAGGGAAGGCAGGGGCCAGGCCGGGCCAGCTGCGCCCACAGGAACAGGGACCCCGAGGGGGCGGGAGGGGCTCAGGCCTGTGCGTCCAGGGCCCGCACGTGCACGCTGGGCAGGCAGAACCAGGATGGCGGCAGCTCCTTGCTCGCACTGTCCTGGTGGAAGTGGATGTGGAGGAAGAAGTCACCCGTGTACAGGAAGAGCAGGGCTCCGAGGCAGGCCGACTGGCCTGAGGGCTGCACCTGTGGGGAAGAGGGAGCGATGTCAGCCCAGAGCAGCACAACCCCCAATGCCACCAGGACACCCTTGAACCTGCCTGGATGTGGGGGCAATGGGGTGGGGGGGAGGGCCCCTCCCCAAGGGCTTTCCTGCTGTGCTCCCCCAAGCAGGTGGCTGTCCCTCTCTGAGCTCTAGCTTCTGGCTTTGGAAGGAGCATAGCACTTCCCTCCCTGGACCATCCAGGGGTGCTGGCAGGGTGGGGAGTGGCTGGGGGGAGGTGTCGTTTCAGTGGCGTGAGGGCTGCTCTCAGTGGACTTCCCCAGTTCTCCTGGGCCGCAGGCTGCCGTGAAGTGGGGGGCGCTGACCGAGAGGGGCAGGGGCCGGGGATGGCGGCAGTAAGGCCCCAGGTCTCGCCATCCTGGTTCACGGCCAGGACTCAGTACACAGAGAAGTGAGCTACGTGAGGCCCACGGTGAGTCAGGGAAGTCCCCGTCCCCACCAGGGGAAGGCAGGGGGCACTGGGACAGTGGCCGTGGGGGCCGCTCTGGGGCTCACAGACCGCCACGCACCGCGTCAAGGTAGAAAGTGCTGGAGCCCACGAAGGAGACGGCGTCATGCAGGTCGTAGTTGTGCACGCCATTCTGGTGGTCCTGGAAGGGGGACACGGTGAGGGCGAAGGGCCCCACGCTGCGTGGGCTCTGGTTGGTCAGCCGCACCTCCAGACGCACAGGGTCGCCCACCCGGCAGGCTGCAGCCTCACAGTCACATGGCTGTCCGTCCACCAGCACATCTGCAAGGGTCACAGGACACGAGAATGTCAAGGGCACCGCCCAGCTGGCCTCGCCAGCCAGCCATCCATCCATCCGCCCATCCATCCGCCCGCCCGTCCGTCCGTCCATCCATCCATCCATCCATCCATCCATCCATCCATCCACCCCCTCACTTGTTCCCCCACGAACGCAGCCAACCCCTCCGTGTAGGCTGAGTTCTGGGACACAGACATGTGGCCCGGTCCTTGCCGTCCTGATGTGCAGGCTGGAGGAGACAGGTGTGGGCACCAGATCTGTAACCCAGAGGGTGTGTGCCATGCTGGAGGGGCCCCGGGTCATTTAGGGGTCTCCCAGATGCTCCTGCCTGAAAGGGCTGAACCGAGATGGCAGCCCATGGGGGCTCCTGCAGGTGAGAGAGACTCAGAACCCCAGGGCAAGACTGTGGCAGGGGTGGCACATGGTGTTTGTAAGATGAACAGCCAGTAGGCACCTGGCTGGGCCTCTGCCACACACACTTGTTGATTCACACGCAGAAGGGCCTGCCCAGCTTCCCCCAGACACCCCAGAGGTGACAGGATGCCAGCTGGGGAAAGGTCTGGAACCCAAGGAGCAGAGCAGGGATTGGGGGGCAGAGGTGCAGGGGAGAGGGGGGTGGGGGCCGGTGGACTGGAAAGTGCCATGCTGGGACCCCCAGCCCCCCGGAGCCCCAGCACATCCCAGTGGGATGATGGGAGGGGCGGTCTGGGGGACCTGCCTGGAGGCAGGGGTTGGGGGCACAGGCTGGGATCTGAGCAGGAGACGTTCTCAGGACAGGCAGATAAGGGGAGAACAGACCCCGAGGAGAACCCCTGTGAAGACGAGGCAGAGACTGGGGGCCGCAGCACGAGAAGCTGCAAGACGCAGGAAGGAGCCTTCCCCGGGGCCTCTGAAGCGGAGCACAGCCCCGCGGCACCGTGACTTTGGCCTTCCGGCCTCCAGACCCTGCTGCGTGGAGCCCACAGGTGGTAACTTCTCACGGTGGCCCTAGACGCCGACACGGCGGGTCAGGAGGTCGTGGGGGTCAGGGAGGGGGTCCTAAGGCTGCATCGGGACCTTGCATCTCCCGGTACCGGTGCGGCTGCCAGCCCGCCTCACCGACCTCTCCCTGTCACGTCCACGGGCCCATGGAGGAGTGACGTGACCGCGACCTGCAGGTGTGCACGTCCTCACGTGTGAGGACTGCTTGGAGCCACAGAAGCGCTCCCGCCCACCCCGCCATGTAATGATTCCTCTCGTGTTCATGAGCGTGACCCCGTTATCGCCACTTCCCACTGCGGGGGCCGGCTGGGGTCGACAGGTGGGCGTGGCAAAGACCCTCCTGCCCGGCAGCCGGGGGGCCCAGGCATCCACACGAGGCTGATTCCTCACTCAGGGTCCTGGAGGCGCAGGCTTGGGGGAAGGTCAGGGTGGCCTGCCCTCGAATGGAGGGGGGGGGAGATCTTCCCTCCAGGGCGAGTGTGGTCCTCAGGGAGCGTGTGCATCTGTGGAGCTGACCCTGCGTGGCCAAGCCAGGGCTCGGGGTACGTGAGCGTGTGTGTGTGTGTGTGTGTGTGTGTGTGTGCGCGCACGTGTGAGTAAGAGCATGCAAGTTATGGGTGGGAGTGTGTAAGTACTGCGTGGGGGGAGCATGCATGTGTGTGTGTGGGAGTGCAAGTGGGCATGCGAGTGACAGTGTGGGTGTGCGTATGAGTGTGCATGAGTGGGAGTATGCGTATGAGAGCGTGGGTGTGGGTGGGGTGAGTGTGCGTGAGGGGCAGCGTGCGTGTGAGTGTGGACAGAGAGGGGGAGCGCCCGGACGGGCTCCGTGGGCAGCTGGGTGGGGGGAGGGAGCTGCGGGTCCAGAACCCCCTACATTTCCCACCAAGTCCGTTCTTCCAGCGTAGCCTTCTGAGATGAAGTGCCCCCCACATCCTTTGTTTCTTGAGAATCACAAGCTTTTACGACACGTTACGGAAAACTTGGGAAGTTCATAGAAACAGAACTCATTTTCTGATAAGCCCCCATAATCCCAGCCCTTCCCCCAGCCACACTCAGCGTCACGGTGCCGACTTCCTTGTGTCTTCAGTACCGTGGCCCGGTAGCTGCTCTCTGGGACCATGGAAGATAAGCGTGTTCCACATGTTGATGTTTCTGTGAGCACATTTTCAAAGCCTGCAGGGGATTCCATTAAAGCAATAAACTAACCTACCCACCCAGCCCCATGCAGGCCGTGTCCACTTTTTCGGTATATAAATATCCCCGATGTACACATTTTTATACTGAGCTCTGTCTGGATTCCTGCCTCACGTTCCTGGGATACAGTGTCGGGCGTGGACACGAGTGAAAATGTCTCTGAGAGTGTGGGTGTGGGGCGCCAGTGGAGACTGACCTCCAGGAAGCCCCAGGGCCCGCCCCTTGCCCACCCCACATCTCCAGGAGGAGAACCCACTCCCTGCCGCCCGCCCCAGATCACTGGATAACATTCACTCGCTCTAATGTTCGCCACCCGCCCCACAAATCCCGCTAGCATCTGCAGCGAAGGTGACAGGAGCAGAGAAATGCACAAGTCCCAGCCTTCAGAAAGTTCTCAGTCCAGACAGGCAGGCCACGAGCTGGGCCACGCTGAGCCACACAGCCAGGTGTGCAATGGTGGGCGGGGGGGGGGGGGGCGACTGCTACACGGCCCGGAGGACAGGCTGTCACCAAGTGCAGGCACAGGCCAGCCCGGTAACCCTAACGTCTGCTCAACACTGAACTGGACGTGACCCGGCACCACCTAAACCTCTCGAATCAAATGGGGAAAATGGAGGGAGCAGGTGTCAGGGCGCCTCGGTTGGTGGTTCCATTAAGGGAAAGACACGATTATGTGCAAATCAGTGAAGGGTGGCTGGCTCATTACATCTCTGCTCTTTTTTTCCTTGCAGAGAATTGTGTGGGTTGCGGGCTTGCTAGGGCAGCTGAGGACTGGCCTCTGGCTCATCTGCAGAGTGGCCCCCAGCCTGCCTGTGGGTGCTGTTAACCCTTCCCTGGCCTCCAGCTCTGTCTGCCTTCCGCCCCCCACCCTGGCAGGGGACAGGGGAGACAAGGCTCCGCACGCAGCTACTGGTGGTGACCTTCCCTCAGCACTCTCCAGAAGGAGCAGGGACTTGTGGCCAGGCCAGGGCAGCAGGGGTGGGGGACGGGCCCCTGGCTAAGCAGCAGACTGGGCTGGGGTGTCAACTTTGCCTTGACCCTTCATCCTGGGAGAGGCCTCTGCCCACCTGAGTGTCCTTCACCTCATCTGCAAAGCTGGGATACTGATCCTGGCCTCAGAGGCCTGGGGTAGGGCTGAGGACCAGAGAGAGAACAGAAGACCCAGCCAGGCCTTCCCTGCCCTGGTCTGAGGTGAGCAGTCCCTGCTGGGCCCCCAGATCTTTGGCTCTTACTCGTAGATGTGACTGTTGGGCCCCTGGGAAACAGGCTGTGGCCCTCCAGAGGGGCAGGACCCACCTGTCTTGCCACCTGCTGGGTCTTCCCTCATAGGGTGACAACTGTCCCTGTCATCCTGGCCTGAGGGCTGTGTCCTCCCTCACAGGGTGACAACTGTCCCCACCATCCTGGCCTGAGTGCTGGGAGTCCTGGACCCAGAAAACCCCTGGTACCAGGCAAACTGGGAGCGCAGGGCATGCCCCCCCAGACCTGGCACCCATAATGACTGCCAGGGTCAAATCAGGGAACTTCTGCGCTCAGAAAGCAGCTGTTTCCTTCCTTTCTGCAGTCCAGTATCTCAGATCCGGGCACCAAACCTTCCCAGGTCACTGGGAGGACACAGCGGGGCAGAGCAGAGGGCTGTAGTTCCCTGAGAGAAGGACAGGCTTCCTGAATCGAGAAGGGTGGTGAGGCCGGTCTCCCCTGGGACCCGGGGGTCGGAGGTCGAGGGCTATTTCAGAAACCTGCTGAAGATAAGCCCAAAGATGCTGGGGACGTGGCAGATGCTGGCTGTGCTCAGGTGGGGTCTGTAACCCCACTGGCACTGCTTCCCCAGCACACGCCGGGCTCTGGCTCTGAACCGGGCCAGCTGTGTCCCGTCCTGGGAGGAGGGCCCTTCTGGGCACAGCGGGCAGAGGCAGCCGGGACCAGAGGAGAAGACTGAGCTTTCCGCCAGTGGTTCACGGGACTCACCGGGAAGGGGATGGGGTTGGATAACTAAATACTTCTCAAAGGCGAGCTGTTCTGGAGTCATTTCTAACGTGCCGGGGAGGGGACGAAGACCACCCAGTCACCACGGGCCTGTGGCACATGCTGGGCTCAGCTCCAGCTTCTCGGTTCGAGTCGTCTGCAGAGGCCCTTGTGAAGGCCTCCCCGCCAGGTCAGCCCGCTGCCCTCACACGGGGAAGGCGGGTGCAATGTCTACCCGTTCACGGCAAGACTGGGACCTTGAGAGCCTGGGACCGCGGCAAGACTGCGACAAGGAGCTTCCGCTCTGTGTGCACAGCGGACCGGCCAGCCGGCCCCCTCAGGTGGGCGGGGACAGCAGGTGTGTGATGTGTCCCACGCAGGCGGCACGTCCCCACTCGAGTGTCCCCCACGACGACCACCATGGTGCCTTTCTATGGCGTGCGGGGTGGGCTCATCTGGGGTCGGTGTGAGTGGGGCCAGTTTCCCCCCTTGACCTCCAGGGCCACCTGCCCCACTTCCCCCCACACTGGTGGGGATACCCCCCACGTCCCTCTGCAGGCGGGGTGGGGTGATCCTGCCGTCCACCTCTGCACCCGCCACTGCCTGCCTTCTCTGAGCCTCGGCTTCTGCTCTTTTAGATGGGACAGCAGAACACGTTTCGGGGGCTTTTGTGAGAATCGGGTGTGTGTGAGCGGAGCTGGGGGTGCACGGTGGCCTCAGGGCTGGTCTGACTGGTGCTGTTACCACTGTGACTGGCACCCACGCTGGGGGTACAGGTCGGGCCCGTGGGGCTGTCCCACCAATGCAGACTCCCCAGCACCCTCCTTCACCCAGAGGACTGGGTGCCGCTGGGGAGCGGGGCCTTGGCAGCGAGGGGCTAGGAGCCAGCGACAGAAGGGACAGACGCGCAGCCTGTGAGGCCACATGGCCGGGACCCAGAACGTCCCAGCCTCAGGGAAGCGGAGCCCTGGGAGGGGCCAGCCCACGAGGCGCCCACCTGCCCCCCAACCCCGTGCCAGCGACAGGTGCCCAGCAGCTGCGCACGGGGCACTCCCACCTGGGAGCAGAGAGCAGGACAGACGGGTCTCCGGCTTTGGAGGGTCCCACCTTCCAGAACCCTGAGTCTGCTTTGCTGCCACAGGGATGGTGTGGAGACAGAATAACGCCCCTCTAAAGATGTCCACATCATAATCCCTGGGACCTGTGGAATATGTTCCCTCGCGTGACAAAGGCACTTTGCGGCAGTGATGAGATTAGGGATCCTGAGACGGGGAGATGATCCTGGAGTATTGGGTGGGCCTGATGTCATCACAGGGGCCCCGCCTTGCACCTGATGGTCACACGGAGGCCACTCCACCTCGGCACCCACACCCAGCCCATTGGCACGACCGCTGGTCAGTGGCCACCACTCCCTTCTCCACCCTAGCCCTGGCCAGCTTCCTGGCAGGCCTCCCTGTGTCCACACTTCCTGTTCTACCCTTTTCCACACAACAGTCAAAGGGATGGTGTAAAAATGCCATTCGATCTTGTCACCCCCTTGGTTGACCCTTGGCTGGCCTGTGGCTTCTCTTTATACTCAGAATGAAAGGGAGGTTCGATCAGACCATGGCTACTGACCCTGGCTTCCCAGGCCCTGCGTGGCTCCAGCCAGGGTCCCCCACTTCCTGCTCTAACCACACGACCTCCTTCCTGCCCCTCCAGCACGCCCGGCACGCACCTGCCCTGGGCTTCTGCACCTGCTACCCTTGCCACCTTGGCCCTGTCCTCAGGCCATTTCGGACCACTCAGTGAAAAGTCTTCCTATCCTTTTTCCTCTTCACGACCCCTCCGTCACCCTCGACATCTTATCTCTTGTTTACCCATTTGTTTAATATTAACTGTGTTCCTTCTTCCCTGGACACTCCGGGAGAACTGGCACCTGCTGTGTCCCCAGCACCAGGCCAGGCGGGCACTCGCTGCTTGCTATCTGCGGG
Organism: Prionailurus viverrinus; assembly: GCF_022837055.1. NCBI lineage: Eukaryota > Metazoa > Chordata > Mammalia > Carnivora > Felidae > Prionailurus > Prionailurus viverrinus. Next base: position 79,906,061 of record NC_062578.1, read on the forward strand.
GTGACTGAGAGGCTGGATGAAGGAATGCATGGGTGCGCTTTGGGGCTGCCACGCCCTGCCCCCTTGAGGCCCCCAGTCACTCGTCCGTAACTTGTGACTCAGGGCGACTGGGCCACGTCCCTGAAGTGCCCTGTGGGGAGGATGTTCAGATCAACCTGCCACTTCCTGGCTCCGGGCCCCTGACTTGTCCACCAAGCTTTCGTGGAGGACATTATTCATGCAGGAGAATCTCATGTTGTAAGAATTCTCCTGGGAGCAGATTAGTCTCTTCCCTCAAAGCAGTAAATCGGGTCCACCTTCTCCCTCCGCCCCCGGCCCTGCTTCTCCTTCACTTTTAATACCAGCCAGAGTCACGGACTTAATTTTGTCTGGCCCAGAATTCTTCCCAAAACCGCTGCCACGTTTATGCTACAGCACGTCCCCAGGCTCTGGAAGAAGCACAGGCTATAAATAGAAGCAGGGATGAGGGAAGGGCCCCGGGGGGCCCACTCTGGAGAGGCGCGAGGAGGAAGAAGCTGCCGGTGCCAGCCTGCTCTTTGGCCGAGGGCAGCCACCGTTGGGTGGGGGTTGAGGTGCGGAGCGAGCCACGAGATGGGGGAGAGGTGAGCACCCCGGGTGGGGGTAGGACCCCAGGTGTTGCCCCCACCTGCTGGTGTCTTACTCGGGGCCAAGCCCTCGAATGGCAACCTCCTGTCCCTACTGGAGGGCACACAGAGCGGTGTGACTATTGCTAAGGGACCCTGAGGTGCAGGAAGCTGATGCAGCTGCCAGGGCCTGGGCCCAACGGCCTGGCCCCTGGAGAGCTTGCTGTAGGCCAGTGAGGTAAGCAGGGGCTGCCCCCAAGTTCCCAGGGGAGACCGCCTGGACGGGGGGCCCGTCATCCAGGTCTCGGAATTGGCATGAGAGACCGGGGTCCCGCTTCTGGGACAGGTCTCTGCCCTCCAGCGTCAGTTTCCTATCTCTCCCCAGGAGGGGCCGGAGCAGCTCTGCTTGGCCACGAAGGCTCCCGGGAGGCAGACACGGGGCTAGTTTAGGTCCCTGCCTGGGTTCCTGTCAAACGCTGACTCTGCTGAGCTCTGCTCCAGTTCGCAAGCGGTGCCAGGAAGGAGCAACCTGTTCCTGGTGCCTTGGAGATGCGGAGGTACGGTCCTGGGGATGCACCAATCTACTGCGTGCATTTCACCCCAGAAGTTTCCATGATCCGAAGAAGCCCAGAGAAGGTGGAAAGCGCAGTGGAAGGGGCTTGTCCCGACTCGGCCCCTGCAGCCAGGCCTCCGGTACGCCTGGCACTGGCTTCCCTGCTCTTGTTGGTTCCTCGAGCACCCGCTGTATCCTAGCTCCTGCTCGAAGGCTCCACGGTGTTGTCTCATTCAGTGCCCGGAACAACCCGCCGGGCCGGCACCCTCACTGGTGCGGACAGTCTCGGGAGCTGGCCCTGCTGCGTGGTGGGCCGGGCCGAGCTCCCCCTGCACCCCTGCACTCCAGAGCTTTACTGAAATAGACTTCACAGACCCCACGGCTCTTCCATTTACAGGGGACAATTCAATGTTGTTAGTACATTTCCAGAGCTGTGCAGCCATCACCACAGACGATTTGAGGATGTTCTCATCGCTGCAAGAAGAACCTCCATTCCCTTAGCCTCACCCCTCCTCCCCGTTCCCCCAGCCCTGAATGACCACCAACCGACGTCCTGGCTCTTCTGGACTTCACCAGGAGGAGAATCATGCATATGTGGTCTCTGTGTCTGCCTGGTTTCACTCAGCATCCTGCCGTCAAGGGTCATCCTTCCTACCACAGGACAGGGCTCCCATGTGGACATACCACACCTTGTTCATCCGTCTGTCCATCCGTCACCAACATTTGGGTTGTGTCCACTGACGTCTGTCAGGAGCAGCGGTACCGTGGACTCCCGTGGGCACGGTCTGCGTGGATGCGGGTCTTTGTCACCCCAGGGCACATACCTCGGAGTCGAGTCACCGGGTCACATGGGGACTATATTTAACCCGAGGAGCCAGCAGGCTGCTTTCCACAGCAGTGGGACTGTTTCACACTCCCACCCGCAGTGCACGGGGTTCTGGTTTCTGCATAGCCTCCCAACACCTGCTGTTGTGGCCTTTCTGGTTCCAGCCACCTTAGTGGGGATGAAGGAACATTTCCCGATGGTTTCCTGGGTATTTCTGGTTTGGCCACGTCTGGTCATGCCGCAGCGGCCCTTGCTGCCCCACGGGGTGGGTGGGTGTTCCGAAGGGCTCTTTTGTGAAGTCGTTACTCACCCTGCATAGCTGTGAGAACCTTCTGGAATCCCAAGCCCTTAGCTCCCACTCCTCCCGGAGCCCAGGACCAGACCCTGGGACAAGCAGGGACCGAGAGTGTGGCTGCAGGCGAGGGACAGGTTGGAAGCGGGGGTCACAGAATTGCAGGGGGGCCTCCGCGAGGAGAATGATCCCAAGGATGTGCAGGTCAGAGGTAGGCAGGCAGGCAGTCAGGCTCGGCTGCGAGGCCCACGGTTGTCTGTCCAGTCTGCTCTGTGCAGAGAGGCTGTGTGAGGGGTCACGGGCAGGGGCGTGCTCCTGGCCAATCAGGAGACATCTGCTAACCAGCTGTGAACAGCCCTGGGGGGTTCCGACCCACAGCAGACTTTTCAAAAGAGAACTTCCTGGCTGTGCTGTGTCCCAAGTGTCTGGCTTTCTGGGTCTGGGGTGGCGCTGAGCATATAATGGCGATGTGCCCGCATCCACAGTCTCACCCAGAGCGGGCAGCACAGAGGAGCAGGGAGGGCAGGAGAGGAAGCCGGGGTGGGACCTCCTGAAATACCAGTCTGCCCCAAGATCATGTGCAAATCACCTTCAGGGGTAAAAAGGGTGGACCTGCTGCTCAACTGGTGTATGTGACAACCGGCTCATTTCTCCTTTAGGACCAGGCTCCCACGGCCAGCTGAGCTCAAACTCCTAGCAAGGACGCCCTCCCCGCCCTCCCCCCACAACTCGCCTCTCCCTGCCTTTGCTGACGGTAAGAGATGGGATGGCCAAGTAGACTTTAGGCACAGGTGTCTAATTTGGGATAAAGAAAAATTCAAGGACGTAAGAACAAAGCCATAGACACCAATTAGGTGAAGACCCAAGAACAGCTGAGGTGTCTCAGGTTTTGGAAGTTAAAGCAGACACGAAACTTCAACTTCACAGGACACACGTTTTTCTTGTCCACATAAATTTGGGGTGGGCCTAAATTTTACAGTCACATTTGATTCAGGTGAGGCGTGGCTCAGGCATTAATTGAGAAGCTTTGTCACTCTTTAAATGAAGTGGAAGAACTTCAAGTGGACAGACAAGCGAATCCTGGGATAGGAGGAGAGGTAAGGTGAGGCCCCGGGTTGCACCCTCCTCCCTGGCAGCAGCTGGGCGGCTGTCCTGGGGCACATCTAGCAGGCAACTCTGCAGTTTCCAAGAATCCAGTAAAAAGTGGAGAATTTTCTCTAATGCCAATGTTCTAGTCAACTGCCATATCTTTCCTCTTTACCAACAAGAGCCAAGTAACTGACCTTTTCTCTTTGGCTGTTAGGAAGCCCAGAGCCAATGGTGTACCAATCTAGACCACCACGTCGGCCCTCAGTGAGCCGTGTTGTAGTCTATACACGTACACACACATGTGTGCACACGCACACACACACACACACACCCTCTCCTACAGGTCTTGACCAATTATGCCAAATATGGTCCCTTTTAGTCAAGGAATTTCCGGTTTAATTTTGCTGCTTTCTTGTATATTGAGAGAGGGTTTAGAAAAGAGGTTAGAAGCATGGACACGCCCAGGAGGGGGGGTGGTGATGGTGTTCGGGACAAGGGTATTGTGCCCAGAAAGGCCGCGCACAGCCTGGGGAGGGGGTGACAGACCACACAGCCCCCTCGCTGTTGCCGCGGCTCTGTGACCCTCCAGCACTGGGGGAAGCGAGTCTTTCCGTCGGGTGTGCTGCTCGGACGGAGCTGGCCGGAGATGGACAGTGGCCGGCAGGAGGAGGGCCGGCTTGTCTGCCCAGAACCACAGTGCTGTTTTCGGAGAGCTCAGCTCCCAGGGTTCCTGCGGGTCACGGGGCTGGAACACAGGCTCTCTCTGCCCCCATCGGCAACTGTCAGGGTGTGCACCAGATGAGGCCGGAGCTTTGCTCTCAATCCACCAAATGGCATGCATTTTTACCAGTTATTGAGGTAGCTAATTAGTTCATAAACCAGAATGCCTCCTCCTCGGCATCCAGGGAGGGAGCCTGTTCAAGGCCCACACGTGTAATTACCCTCAAGTGGAGAACAGCTCCTGAGGAGCCGTTTGGCTCTCTTGGGTAAATAATTTACTTTTACAACTTTTCATTAAAGATTAAAGGGAATTAAATTAAAATTAAGGCGGGTTGGACTGGCAGAGGAGGCCCGTGCCACTCAGAATTCTCTCACCGAGAGGCTCTCCGGCCTCCTGAACCCGGCCGGCCATCAGCACGCCTGGCACAGGGCGTCCAGTGCTGTAGGGGGCTCAGGGGGCGGAGTCCAGGGTAGGGGTGGGGGCGAGCTCTGGCAGGAAGGGAGCGCTGCCCCCAGCAGACAGGTCTCGGGCTGCATCCTGGCGCGGCCCGCGGCTGCCTGTGGACCGCGGCGAACCACCGCCTCGAACACAGGGAGAAACACGCGTCCCCAACACCGCACACCAGTCTGGGGTCCCAGCCGCAGACACCCTCCACAGCCTCCAGGCCGGTGCCCTTAGGCCACACAGGTAGATGGCAGAGCTCAGATGCCAAGTGGAGGGCCAGGTGAGCCCCTTCAGAAGCTGCTTCCTCAGCTGAATGCGGGCACCACGCCCACACCACCTGACACATGGAGTAGAGGAGACACACGCGGGCGAGGGCGGAGCCTGCCCAACAGGAATGGGGGCCTGGGGCAGGGGACTGCAAGGCAGTGGCTCGGAGCACACTGACACGGCTACCTCAGTGGCAGAGGCTGTGAGTAAGGGCAGAGCCCCAGCCCGGGTCCCCCAGGCACCAGAGCCGGTGCATACCCCTCGCCCGAGGGCTCAACGCTCACGGCGGTGCCTGCAGCTGTCTGCGCCCACCCTGCCGTCTGTGCTGGGCTCCTGTTTCCTCTCATTGGCACGCAACCTCCCAGCTCTGCATCTCAAAGCCCTGCTCATACGCCCCCTCCACCAGGGAGCCCTCCCTGCTCTTCCCTCAAGGAACACTTGCTTGAACTTGAGGAGGTTCTGGTGGCAGAGGCCGGCCGGGTATTCACCAAGCCATGCCCTTTCCTCCTGGGCACACAGCAGCGAGTGTGAACACGGGACTGAGTCCTGCTCAGGGCACAGCTGGGGAAATGACACCCCCCAAACCTGGCCCACAAACACATCCGTCCCACAATCCACATCTCCACGGAGAGGACTAGAAGTGGAGAGAGGGGCCACAGAAGGGGCAGAACTGGGGCCCCCCACCGAGCTCCAGAAAGGCCCCCCCAGAACAGCATGAACCCTAAACACAATAAGGTTGGTGTGAGGTCCCTGAAAGCTGCGGCTGTCACAACACCGAGCCGTGACACCCACAGGCCTCCAGCGCTCGCGTGCCCAAGCTCCCGGCACTCGGGAGCATGGCTTGGAGGCCTCGCTGGGTGCACTGCAGCCGGGTCCCCGCTCCTTCCCAGGGGACAGGGAACACACCGGCCGAGGGAGAGGAGCCTCCAGTGAGCCCGCCCCCTTCAACCGCCTGGATTTGGACACGCTGAGACAACCGGAGATCAAAGGGGAGAAAACCACGGAGGACGTGCCTGCTGGCTGGTAGCATTAGGCAAAGACGTCTTTCTGAGAAGAAGGGGAAGGGGAAGGAGAAAGACTCGTTTTTCGGAGAGTGTGAAATGACTCCCCGGTCCCCGAGCAATGTCTGTGCCTTGTCACTCTCTCAGGTTTCATCTTTTCTCGGGCCTTTCTACACAGAGCCAGCCCCGCCACCCGGGGAGCCCTGGCACAGCTCCGCGCTCCTGCACCCAGCCCTGCTCTCACCGCACGACGCCATCCCGGCCTCGGACCCCCTCGCCTGCGGGGCCAGCTCACACGGGGCCTCCACCAGGATCTGCAGGCCTGCCACTGGCCAGGCCCCAAAGCCAGGACTCCGGCCTCCTCGGCTGCCCAGCAGAAGACAGAGGGTTTTCCGGAGAGAAGACATCAAGTGACGTGGGACGCAGGAATGAATGATGCCGACTGCTCCTGCAGAGTAGTCCAGACCAGGGTGAAGGCGGTCTGCTTCTCCCTCCCTGTGGTCGCTCTCCCCCAGCACTCTGAGACCACTTCCACATGTCAACCCCCCACAGCCATATGCAGTGCCCCTCAGAGCCTCCCCTCGCTGACTCCTACTGGCCTCTTCAAAACTCAGCTCAAGCAGCACCTCCTCCTGGAAGACCTCCTACATACCGCACCGGGTCCCACGCCAGCTCCTTGCCATACCGGGAACTGCCCCTACTCAAGAGTTTTCTGTTGACAGACTGCCTTCGGGCGGAGACTAGCTGCTCAAGGGTAGGGGCTCGGGGTTCGTTCACTGAGCTAACTGAAGAATGAACTCAGCCAATCCACCGCTTGTTGCGTGACCGTAGGTAAATCGCTTAACCTCTCTGAGCTTCCCTGTCTGCTTCCTTATCTGCTACATGAGAGGAACGGGCTGGATGATCTCAAAACGGGCTATTACTTTATGGTTCTCATGCCTGGGCTCAGCCCCTCCAAGTGCACGTCCAGACCCCTCTTTCTACTGGGCCAGGGTGGGACGTCTGCTCCCACAGTATACCAGACACTGCCAGGGGCCTCCCCCCACTTCCACACACAGCCCAGGGCCTGACATCTGGCGGGTCAACGTTCATCATGTCGGACAGACTCTTCGAGTGGCAACAGCCCAAGCTTGCCGCAGAACCACAGCGTCCCGGAGCACACACAGTCAGTCGGGAACGACTTGGGCCACCAAAGAACCTTCCGAGCGGCCGGAGAGGCCAAACCGCAGGGGCAGCTGGACAAACAGGGTGCTGGTGAGCCTGCTGCCCTGTGCTTAACTGGGAACAGGGTCAGGGCTGCTCCCGGCCGTGAGAATGGAGAATGGACAGCTCCGTGCCCCAGGGAGTCCATCACTGCCTTTGGTTCACAAGGACACGGTCAGGGGGCAGGGCCCCTCGCCTTCTGCCTTCCCTGGGGCGAGGGCCGGCAGTGCAGGAATGCGTAGGGGGTGGCAGGCCCGAGGAGCTCACGGAGTAGGGGGAGACTGAGCCCTGCATAGACCCAGGGCAGGGCAAGGAGCCCACCAGCCCACAGCCCACCCCAGGACGGTACAGGGGGACGTCAGGGCAGAGACGCCTGAGGGTTAGGCGCCCCAGGTGTCCCAGGGTGGCACGTGGGATGCCTGCTGGACCTGAAGACCCTCGTCGGAAGCGATCCCCCCAGCCTGGGCTTCTCTGACTAGGGCTGAACATCCCAGAGGCCCCAGAGGGCAGGATGTGCATGAGATCCCAGCTCTCCCCGGTGGAGGCATATGCCCTGCAAACGTGTGTGTATTTACCGCATCCCCGAGGCAGGTCTCCCTGGGGCCCTGGCCAGCTCCCATTTGCTGGTCCTCCGTGGCCTCTCGGCCCCCACCACCCCGGCACAGAGACACATGTCCTCAGGCCGCTGCCCCTCTGTGTTGGCTGGGTCCTCTCGGGTGTGCAGAGGAGGAGCCTGGGGCCAGGCAGCACCCCTGCACGCACAACCCCTGGGGCTGAGCTGGGCATAGGCTGAGGGGGCATCCAGGCCGACAGAGTCGGAGAAGGGCCTTGGCAGAACCCACAGCAGGCCTCTGGGCCTCTGCTCTCAGGGAAGACCTCTTGCCTGTCTCCACCGACAGGTGGCTTCTCTGAATGCACGTTCTAGGCCTGGGAGGGCGGGATCTGGGAGTCCTGGGATCTCCCCATGGCCTGAGGGATGTGTCCTGAGGGGCCACTCTGATGGCAGCTGTCCACCAGGTCAGGCAGTACGCTCTTGGGGGGCGCCGTCCTGATGGCGTGAGTGGCTGCTGCGGGTCACAGCTGTCATTGTGCCGCCTCGAGGGGGCACTGATCCCATAGCAAGTGTGGATGACCCCGCCAGGGCAACCTAGCTTCCGACCCGGAGCCTTCCGCACAGCTATCCCTGGAGGAAGGGCTCCCTGGTCCTGTGACCACACAGACAACACACAGCAGCCACAGGTTTGCAGAGAATGCTCAGCAGGAAGGACATGCCCAGAGGGCCCTGCCTGGAGCTGCTGTGGACGAGGACTGACAAGCCTCAGTCTCCTCATCTGTAGGATGGGACGAGAATGCCCACCCGGCAGGGATGCGGGACGACAAAGGGCTGCAGAGAGCAGGGTGCTCTCTGCGTGCAGGCCTACGCAAGCACACTGTCCCGCTCGCAGCATGGGGGTGCTGGAGCTCTGAACGTCCTCCGAACTGCAGCCTGGGTGACCCCGGCTGTCCCCGCCTATCCCTGCTGTGTCCCCATACACTGGGAGCCCCAGAGGCAGGGGCTGAGGGTCGCCCATCTCCTGACCAGCGAGTGCCTGTGAATGAAGGGATGTGTGAGGGGAGGGACGGCGCCTTCCTGTGGCCACCGTTGGCCTCCCCACTCCCAAAGTCCCCCTGCAGTGGCCACCACTACAACACGTTGACTCCCACTCTCTCAAGGCTCCCTGTGCACCTGGCACTGTTCTCAGTCCACTGGACGGATGATCCCACCAAGCCTCACAAGGGCGATAGGACAAAGGAGTCTTACTGTCCCCATTTGACAGATGAGGCACACAGGGGTCAGGTCACCTGCCAGAGCTGAGATTCAATCTGCAGAGCTCACACTCCTTCCTTCTGCGTGCCTTCATCTGTTCCCTGCGGCAGCGGCAGCCAGTGACACAGGCAGGAAAGACTGCCCCGTGGACCCACAGGCACCGAGTGTGACTCCAGCACAGGAGCCAAGAGCCCTCGCCCCTCCACCAGGCAGCTCAGGCAGGGCTCTGTTCGGAGGCTTGCAGAGGCCAAGCAAGAGGGGAGGAGGCCTTTTCAAGGGCAGCGCCGGGGCTGGTCAGCGGGGCTGCAAAGGCCGTCCTGAGGAATAACTGGTCTGCTTCCTGCTAAGCCGACCAATATGCCATTGGGTCCAGCCTGGGGCGCCTGGGTGGCTCAGTCGGTTGTTGAGCATCCGACTTTGGCTCAGGTCATGATCTCGCGGTTTGTGAGTTCGAGCCCCGCGTCGGGCTCTGTGCTGACAGCTCGGAGCCTGGAGCCTGCTTCGGATTCTGTGTCTCCCTTTTTCTCTCTCTGCCCCTCCCCGCTCATGTTCTGTCTCTCTCTCTCTCTCTCTCTCTCAAAAATAAACATTAAAAAAAAAAAAAAGATTTTGAAATGAGTCCAGCCCATCCCAGCAAAAGGTTATGGGTAGCCCACTGGGCCGGCCCACCTGGCCATGTGTCTGAAACTTCTGGCCCGATTCTGTCAGCTATCAGTCTGAAAATCACAAAGGATTTCTCAGCTCTGAAACGACCAGCAGCCAGAACTGAACAGAACACATCTTTGTGGGGATCAAGAGGCCAGGGATGCTCAGGGGTCAAGATTATAGCTCCTGGAACTGACCACAACTTGGCTCTCAGACAAAACCGGCCCTTCCAGAAACCAGGTCACCCATAAGCATCCTTGCTCTAGGTATCAGGGCCATCCTCTGGCCCTTACTCATTTCTCTGTCTCTGTGTGTTGCCCACCTGCTCCCAACACCAGCACGTACCCATTGGCAACAGGGTCAGGCTCCTCTGTTTCACCTACTGAAGTTGTCGACCATGGCTTTGTTGTGCCCCCAGCTAAGGTGACCCCCACAGCTCCTTTTAATCTGCCTAGCTATTGGGGTTCCTGTGCCCACAGGATCTGGATGCTTCATCTCTGTCTTCATAAACTCAACCAACACCAGACTACGTGTCCCATCTATCCACCCACTCACTCGCCCATCCCATCCATACGCTCACCCACTCATCCATCCACCACTCACCCATCCACCACCATCTGTCCACCTACCTATCCATCTACCCAGCATGCATCTGTCCATCTAACACCATCCATCTATCCATCCATTTACCCACCATCCATCCATCCTCCCTCCCACTGTCATTCACTTTCCAACATACTTCTTGAGTGCATTTCCCCCCTTTACTAATTTGCTCTGTTCATCCTGCAGGGTGGGATAACCCCAGTGCCTGCTAAACTCTCGTTCCCCCTTTAGGGCCTAAATGCACTACTGTCTCCAACACAAGCCTTTCTTATTCCTTCCACATTTTCCTATGTTTTCCTGGGGCCTTGACTGTGCCGTTACTCAACTTCCTGAGTCAAATAGGCCACACTGAGTCTCCCCTCTGCCATTTATTAGTTGCTTGCCCTTTGGAGAGCTACTCATTTTAGGAGCTCCAGAATCCTACTTGGAATACAGACTGACGGCAGATGGGGACTGAGGGAAAGTGCCTGCCCTCTGCACACCACCGGATGGATCATGTCAACCCCCTTCCCGCTCACAGCGTCACAGCTGGCTTATACGGTGGCTCACTTATCTGTTGGTCTGTTTCCTCAGCTGCAACACAACCGTATTGTCTGTACCTCCCAAGCCCATTTCTTGGCACTTAGTAGGCGTTCAATAAACATTTGCTGCACTGAACTGACTGCATTATGCCAAGTATGGACCTGTGAGCTGAGAACCACAGGGACAGAGAGACACTCTGGAGCAGTCCTGGTTCATCTGGCTTGGGGGACCCGAGCAGGCAGTAATCGCTCAGTGGCACAGCCAAGGTTGTCCTCGGTCTCTGGGCCTCGGTTTCCTTCTGTAAGATGTGGCAGTCACCTGCGGCCTGCAGAGCCCTTCCCCTGCCTGGTCTCAGCCACCTAATCAGCAGCAAATGTCACCACAGACGCACTGACAGCATGAACCCTAGACGACTACATCTACCCCCTCAGAGACAGGAGCGCTGCCCCCAGGAGCATGGTCTGTGGGGGCCACTGGCGGTCCCCATCCCAGGCACCGCTCCAGAGTGAGGCCTTAGTGCCCCAGAGGCTGGCAGTGCTACCTGTAAACAACCTGGACTTAGGAGCACTGCCCCACCCAAGGTCACATCTCCTTCTCCAGGCTGCCTAAATCCAGGGACTGCTGGAGCGGGGTGATGAGGCCCGACCCTTAGTCCCTGGGGGCCATCCCCGCTCTAGAGCTCTCGTGGGCCAGCACCTCAGCCCGGCTCCTCCCTGCCTCGCACAGGGCACAGTGAGCCAGTCTCCACCCCAGTATGGGCCAGGGATCTCGACCCAGGATGTAAGCCAAAGGTACAGCTCCCTTGCCTCCTGGTGTTACACAGCCAGCCTTCCAGTTTGGGCTGGAGACTTAAACCCTGGCAGAACGTCTTGCTGTAAAATGGACCAAAGTACCACATGCACACAGCACCCTTTGGTGATTACGGGAGGTGAACCACAGAAGCTTTGGGGTACATGGCGCTGTCACGGCCTGGGGGCCCAGGAAGGACCGGCAGGGCCACCTGTTCTGGTGGTCAGGGGCCAGTGGACCAGCGGGTGAGGAGATGGGCAGCCAGGAGGGCACCGTGGCTTGGCAGAGCAGAGGGGGAGAGGCAGGCGGGGACGGCGAGCTCTGTGCCGGTGGGCCTGTGTGCACCCTGCTTCCCTCTGCTGGCCCAGCGCTGGTGGGCCTGCTCCTTAGCCGTTCTGTGCTGGGTGAATCCGGAACCCGGGATCACACGGAGCACACGCTTCGAGGCGAATCCGGAACCCGGGATCACACGCTTCCAGGGGCAGCAGGCAGCCTTGACTACCAGCACGCTTGGCCTGTGCTCGTTGGTGCTGACGGTCCTGGAAGGTGTCCGTGGCCGCCCTGACGGGGCCCGTGCGTGCCATTCCGAGAGCGCCCTCGGCTCAGGTCCTTGTCCACTTCTGGGGCTGCTGGCCGGGCTGTGGCTGGTGAGCGCAGGTGCTCCCCCTAACAATGCGGAGACCAGGGGGGCCATCCCACCCTCTCATGGCGACGACACCCTGCCACGGCTGGTGCCCGCACAGAGATGGGAGCAGTCAGCGCCCAATGGAGCTTTAGTGCGCTGTGTGGCCAGAAGACAAGGAGAGGGTGGACGCTCTTGCTAATGGGCATGATTCCTGGCCTGTGAGTGTGCCTGGGCTCGTCCTGAGTGAGGCTGGGTGCTGCCCTGGGTCGTGGGTACCCTGTTCCTGGGCTTGGTCTCTCCGAGCCTGCTTGATGACCCTGAGCACGGGGCAGAACTCGTTCTGCTTCCAGACTGACCGCGCTGCCCACAAGTCGAGCACCTAGTAGGCGCTCAATAAACGCTTGCTAGCAGACATGCCTTGTCGTCCCAAGGGGACGCCCCGGCCCAGGGCAGGGACGCTTCCCACAGCGAGACGTGCTCCCGGAGGCTACCGTGGGCCCTGGGGCTGGGAGGTTTCTCCAGGAATTGAAAAGGTCATCCTGCCAGAGCAACCTCATTTATTATTTTAAACAAAGCAGGGACTGTGCCCGGGGCCCTGAGGTGGCCTCCTACAGAGGAGAGGGCGGCCGGGAGGGGAATTACACACAAACCAGTCTTTGCTCCGTTCTGCTTACGAGGCAGTCCTGCGACACACCCAGCCGAGCACCCGGGCCTGGGAGTGGCCTGCACCTGCTGGCAGGAGCTGGGGCTCACACCACAGGGTCTGCTGTGGGCAGGCGGCCTGTGGTGCTGGGCTCTGTCTGCTCATCTGAGGGAGTACGTGTCGTCCTGCCCGTCTCGCCACGGAGGCGAAATGCCAATGCCCGGGCTTGGTTCAAGTACAGACCCTCCCACCATGCTGGCGCTCACACTGGCTGTGCGGCCGCAGAGACGAGGTCCCGGCAGGGAGGCGGACGCAGACCCAGGATGCAGGAGGGACGGCCCTCCCGCCTGTGATGCGCAGGGCAGCAGGGTGGGGGATCCAGGGGCCGGGGGGTGCGTGGGGAGTGTATCCTGGGGACAGGGCGTGGGTTTTGGGCAGTTCTGGAGCTGGACGGGGGGACAGCTAGTCAGCAACAGTGCACGTGATGTCACTCAGCCGCACAGATGCTTACGTGGTTTTACGTCGTGTGTGTTTTACCCATGTCAGAAGATGTACAGAATCCGATACGTTAAAGTTATAAATAAACTGCCTTAAACATTTTAAACTGCATGTAAGCAAGTCTGCAAATGGGCCAAATGGAATCAAAGGCTCCCCTAAAAGAGACTATTAAAAATACCAGATTCGTAAACGACATCGCAAGACACAGAAGTTCACGTGAAGGGCTTACGGAAGAGCTGAGATTTGGAATTTAATGTCATAAATTAAATGGGTTTTTAAAACTAAAGCTAAGCCTTTGGACAGTTTTTTCTATGAAAGAGAAAACATCCCCAGGAGCTTGAAAGCCTCCCATTTGACGCCTGCAGCCCCCATGACCCCTGGCCCCGCCTCCAGCCAGCAGCCGTGGGCCCCCACCCCTGCCAGGGTACCAGCCCAGGGCCTCGACTCTCCGGTCCAGCAACAATCACCTGGCACTTCTCAGAGCCCCAGTCGTGCTCCCCCACAATCCTGTCCTTCCCAAAATGGGCCCACAGCTGCCTGCCTCCACTGTTTTGGGATGGGGGATGGTTAACTGACCATTCCTGGCCCCCCAGCCCCAGAGAAGGGTCCCGGGGTTGTGCCATCAACCACTCTCTGGGATGCTGAGCGACAGCAGGTGGGGGCTGGGTCTCCCTGATGTTGCTACAAGACACAGCCCTGTTGCTTCCTCTGCCCTCCCCCCCACCCCGTGCTCCCACCCCCAAGGCCCCAGCAAGCACTCGGGGGACAGTGAGGTCTCCAGACAGATTGCTGTTTTCCATTTCTCAGAACACAGTGGTAGGTTCGTGT